>NC_022009.1:67135148-67224852 GCF_000317375.1 Microtus ochrogaster
AGAAAAGAGAGAGAGAGAGAGAGAGAGAGAGAGAGAGAGAGAGAGAGATATTGGTGCATTTCTCTGTGTGTACATATGGAAACTAGAGAGAGTCCTCCCCTATCAATCTCCACTTTGTTCCTTTTGAGACAAGCCTTTCCCCATGAACCTAGAGCTTGGACTTCTCAGCTGGTTGGAAGTCAGCAAGCCCTACCGATCTTCCCTGTTTCCCTCAATGCTGGGGTTGCTGTCATGCATGGTGTCGCTCTTCTTGTTGGAGCAGCAGTTGTTCTTCTCTCCAGCTTTACTGTTTCTCTTTTTAAAAGACTTTTCTCCCATCATTATAGTAATCAAATCCTCACCACTAGTTTGCTGTCAAGACTTCACTGTTGTATGCTTCTCGTTCAGAGTTCATCTCTGTGGATCAGCCCCCAAGAGAAGTAATATAATTTGTCTTGCATTCCTTTTAAAACACATCATTTTTAACATTTATCTTTTTCACTCTATTTGTTTCCTGTCCTTGGTATTAACTTCCTCTGTCCTTTATAAACTACTTCTCATCTCTAACATTTTGTGTTGCTGTCATTATTTTCTTTCCTGTTTTTATACCATCTCTCCTGGCCTCTGTTTATTGTCTAGGTTAGTAAGCATTCCTTCTACCCTTACTTCAGTGTAAGTGTCAAGTCATACTATTTTAAATGTAGCTCAACCAAGAGATAGATGTGAAATTCTCTACCTTATTCTCAGTCACCTCTGCAAATCAACATATATCAAAAAGTATGTATAAATTTTATATATTTTCATTTGTTTTATTTTTATGTCAATAACTTCTTAGATTGTAAGAATCTTGGCTTTGGTATATTGATGTTAATAAACTAGACTTTAGAAAACAAGAAAAAGTTTTCTTGTTCAACACTGACCCATGACCACAAAGGTTTTTTTTGTTCTCTTTCTCTAGGTGGAATATGTGTTTACAGATAAAACTGGGACACTGACAGAAAATGAAATGCAGTTTCGAGAATGTTCAATTAATGGCATGAAATACCAAGAAGTCAATGGTAAACTTGTACCTGAAGGACCAACCCCAGACTCTGCAGAAGAAAGCTTATCTTACCTTGGTAGTTTATCACATCTCAACAACTCAACACATGTCACAACCAGTTCTTCTTTTAGAACCAGTCCTGAAAGTGAAACTGAACTAGTAAGCAACTTTCAAATTAGTAATTATGGGTTTTATATGAATTAATTCTCTTCAATAGGTGGATACGGGAAATTTCTATCAGTGAAGCAAGAAGCATGTATTTGAAATAGATGTCTTGATTTAGTACCACAAAACACTATTCTGAGACCGTAGTTACAGCCCAGTTTAGTTTGTCATTATTGAGCATCTTCAATGCCTTAGCTCACTAGTTAGTAAATGTTATTACTACCTAGAAGTAAAATGAGGGAAAAACATGTATTTTTTTCTTCCTAAGGCCTTACTTTTTCACAAGGACATCATCTCCCTAGCTTGCAGTTTGTGTAGGCTGTCTAAAAATATGCACTTAACCAAGGGCTCCTAAAACAGTATGAGATTGAAATGCAAAATTTGCAGCTCTTACTCAGGCATTCCAGGTCTTTGCACTCTTGTTTTAGCTCACACGGTTTTTTTTTTTTTTTTTTGTTTTTCGAGACAGGGTTTCTCTGTGGTTTTGGAGCCTGTCATGGAACTAGCTCTTGTAGACCAGGCTGGTCTCGAACTCACAGAGATCCGCCTGCCTCTGCCTCCCGAGTGCTGGGATTAAAGGCGTGCGCCACCACCGCCGGCTAGCTCACACGGTTTTATATCTGGTTTCCTATATGGTGTTGGAAATGTGCTTTGGTCATGGATGTTATGTTTCTGCAGATGAAAGAACATGACCTCTTCTTTAAAGCAGTCAGTCTTTGCCATACTGTACAGATCAGCAGTGTTCAAACTGATGGCATTGGGGATGGTCCCTGGCAGTCCAACCTAGCACCTGCACAGCTGGAGTACTATGCATCTTCACCAGATGAAAAGGCTCTAGTGGAAGCTGCAGCAAGGTGACTGAGCTTGATTTTTCTGATCCTCCAAGAATACTCTTGAAATAAATGCTAGAAAATTAGAGATGTCATATAAAGTTCTCAAATGTAAATTTAAGGTTGTTTTAAATGATATTTTAAAAAGTATTTAATATGAATTCTACTTGAAAAACTTGTAAAAATACTTTGCATTATTTTGGATATAGTCTGACCTGTCATGTTCTTAAGAATAGTGTCATATTATTCAAAGGCAGTACCATAAATACTCCTTAAACTTTCAATTCATGTACCGTCATTCAAGCCAAATTATAAAGGTATAATGTAAAATATGAAATATTTTCCTTTAAGTATTATAATTTCTTTGTTCCTCTTATTCCTAGAGCTGGTATCATATTTATAGGCATTTCTGAAGAAAGTATGGAGGTTAAAGTACTTGGAAGACTGGAAAGGTAAATTCTTTCAAATATGTTATAGTCCATAATAACTATAGGATAGGAATCAGCAAATTATGGCCTATAGGCCAGTTTTGTCCTCCAGTCTGTTTTTGGATAGCCTATGATCTATTGCATTTAGAGTTGTTTAAGAAAGAAAAAGCGAGTAAGGGTGTGGGATAAAGCCCTTTTAACCTGTAAAGATTTTTCACTTGTATTGGTTTAATAAAATGCTGATTGGTCAGTAGCCAGGCAGAAAGTATAAGAGGGATAACAAGACTAAGGAGAATTCTGGGAAGAGGAAGGACTCTTCCCAGATGCAGACTTTACCATCCAGACACAGTGAAAGCAAGATGAAAATGCCATACTGAGTAAAGTACCAAGCCACATAGCTAAGCATAGATAAGAATTATGGGTTAATTTAAGTTCTAAGAGCTAGTTAATAATAAGCCTGAGCCAGGTAGAGGTGGTGCAGCCTTTAATCCCAGCACTCAGGAGGCAGAGGCAGAGGCAGGTGGATCTCTGTGAGTTCGAGGCCAGTCTGGTCTACAAGAGCTAGTTCCAGGACAGGCTCCAGAGAAACCCTGTCTCAGAACAAACAAAAAGGAAAAAAATAATAAACCTGAGCTAATAGGCCATACAGTTTATAATTAATATAAGCCTCTGTGTGTTTTGTTGGGACTGAATGGCTGTGGAACTGGGCAAGACAGAAACTTGTGTCTTCCAATAAGGGAAAGAAGGAGAAAGAATAAAATGACTCTGGTAGAATGGAGGCTATAGCTAGATGGTCACAAGTTAAAGACCTGCATAGGCCACAGAGTGAGACTAGCCCAGGAAATCTGGTAAAACCCTATCAAAATTGAGAAAGGAAAAGAAAGGCTGGGGATATAGTTTGCCTTGCATGCAAGAATAAGTCCTAATATACAGCAGAGAGATACATATGGCCTGTAAAGTCTAAAGTTATCTGATTCTCTACTAAAACACTTGCTGACCACTTCTCTAGAGTAATGGCATTATTATATTCTATCTCATCACAATTACAACCGTATACTGTACTTTAGTTTACTGTTTACTGAATTTGCTTATATATTTAAACACTCTTGAGGTTGAGATTCCATAGGTCATCGGATGAAGAAAGCTTTTTTTTATCCCTGTTTTTGTAATACTGGGCATCAAAACCAGTGTCTCGGGAATGTTAAGCAAACACTGTTCCATAAAGCTGCACCGTAGCACACCCCAGTTCCCTTGTGCTGCCTATGAACTTATGCTCAAGCATTCAGGACACCAGTCTACTCATCTTCTTTCTACTCTGATAAGTTAGCCCGTGCCCGTTGCTTGTGTACCTCAGTCCTTGCTCTGCTTTTTCACACTAAAGAAGTCAGGCCCATTCTGAAGCTACTTCCATGAGGGAGCCTGTTGTCAACTTAGAACTTTGATTGCTTACATATCATTATAGATTCTCTCCTGGAAAAATTGTCAAGCCCCACTCAGTTATCCTCATAAGTTTTCCCTCAGTTCCCTAGAGGCATTTGCTGCCTGACCTCCACCCTCACACCTGCCCAAGTTCTGAATCATTGCTGACAAACTTGAAAGACTGCATAAAGGGAGACCTGGTGAGATGTGTTAGGGCAGGAAATGATGGCGAGTCAGTCACCTGGGCAGATGTGAGTCCCAGTTCTTCTCTGCTGCACAGCAGCTTCTTGAATATTAATCTCTCTAGTAGTCTTCGTCTTGGCTTCTGTGGGATTTAATTACAGACCCAAAGTCTGTGTAGTAGATGTTAGTTGTTGAGTATATGATGTCATCTCCCTCATGTCTCGTACTATTATCGACTATTTCGAGCCTATCCTCATGAAAATGCAGTTCTGGTTTCTTACTGTAAACTTGTATTTTATCTTTTATTCTTTCCAAATGGTCACATTATTACTCTAAAAATTAAGGATTATCTTTCTTAATTTTCAGGTACAAATTGCTTCATATTCTGGAATTTGATTCAGATCGTAGGAGAATGAGTGTAATTGTTCAAGCACCTTCAGGTAACCAATCTAAGCTTTTATGAATATTTGTTTACCTAATATAGAACTTGATTACCAAAGAATAAAAAGTAAGGTCCATTCTGAAGACATGTTTATGAGGGAGCCTGTTGTCAACTTACAACATCGATTGCTTACATATCATTATAGAATTCTCTCCTGGAAATTTTTTTTTCTTTCAGGTGAGAAGCTTTTATTTGCTAAAGGAGCAGAATCTTCAATTCTCCCTAAATGTATAGGTGGAGAAATAGCAAAAACCAGAATTCATGTAGATGAATTTGCTTTGGTAAGTAGAGATAGCTGTTATTTAAGCATAAAAAATTAAAAACAAACTTTAAAAATATATTTGTGAAATGGTTAAGATTTTGTCTCTTTAATAGATCATCCATGTTCTGGAAATTCTATAGTTCTTAGTTCTTTTGCATTAAATATTGAGTCTTTATTCTTGTTGTAAAAACTGATTTTTAATGTGGTAACATGTAACTCTCTTCCAACCTGATGTTGTAGGAACTTCTGGCTGTGTGTACCACTCAAACTATATCCTTAAAAATTGAAGAAAAAAAAAATTGAATATTTGGCACCTGGAGTGAGGCACAAATCCTTGGGTTTCATCTCTGAATGGCTTGTCTCTATTCTTTCTCTTTTCCTTTCCCCATCATTTTCTTCCCTCTCCTTCCCTTCCCCTTGTCCACAGTTTATCCTGGGCCAATGGTATGAAGGCAGAAACCAGACAAAAGCTTGAGCCCAGAAATTCAAGAGCAAATGGTACAACATCATTAGATCCTGACTTTTAAAGAAAAAAAAGTGAGGGTATGGCTCAGTGGTTGAGGACATACTAGAATGACAGAAAGGGACTTACTAAAGGAATTGGAGTTATTCCAGGGGTGTGGAGAAACTAGAGATTGTACACATGGTATAAATCATTAGCCTTTGAACAATTTGGCAACTTTTCAAAAGATAAAAATGAAATTAAAATCTGACCTAGTTATATACCTGGTGTACACCAAAGAAAAAGAAAAAGATATATCCACACATGATCTAATGAATGGATGCTCATAGCCCAAGCTTGGAAAAGCCTAGCTGCCCAACTGATGAATGGATAAAATATGATAGAGCCTTGTAATAAATTGTTATTTAGTCATTAAGAGAAATGGAAGTGCTGATGTCTGATACATGCTGCAACAAGGATAACATTGAAAAGATTGCTTAGAGAAGCCAGCCACGAGAGACTGCACACTATATTTATATACACATTCAGGATAGGCAGATTCATAGAAAACAGGTGAGTGGTTGCCAAAGGCTACTGGACAAAGGCAAGAGAAGCGATAGGGAGTCTGTTGGGAGTGAAAATTCCAGTAGCGGTAATGATCATACAATTTTGTAAGTATACTAAAAACACTGCGCAGCACTATTTGAGAGAGTTAATTTTATGTAATATGACTCTAATTTAACGAGGAAACCTATAGGAGACTCATCCAAAAGCAAAACTTCAGGATGTCTCATGCCTGGACTTGTGTATCTGCTGCATACTCACCTACTGCTGTTGCTGGTTTGCAGTTGCCTGTGACCTATCCACCGTAATATCCAGCAGCAAAGACTTTACTATCTAGAGTAGTAGCCACATATACTTACTGTAGAGGGAATTAATTAGTACATGTTAGTATCTGATGGAGCCTTAAATGTTAATTATGAGAGTTATTTACAAATCAGGAAATGGTACTATTTAGAAATTTGCTAAACATAGTCATGGTATTTTAAAATCCGCTGTTTCCAAGTTTATTGCTAGAACATTTATTTTCAGCCTTTCTAAGGAAAATAAATAGTGAGAAGTATTTAGATTCAGGCACTAATTTTCAGAGATTAAGAAAATTTGAGGCCCATGTAATCAAGTAGTCAGTACAGACTTCAACTAGTCAAATACAGATTCCTAAGTTTTTGTAGTTCCAGTTCATAGGTGAAGATAAAATGACAGTATTTAAAGTCGGGTTGTGAATCTGGCTCTTAGAAGTGTGTGCCTATCTTCTTTTCTTTTAGAAAGGACTGCGGACACTATGTATAGCTTATAGACAGTTTACCGCTAAAGAGTATGATGATATAGATAGGCGCCTGTTTGAGGCCAGGACTGCCTTGCAGCGACGGGAAGAGAAGTTGGCTGATGCCTTCCAGTACATTGAGAAAGACCTGATACTGCTAGGAGCTACAGCAGTGGAAGACAGGCAAGTATCAGAAGTAGGCAGTAGCATTTTGTAACGTTTTGTCAAATGCTTCTAATATAGTAAAATAAATACTGTTAATTACCATTCTGTAACAAAGTAGAAACTAAAGCTTTTATTTTTCTACACAGAATAATGCTGTTTTATTCCATCATTAGATCTTTGAAATACAGGGAACACTTGTATTATTCTTCCATTTTACTATTCCTTAGTCAGTGTGCCATGCCATCATCAAACATTCACATATCTCTCCATCCTCACCCACTACTGCCCAATCTGCTCTATGCTTCAATAATGCCACACTGGCTGTTGGGCTCCTGAATACCTCGAACTGAAAGTGTTGTGTTCATGCCTTTGTTCCTTGGCAAGGCTTTGCCTTCTGCCTGGATGATTCTTCTTTTCCAGGGCATTTGTGAATAAGGTACTCATAACAAGCCCTCACCCAAGAAGGCCTTTTCTGACAGCTAAGATGATTGAAAATGTTCTTCTTTATGAACATTCTGTTTATTGCCGACTTTTTGATGCTATATTAAATTGTTTAAACATTTTTCTCCTCTATTAGCATATAAATGCCTTGCAACTTGTTTGCTTTTTTTAACCCAGCATCTGTATCAATTTTAGCTTTTTAAATTTAATTTTATTGAGTCAAATGGATTTTTATAAATTAAACCTGTTGTTTTCTTCTGTCCCCTGTATCTACAAAGGTATTAATATTTTAAATGGGGATTTTCATTAGGTTTTAGAGTGTGATGTTTAAACAGAAAACTGTAGGGACTCATCTAAAAGCAGAAGCCCTGAATTCAGGATGTCATGCCTAGACTTCTGTGTATGCTGCATGCTTACGTCTCTTTAACTCCTTCTGTTACTGGGTAGGGTGAGAGGAAATCTTTGCTTAAAATTTTAGACTTACTAGAGGCACAATTCTTGCCTGGCATGCTCCAGGCCTCAATTCAGGCTCCTGCCAATACCACTTCCCAGTAAGATGGGTTTGTGATGACTTTTTTAACTCATTGGTTTTCTTCTAACTAGATGGCTGCTAGTAGTTTATTTTTGTTTCCTGAATAATGAAAGAAAATCTCAGTCATGTTGATGTACTGTAACATTCCTATAAAGAGTATACTTTATCTGTACTGCGTAGCTTATACTTAACCTAGGCTACAGGAGTATTTTTCTCTACTATTTTTTTTCTTTTATTTTTAGACTACAAGATAAAGTTCGAGAAACTATTGAAGCATTGAGAATGGCTGGTATAAAAGTATGGGTGCTTACAGGAGACAAACATGAAACAGCTGTTAGTGTGAGCTTATCATGCGGACATTTTCATAGAGCTATGAATATCCTCGAACTCGTCAACCAGAAGTCAGACAGCGGATGTGCTGAACAGTTGAGGCAGCTTGCCAGGAGGTAAGATGGCAGGCAGTGTCTGCAGGCCAGCTTGCCACTTCTTGCTTTCATCAACCCATAGCTAAAAATTTCTTTTAATTTAATTTGTAATTTAAAAAGACTTTTAAATTTTGATTTTGTGTATATGGATTAGAGACCTTAACATAAGTTAGATACACTGAACCTGTTAGAAGAGAAAGTGGGGAAGACTTGAATGCATTGCCACAGGAGACAATTTTTTGAACAAAACACTGGTAGCACAGGCACTAACAGCAACAATTAATATTGAAAAGCTTCTGTAAGGCAAAGGACACCACTGGATAAAGTGACACCTTACAGAATGAGAAAAGATTTTTTTTTTTTTACCAACTTCACAACCAATAGAAACTAATATCCAAAATATATAACTCAAGAAACTAGATATCAAACAAACAATACAATTTTAAAATGGGTTACAGATGATCTTAAGAGAACTCTCCATAGAGGAAAATTTAATTTTCCTTAAAGATGAATAAGATTCCATTGTAAATAGTTACCTCATTTTCACTATTTTTCATCAGTTGATGAGTATATATGCTGTTTCCATGTCCTGGCTATTATGAATAGAGCAGCAATGAACATGGATGAACATGTAGTGTACTTGTATGGGAAATAAGTCCTCTATCAATGTAGGAGCAATATGACTTGGACCAGCAGGTTGTTCTTCAGCAATGATTCCAAATGGGATGACCAGGAGATGAGAAGACAGGAAAGCTGAGGTCAAGTCTCTCACAAGCTTTGTCTAATGCCAAGCAAGTTTATTAAGAAGTGCAGCCTCTTCTATACAGTTTGTGGGAATGGGGGAAGGAGAATGGTGGAGGCTGGGACAGGGTCAGCAGAAAACTTGCATAATAGGGATGAACACAGGATTTCTCAAGTGTGTCACAGATTGAGCACACAGCGACCATGGAATTGGTAACTCTCCAGTCTCTTGCAGGTTATGGGGAGGGAGCCAAGTTCCCAGGAAACAAAACCTTAACTCACGCAAGGACACAGAACTAGGGCTCCCTTTGTCCTTTCAACAGGGCCCTGAGAGAGCCTTGGATCAGCCTTACTCTTAACAGTGGTATATAGCTGGGCCAAATGTCCTCAGCTAGGGAGGTCAAACTGCCTTCTAAATATCTGTTTACACCCTCAGATTAACACTACATTCAACCTTGAAAATAGAAACTTCTCTCTGCAGTGGTCAGAAGTTAGTTAATGCAGACACTCATAACTCATAGTGGCCATAGTGCTGAGAAGAGGTGACCACTGAGTGCTTAGTATATCTGTGTCAGTCCCACCATCCCCACTCAAGTGGAGGACTTTTGACCAGGTTCACAGTACAAGGCATGAATTCCCTCTTGCGGAGAAGACTTCAACTCTAATCCAAAAGTGGTTGGTTACCCCCATAACTGTCATGTTAACAGGAACATGTCTTCCCTGGTATGTCAGTATTATAGCATACAGGTGGGCAATACCACTAAAGGCTTTTCTCCTGTACTGGCCTACGGGGTACCTTCTAGCACGATGAAAGCTAGCTAAGAGTGAAAATTTTCAGGACAATACCAGGATGATTTTCTCAAATAAAATTTCTTTTTCTTTTCTTTCTTTCTTTTTTTTTGGGGGGGGGCAGAGAGAGGGGTGATATTTTGGCTTACAATATTTTGGTATTACAGTGTCACAGGCTGAATCCATAATGGTGGGGACAACATGGCAGCCGAGGCAGGAAGCTAAGTACTCCTATCCTTTGTTGCAGGCGTGAAGGAGGAGAAAACAAGGAATGGTGCACATCATTAACCTCTCTAGATTGTCTCCAATGACATGCTTCATAGAGCAAGCCGGCACCTCCTAAACCTCCCCAAATAGGGCCACTATCTGGGGACCCAGTTCGTTAATCCCCAAGCCTTTGGGGGACATTTTGTATTCAAACTACCACATTCTACTCCCTGATCCCCATATAAACAATGCAAAATACATTTAGTCCCACTTCAAAAGTCCCTATAGTCTTTCGTAGTCTGAACTCTTTACAAGTCCAGTCTCTTCTGAAACTCAAGGTAAACTTTTTAATTGTAAGCCCCTATAAAACTCAGAAAGCAAATTACATACTTCTAGCACGTGGCGCAGAATATACGTTTACATTCCAAAGGGAAGAGTGGGGCATAGTGAGAAAATACTGGATCAAATCAAGACTGAAACACAGCAGGAAAAGCTCCTAATCCTGTAACACTATTCTGATCTCAAAGGACTTAGATGGCTCTACGCTTTCAGCTTTGCTAATACAACATAAATCTCTTTCTGGGGTTGCTTCTGTTCCTCTTAGACATCTCTTCTTGGCAGATATCCTATGTCTCTGGTACCTCCAACATCTGGGAGTCTCCTATGCAATGTTAAAGGTTTTGCTTCCACAGCTTCATGCAGTGAAGTCACATATTCTCTTGTCCTCTCAGGGCCTTCTTGCAAGTAAGGCCACATTTTGTCTGGGCCCAGGATCTCTCAGAATCCATGGAGAAAGAATCTATAACTCCTCCACTCTTGAATGCATTGTGCCTCTAAAGTTAACACTACATATGTTATAATTATGCTGGCCTTCCCTGTCAGTACCCTATCCCTTTAAGAGACAAGCTCCATCCACTCCCAGCATAATCATAACAACATGCACTACAAATCCAACTTCCAAAGCCATCTTGAGATGGATCCTGACTCCCTTGAATCACAGAGAGGCTGCTTATTCAGTTTCTTCTTAGTACCAGAAAGTGCCTCAAGCATCTTTCATAGGTTTGAAGCTTACCTGGGTGGGTTCTCACCCTGAGGGCACCTTCTCTTTATTTCGGTGCATAGCATGCCTCTCCTTAATGACACCAATCTCCTTAATAACTGTAGCCTCTTTTCCATTAAATGTTTTTGTTGTAACATTAAGCTTCCTAATGTTTTTCTCCAAACTCTACATTTTGTGTTCCTTTCTGCCCCACTTGATTCTTTTTCATTGTTGATCTATAGATGTATTATCATTAATAACCATACTCTGTAGTATGCTATTCAGTCTTGACATTTCCCCCACCTAAGAAATTAGTCCATTACTTTTTAATTTATTCATAGATATTTTCTAAGGACACAGACAGAAGACAGCCAGCTTCTTTGCCAAAATAACACAGGTGTACCCTCTAGCCACGTTGCTGTTAAAGTCCTTGCTTCCATCTGGAGCCTCTTGATTCAACCCTTAGTCTGCTTTGCTTTCAGCAGAACCATCTTCCAGGCTCCTAGTAGGAAGGCCTTCTGAGCTCTGATTACAGCATTGAACTGCTTTTCTAGTCCCAAGTTCCAAAGTCTTTCACATTTCACAGTCCTTCAAAAACAAACAAACAAAAGTCCAACATAGTCATGTTCTTCATAGCAACATCCCATTCTCCTATTTACTTTTCCATTGCTGTGATGAAGCATCATGACCAAAAAGGTGCCATATAGGAGAATAAGGCTATTTGGGTTGATGGTTCCAGAGGGTAAGAGTCCATAATTGCAAGAATAGCATGGCAGCAGGAAGCTGAGAGCTCACATTCTTTATTGCCACCAGTATAACTTCTAGATAAATCTTTGCTTAAATATAGAAGGCACGTCATCTTGGAAATCTTGTTATTTTTGTTGGGTCAGAGGCATGCAAAAAAATGGGGTACTTACCACCAAAGTCTATGAAACCAGGAACAAACTTATTCCAAAAGAAAAAAAAAGTCACTGTAGGGCACAAAAAGCTTACCAGTTAACTAGGACCACAGCCTGAGTGTGGGCTTCTGAAACTGTGGCAATGGGATGTGTTTGGGGCCCCCTTTTATAACAAGAAGTAAGCATTAGGCATGGAAAAATAAATTTTTATAACTTAGAAGTCAAGCTCAGAGACATACTGCAATTTAAGATTTACAATTTTTGATAACAGTGTTTTAGTTGAGTTTACATAGGCCTGTAGATTTCCTTCACAGTTAATAGTGTTTGCAACAACTTAACAGCTTTTTCTGTCACAACCAGTTTCCCAGAGCAGGGAAGGATACGAAATCATGCAAAATGTAAAGTCACAAAGGAGCTTTTGCTCAAAGTTTATAGGATGGAATGGATGCTAAGAATCATGTACAAACTTCTACTAAAAGTTAACTTTGGTCCACGGTAGTTGTCAGTTGTAAGTGGCAGAGCGGTTATCATATTTAAAAAAAAAAAAAAAGCCTAACCCCCTAGCTGCTGAGAGCTATTGAGTTGCCAGTCACAAGCTAAGGAAACAATTGTTGAAAGTTAATCCAAAGCTGATGATGGTCTGTTCCTATTTCTTTAGGCTTACAATTTTATATTATTTATTCCTATTACTAGACCCTTCAACTTTGAGAGCCTGTGAAAACCTTTGTGGTGAGTTAGTAGTTAAGAATATTGTCAGGGAGAAATTAACTGCTCAAAATAATTTATATATACCTTCTGAAATTATTTCTTGGTTATTAAAAGTTATGTTGTACCAGTGAGATAACTCAGTGGGTAAATGTGCCAGTTACCAAGCCTGACTATGTGAGTTCAGCGACTCAAGAGAAATCATCTCTTTCACGTTGTCCTCTGTCTCTACAAGAATATATATAAACAATAAGTAAATAAAACATAGTAAAAATATTTAAAAATTAATTAAAAATACTGAAAATCATAAAGAAGATAGAGTTTTGATAATACTATACAAGTATGTAACGTTCATTAATTGTGTTTTCTTTAGGTCTTCTATATATTTTTTTGGTAAATGTGTTATAAACGTTAGTATGCATTTCTCATTTTGTTCAAAAGCTGTATTTCATCACCTTTCAGATACTACAACTGATTTTGTTCACTTATACACAAATCATTCATCTGGTTGAACTGTCTGTCTTGCAATAAGAGTCTTATTTTATTAAGTAAGTAATCTGGCTTCAGAGTATGACATAGAGAATATAATTGTATTCTTTTCTAGAATTACAGAAGACCATGTGATTCAGCATGGGCTGGTAGTAGATGGGACCAGCTTATCTCTTGCACTCAGGGAGCATGAAAAGCTGTTTATGGAAGTTTGCAGAAACTGCTCAGCTGTGTTGTGTTGCCGCATGGCACCTTTACAGAAAGCAAAAGTAAGTATATGTCATAAAAAGTTCCTTGAAAATAGTTTCCAAAGGAAGGAATGGGGAGGAAAGGAAGGAAGGAAAGACCAAACAAGACAATTCTTTGTTAAAAGTTACCAACCTCTGCATACTGGCACACACCTGTACATCCTTGCATCCAAGAGGCTGAGGCAAGAGGATTGAAAGTTTGAGGCCAGCCTTGGCTAACAAAGTATCAAGAAGAGGAGGGACTGAGGGAGGGAGGAGAGGAGGCAGCTGTCAAGTTATAAATTAGGAAAATTAAAATCTAATCTATTTTTTGTCATCCAAATACATAAAGCTGTATGCAAGAAATGTTTAAATTTCAGATGCCTAGAATTCAACTGAAAACCCACTCAAACAATTTTTTTGTAAACCTACAGTTTGGAATATTTTGAGGTTTAGGACTGTTTCCTTCAAAAACTGTTCTTGGTAGGCCAACAAGATGGCTCACTCATCGGGTAAAGGCACCTACTGCTAAGCCTGACTACCTGAGTTCCAGCCCCAGGCCTTACATGGAAGAAAGAGAGAACAGACTCCCATAAGTTGTTCTTTGACTTCTCTTGGTGTGCTCATACATGTAGAACACATGCATACACAAACAACTAAATATAATCTCGCAAACTTTTTAAAGGAATATCTTATACTGTCCTTAACAATACAAATATAAGAACTGGTTGTTTTGCACAGAGACATCCAGGTTTATTTAGATTCATGGAATTTTGTTATAGTACTTGTATGGCCAGTCTGTGGAGATTAAAATAGGATAGACATGTCTCTGCTGTTATAAAAACACATCCAAGAATCTGAGACCAAGGGTCAGTAGATAAAGGAACTATCAGATAAGTCCAGTGACCTTGATTCACTACCTAGAACTTCACAAAGTTCTTCTCTGACCCCCATCTCATGTACACCCCCCCACACACACACACAGGTTTAAAAATATTTTTAAAAAATTCCATAGAAGCATGTTTTAATTTCACTTGAGTTAATGTATTTTTAAATCTTGAGACTTAGCCAAACAGACTAAATAGGTGTCTTTTCTTTGTTTAGAGTATTTTCCTTCTTGAGAATTTTGTTTTGATACTTCATTGAAATATAGTTATTTATTTAAATAAGTTATTAAAGATTTTAGAGTGCATGTTAAAAATTTTCTTAAAATGCAAAACAACATGGATTTTGTTATAACACTTGTGAAAGACATTTCTAAACTCTTAATCTCCATGCCACTTGAAGAGTGAACCTTACTTTAGTGTTACTGTCCAGCATGAACTCAGATGTCTTCACCACCATACTACTTTACCCAAATACAAGAGAGTTGAAACCTTATCACAAAGAATAAATTCATTGTGTGTTTTTCAGGTAATAAGACTGATAAAAATCTCACCTGAGAAACCGATAACATTGGCTGTTGGTGATGGTGCTAATGATGTCAGCATGATACAAGAAGCACATGTTGGCATAGGTGACTGACTTTTCCTTGAATTTTAAAGTGGTATAATTATTTGGTAGTTTTGAAATTTTTTTTGTGAAGTAAAATGTCTAGTGTTTGAGTGAAAACAAATACAATATAACAGTACATAATAGTATATCCCCATAAGAAACCAATTATTGTTTAGTCCACTATTTACATTATTTTAATTATTAAAGGAAGCGGCATCATATTAGTGAATTTTTTTCTTTGCTTATTCTCCTTAATAATAGAAGTAATTTTATTTTTACCTCACATTTTGTATCTGGCAAAGAACCCTCACACATCATTTCTCCTTTTAACTCTAGAATTCTGACATGGTTGTTATCAAGGTTTTAAATTCTTATTTTATACTTATTATTACTTTTATGTGAATCCAAAAATTATTCTGTACATTTTGAGGACAGTTTTAGAGAAAAGAATTATACCAAACATTGGTAAAAAAAAAAAAAAAAAAAAAAAAAAAATTCTAGTACTTTTCTGACTTTTTTTTATTGATTTTTACTGAGCTCTACATTTTTCTCTGCTCCCCTCCCTGCTTCTCCCCTCCCCTTCAACCATCTCCCAAGGTCCCCATGCTCCCAGTTTACTCAGAAGATCTTGTCTTTTTCTACTTCCCATCTAGATTAGATCTATGTGTGTCTCTTTTAAGGTCCTGGTTGTTGTCTAGGTTCTCTGGGATTGTGTTGTGGGCTGGTTTTCTTTGTTTTATGTTTAAAAAACCACTTATGAGTGAGTACATATGATAATTGTCTTTTTGGGTCTGGGTTACCTCACTCAAAAGTGATGTTTTCTAGATTCATCCATTTGCCTGCAAAATTCAAGATGTCATTATTTTTTCCTTCTGTGTAGTACTCCATTGTGTAAATGTACCACATTTTCCTTATCCATTCTTCGGTCAAGGGGCATTTAGGTTGTTTCCAGGTTCTGGCTATGACAAACAATGCTGCTATGAACATAGTTGAGCACATGTCCTTGTGGCACGATTGAGCATCCTTTGGATATAGACCCAAAAGCGTTATTACTGGGTCTTGAGGAAGGTTGTTTCCTAATTTTCTGAGAAATTGCCACACTGACATCCAAAGGGGCTGTACCAGCTTGCATTCCCACCAGCAATGCAGGAGTGCAATGTAGGAGTGTTCCCTTTCCCCATAACCTTTCCAGCATAAGTTGTCATCAGTGTTTTTCATCTTGGCCATTCTTACAGGTGTAAGATGGAATCTCAGAGTTGTTTTTATTTACATTTTTCTGATGGCTAAGGATGTTGAACATTTCCTTAAGTGTCTTTTAGCCATTTTAGATTCCTCTGTTGAGAGTTCTCTGTTTAGTTCTGTACTCCATTTTTTTATTAGATTATTTGTTCTTTTGATGACCAATTTCTTGAGTTCTTTGTATATTTTGGAGATGAGACCTCTTTCTGATGTGGGGTTAGTGAAATCTTTTTCCCATTCTGTAGGCTGTCATTTTGTCTTGTTGACCATGTCCTTTGCTTTACAGAAGCTTTGTGTATAGCAGGATATGTACAGATCATACCTGTAATCTCAGTGCTGACTACAGAGACTTCTGATGCTGAGACAGACTGTGAAGTTCCAGGCCAGAGTAGCTCATCTCAAAAACACGTACATGCATACATACACATAATAAACAAGTGTAAGATGAAACTCAGATAATCACATTTGTCAATGATACATTAGTTATATGTGTCAAATATAATTTACAGTATGAAAGAATTCCAGTGATATAAGCTTTAAAACCTGGTTTTCTCTAGGTGTTGTAACTAATTACTGTCTTTGCCTGTCCAGTTAGGACCTTCTTGTCATTTTATGAGCTCCCTGGGGAACTCTGCCTCCAAGTTCTGCAAAGCACACTGCAAGCTCGGTCCACATTCGCTTCCTCAGCTTCAGTTCTTCTCCTTCCCACACTCCCAGCTCAGTGACAGGGAGCACAGGCCAGGCAGGTTCACAGCAGGTGCCACGGGGAGGGAAGTAGAGTGTTTCCCTTAGACAGCCAGCTAAGAGGGTTTCCTAAGGACACAGCTCAAAGTCTGCCAACAATGTGGATGTCTTTTGACACAAAACGTTATTTGCTGTCATTGCTCTCTGAAAACTTTCTCACCAAAGCCACAGGATTGAGTGATAACATCTCTCCAAGTTAAAAAAAAATATATTCATTTTGCATCACCAAGTCTCTGCACACACTCTCTCCTTTTTTCGCTCATACTAACTTTTCAAGTCTCTGCACTATCATCAGCACTGCCGTTAGTCCTGTTCTTGATGTAAGTTTTGAGGCCAAGAGGCAGCTTGGTCCCCACACAGCTTAGCTACCTGTTGTGGCAAAACCCAGCCCTGGAAACACTGGAGGTGAGCCATCCCCACACCCATTCTGAACAACCTGGATTGTAGTTAAGTGTTACTAACAGCAACATAGTCACTGGCTTGACTTTCTGTAGCCTGCCTTTCCCCAAGAGGAAGAAGAGCCTGGCTGCTGATGACATCTAGCTGTAGCTAGCAGATCCTATTCCTAGGGATTAAGCCAAGTGATGTGCTTTGAAGTCAAGATACTGTTGGCTACTATGAGAACCGAAACACCATACTGGGCCCTGAGGGTCATAACCTGCATTGTGGTTATCTGCCTGTTATCCCAGAGTTCTGCAGCTTGGGTATCCTGGGTTTCTGTGACATGGTGGGTACTTTGAGGTTGAATTCTTTTGGAATTCTAATGTGGAAGTGAGTTTGTTGTGCACCTCTATCTTAATAATAATCCACTTCTGTACCTAAACATAGATTTAAAACTCCCATCATCCTCCACGTCTCTGGTGTTGTTGCCTTGACACTTGGCCTCTGTGGTCCTGAACTGTCCTGAGCCATCTTGGCTGAACATAATAGATTGTGTGTGCATATCATTCACTTCAGTGCTTTTGGAAGAGCTATCTCCTGCATTCATGCTCACACTTGTTCTTTTAAATGGGTCTCACTATGTAGCCCTGTCTGGCTTTGAACTCTGTGTGAACCAGGCTGTCCTCAAAGTCACAGAGATCAACTTGCCTCTGCCTCTGCTTCCTGAGTTCTGGGGTTAAAATGTGCACCATCACAGTCCCCACTGTAAATTTTTAAAAAGAGTGTTTTTATTCTTGAGAGCAAAAAACACCTTGTTTTGTAGTTTTGTATATAAGACCTGTTGGTTTTTAAAAAAACAAAAGAAAACAAAAATAAAAACAAATCAAACACTGTACAGACATACACACTTGAATGTTTATTATGGTTAGTCACTCATTAAAATATAAATAAAATGTTTTGAAAATGCATATTTGTTAAAAGAAGACTTTATTTTCCAGGTAAAATGATGCATTGCTTTCAGGGTGTACAGTCTTTACTTACTTTATTTATTGAAAATGTAGAGGAAAACCCATTTTTTACTTAAAAACACATTCATTTATACACTATAGCTTAAAATCGTAAAAATATGCTTATTTTTATTGGGTTCAAATTCCTGAATTTTCATCTTTTAATATTCTTTTGAACTGGTGAATTTAAAGATGTCCTAGAGCTGCCTGCTCATCAGAAGTTTAGCACTTTGTAATGCCCCACTAGATCTGAACATTTCAGAATTATTATCTTCTTCTGATCCTTTGAAAATTGATGTTACATGCCTGGTATATAATTGATTTTTATATTAAGCATATTTAAGTAGAACAGCCTTTTGGATAGCAGCTAACCGCTGTATATAAGTATTTAGCGTTACAGCAAGTATAAATAGTTCCGAGTGATATATATTGTGAAAATTACACATTGTTTATTAGTGAACATCCCTTTTTTGTCTTCTTTATTCCAGGAATCATGGGTAAAGAAGGAAGACAAGCTGCAAGGAACAGTGACTATGCAGTAGCTAGATTTAAATTCCTCTCCAAATTACTGTTTGTTCATGGTCATTTTTATTATATTAGAATAGCTACCCTTGTACAGTATTTTTTTTATAAGGTGAGTTTCATTGGATTATAAGGATTAGTTGATATTTCAACTTAAAATTCTAATTTAAGAATGATACAGACATTCAAATTATTCTTAAAATAGTTTCTTTAAACAAAAATAACTATTTTGTAATAGATTATTGCTCCAACTGCAGGTCAGTGGTCGTCTGTTCCACCAAGACATGAGTAGGATTGCTTGAAAGGGAGGGCTATTAGAGCACTTTTGGTCAGTCAGAGGGCTCAGTGGATGACGGCTCTTGTCAACAAGCCTGATACCCTGCGTTCAAACCCAGGACCCCATGGTAGAAGGGGTCCATACTGGGCCCTGAGGGTCATAACCTGCATTGTGGTTATCTGCCTGTTATCCCAGAGTTCTGCAGCTTGGGTATCCTGGGTATCTGTGACACGGTGGGTACTTTGAGGTTGAATTCTTTTGGAATTCTAATGTGGAAGTGAGTTTGTTGTGCACCTCTATCTTAATAATAATCCACTTCTGTACCTAAACATAGATTTAAAACTCCCATCATCCTCCACGTCTCTGGTGTTGTTGCCTTGGCACTTGGCCTCTGTGGTCCTGAACTGTCCTGAGCAATCTTGGCTGAACATAATAGATTGTGTGTACATATCATTCACTTCAGTGCTTTTGGAAGAGCTATCTCCAGCATTCATGCTCACACTTGTTCTTTTAAATGGGTCTCACTATGTAGAGAACTCCTGTGAGTTGTCCTTGGACTTTTAAATATGTGCCATGGTATGAACTTGCTCGCTCTCTTTGTCTGCCCGTCTCTCTCACACACAGTAAAATGTCAAAACTGAGAGAGCTCACAAACACACAATTGAGAAAGTTCTCTAATCTTATGGTATATAAATTTATCAAGTATCAAAATTTACACTTAAATGTATCCTTTGTAAACTCAACTGCAAAAAAAATGTAATTTGCTTAAAGCTATTTTATGTTGGTCTAGTAAATCTAATTGAACCTCTCTCTAATTTCATGGATTCATAGCAGAGCTCCTTAACCTTTTTTGTTTCAAGGGTAGCCCTGTTTAATGTATAATATCATCCTCTCAGTTACAGAGGGTTTATTTGTATAATAAAACAGATTATAATATTGAAATAATGTTCTCTCATTGGACCCTTTCAAGAAAGATGAGATTCAGCGGAACCCGTGTTGAGTCCTTGCTTATAAACATTTACCATACTAGAATATCTTGTATGTGTTGTGTAATTAATAGTTGCAAACTGATAGAACATAAAAAGTCATATTACCTTGAGATGATGTGACAGTTTTTCTAGCCTATTGTTCTAGCTACACTTGTGATATTAAAGATATTGTGGTAGAAAGATTCACTTGTGGTAAAAAGATGTTATGATAGTGCCACTTACGTGCCTTAATCAACAATATCAAATTCTCATAGCCCTGAAATATGAGCAACTATTACATATTATAATATCCGTGGTACAAATTAGAAGTTAAAAACATAACTTTTACTGCTTAGAACTGGTGGGAACTAAGAATATTTATTATAATGTCTATATGATTCCTTAAGCAGATTTTAGACATGATTTAATAGAATGAGAATTCTGTGTTCTCATTTTCATGGATGTGTCTTTAGAGAAAAGACATCTTACAGTGTCAACTGAGATTCTGTTTCTAGATACTTTAATAACCATTTTAAGACTTCTTTCTCTTTGGTTGTAAATATTTAAATTACTTCCCATTTTGTCTTGTTTTTCAGAATGTGTGCTTTATCACACCCCAATTTTTATATCAGTTCTACTGTTTGTTTTCTCAGCAAGTAAGTAAAATAAAAGTTTGTGTTTGTCCTTTTAGAAAAGTAATTTGTTCAAATCTTGACAAGTATTTAAACAGACTTCATTTATTTTGTTGTTGTATAAGTAAGTAGGTATATTTACTTAATTCACCTAACAGTCATAATATTTATTCTGGCTTTTAATTTGAAACTACTATTAATACCAAAATATATGTTAATTGTGGAGTTTTTTTTTAAAAAAAAGTCTCTCTTCATTTATTTGTATGTGTGTTTGTTTGTGCAAGGTTTTATGTACCCCAGATGCCCTCTCACTGTGTAGTCAGGGATAATTTTGAACGGGTGGTCCTCTTGCCTCTACTTCCCAAGTGGTAGGATGACAGGTCAGAGTTATTACTGCTACCTCCAGTAATGGTAAGTATTAGGTCCATCAAATACTCTTAGTAACTTCCCGACCTTAATAACTGACTGCTTGTACAAACTATCTGTGACAAAGAATTAACAGAGATTCACTTTGTTTTGTTTTGTTTTGTTTGATTCCTGCTCCTGAAGTCTTAAAAATTTGGGCATAGCCTTAGTGATTTGGTTCAGGGATTATATAAATCTCACCTCAGAAACTGGCTTTCCATAATCACCCTTTCACATAGCTCATTGTGTATCTTAAAATGATCGCTACATTACACAATCTTCAGTTATGATTAAATTCATTAGTTCCTCCAGGCAATGGTGGTGCACGCCTTTAATCCCAGCACTCAGGAGGTAGAGGCAGATGTATCTCTGTGAGTTCAAGGCCAACCAAGTCTACAAGAGCTAGTTCCAGAACAGACTCCAAAGCTACAGAGAAACAATGTCTCAAAAAAAAAAAAAAAAAAAGAGATTGACTTGTTTTCATTTGCCTTTTCTGAAGTGGAAAGCAGCAGTCTTTAACTTGCTTGAGAAAACATTTTATGTTCTGATAACTTTATGTATTGAGTAGGTAAATGTAAAAATATACTTTCACGCCTATTACATGATTTTCACGTTTTAGTGATCATGCATTATGCTTTTTTCCCCACTCAGTTTTTCATTTTTTCCCATTTTATTATCAGGGACAGGTTTCATAGAACTTATTAAAACATCCAGGAGCTCCTGTCAGTAGCACATTTCCCATAACATACAGCTCTGCCAGCTTGATGGTCTCCACATATTTGTAATGGCCGGAAGAGACCCCCCAGCTTCCCAAGAGGTCTATTAGTTTTATAACTTCCCAGAGCTTTAGTTCATCAAGGTATTGATATCAGTAAGGGCCCTGAGTGTGCACACACCCCAGTTATGAACTACAGAAGATTATGAATGCCTCTAGGGAGGAATAATTCTATATGGTCTGTTCAATAAACTTTATGCACCTAAAAAAATAGAAAAAGAAAAGGAAAAAGATCATTCCTTTTCATAATTTCTTTTTTCCCCTATTTACAGACAGAGCTTTAACTTTTAAATGCCTTCATAGACATTGATTACTAGCAATAGCTTACCTGAATTAAATACTTTAAATATGTCACATTGATCATATGACAATGGGAACCAGATATATTTTGACTGGGTTTTCAAAGAGATAGTATTAATAAGTGTTTTCATTAAGGTGTATATTGCTATGATAAAACATCATAACCAAAAGCAATTTGAGAAGGACAGTGTTTATTTCACTTTACAGCTCTCAGGCCATACTCCATCCCTGAGGGAAGTCAGGGCAGGAACTCAAGATAGGAACATGTGGCAAGAAGTGAAACAGAGGCCATGGAGGAGCACTGCTTGTTGGCTTGTTCACTCAGCCTGCTTTCTTAGACAACCCAGGACCACCTGCCCAGGGATGGCATCGCCCAGAGTGGCCTGGACTCTTTCACATCAGTCCTTAATCAGAGCAATAGTGCCTACAGGTCAACATTATGGAGTCATTTTTTTCAGTTAAGCTTCTCTTCTCCCAGATACGTCTGGTTTGTATCAGGTTGACAAAAACCCATCAGCACAATGACAGTAGGAACATTGTGTGGATCCTAAGTAAAGAGTTAAAGCATTAGTACCAGCAGCAGCAACTAGAACACTTGAGAGGAAGAGATGGAAGATTTAAGCCACTAAAAAAAAAAAAAAACAGGTTCCATGGAAGGCGGCAGGGTTCAGTACTACAGGCTGTATAGATGAAGGTAGGTGGGAAAATGATGTGTAGCCCAATAGAGACACCCCAGAATCCTAGAATGCTTATAGGAGGACTGTAAAACTGCATCCTACTGACCAAACTGAGGAATTCTTAGATGGAGATCCAATTTACTACATTATGAAAACTTATCAGTGAAATTTTTCAGTTCCACAGATATAAATCTAGGAACAGTATAGGTTCTATACTAAAACAAATCACATTTATTAATTGAAACTCTTTAAAATGGATTTTAGCATAAATTGAAAAATTAAGGTGCATATTTTTAGTATTTTTCCATTATTATATGTGTAATAGAAATAATAATTTAGAATCTCAAAATTCCTCCAATTTATTTCTCTTTTAGACACTGTATGACAGCGTGTACTTGACTTTGTACAATATCTGTTTTACTTCCCTGCCTGTTCTCATATATAGTCTTTTGGAACAACATATAGACCCTCATGTGTTACAGAGCAAGCCTACCCTCTATCGGTATGTATTTCCCAATGTCGATGTGTATAGGGAGTATCTTGGTACAAATACTAAAGCATAATTGTTGCATGGCTTACAGTGTTTCAATATTAAAGGGAAATTTTCACTAAGTTCTGGTGTTTTTAAGAGTAAACACTTCAGCTCTTGGTCCACAGTATTCTACTCCATATACACAAGAGAAGTTACTCGCTTGTTAATAGCATCAAGAGTTCCTAAAAATTGTTTATGTTCTACTATTAGATAATTTATTAGTGTTAAATGCAAGTGAAGGAGAATAACTGCAGCTTTTTTCAGAACTCCCCCAAAACTAAGTGGTCCTAGAGATGTCGAGTCCGTCAGGCCCAGCCACTGATCCTCATAAACTGTTGTAGAGGCTATAGAGCTGCCAGCCAGAGACATAACCAGTTATGGTGTGGAGTAGCTTGCTCTGGTTTACCAGGAAACCCATGACAGTCTGTTATTCCCAGAACGGTTAACTTCTCCACGAAAATAATGAGCACCTTGGTGCTGACTTGAGCTTCTGTCTCACTAAGAGATCATCATGGCAGAGACTTAATGGGAGCAGATTATGATACAGATAATCAGGTTTTTCACAGTCGCACTGAAGTATTGTGCCTGTGTTATGTTTTATTATCAAATGAAAAGGTATTAGAATCCATTATATGAACTCTCAGCTGTTATAAATTATTAGAAATGATTGTTTGCAAATTTAGGTTTATTCTTTATGCTGATAATTTTAGTCATCTTAAAATCCTATTATTTAAATTATCAGTTTAAATTAATTGCCTAGAAGATTAAAAAATTAATCTTAATGTGTTCCTTTTTCTTTAAAAAATAATTGTAGGGACATTAGTAAAAACCGTCTCTTGAGCATTAAAGCATTTCTTTACTGGACCATCCTGGGTTTCAGCCATGCCTTCATTTTCTTTTTTGGATCCTATTTTCTTGTGGGGAAAGATACATCTCTGCTTGGAAATGGCCAGGTAAAAAAAAAAAAAAGTGAGAATGCTTAAAAAATATTAAAATGTTGATAAATATGAATGTTTAAATCACTTCTCCGTAGCCTGACCCCCAAATGCTTTCTGCCTCATCTGTAGTTGAATGGGATGTCAACGTGTAGAGAGCTGGTCTTTATGAGCTTACTCCTCACCCTCCGAAGAAGTCACCAAGTGTGACTTACACAAGCAAAATGCTGTCTGCCCTCTTTCTAGGGAAATACAGCATAGCATGTCTTAAGTAAACTCAGACCCTCAGATTAGGACAATGGACTTCTTACTGGAGGTCAAAGTTGCCCCCTGCTGCCATATTCCTGAAGGCACAGCCACTGGAGGATTCCAGCTGATACCATTGACTTTAGCATTTCCAAGTCTGCATATTTAAAGACTGAGAAATAAGCATTGATTCAATAGGATTTCTACATTTTGTTATCTTCTTGGTGGATGACAAGTTACCCTCAAATAAAGGAATGCTAATTGCTCCTTCATTGTTAATCATATATATTTACCATTCACTTTTTATGTTCTAGAAACTTTATCCAGGCCGGGTGATGGTGGCGCACGCCTTTAATCCCAGCACTTGGGAGGCAGAGGCAGGCGGATCTCTGTGAGTTCGAGACCACCCTGGTCTACAGAGCTAGATCCAGGACAGGCTCCAAAGCCACAGAGAAACCCTGTCTCGAAAAACCAAAAAAAAAAAAAAAAAAAAAAATTGAAACTTTATCCTTTTTGGATACTTTAAATTTTACTAACATCTGTGAGATTTACCCTCATTTTACAAATGATGTAAGGAGTCAGGGAGCTTAAGTAATTTGTCAAGTAATCACTATAGACATGTGTACATTAAAGAACAAGTCAGCCTTTTACATAAGTCTAAATGAGTGTCAGGATTATCACTGCTTCGTAAACTAAATTCATATAAGTGCATACTTACGGTCTTAATATAGAAATAAGATGATATTCCTTTGGGATTTTGCATTTGATGGACTTTGTAAGTTGGTCTATAAAGACCAAAAAATACTTCTGACTGAATTACTTACAGATAAATTCCATTTTTTTTTTTTTTTTTTGCTTTTCGAGACAGGGTTTCTCTATAGCTTTGGAGCCTGTCCTGGAACTAGCTCTATAGACCAGGCTGATCTCGAACTCACAGAGATCCACCTGCTTCTGCCTCCCGAGTACTGGGAAATTCCATTTTTTATATGGATTCATTTGAAGAATAGTTCCACTGGCCTTTTTTTTTTTCAGGTACTGGTTAAAGTTTAAAGACTTTTTTTTTTTGCTTACTAAGATTTTTTATCCAGACACATGATAGCAAACTTCCTATTTTAACTTCTGGTTAGAAATGTTTCAGAAAATAACTGTGGGTCAAGCAAGGTTTTATTGCCATTTTTGCAGGGGCACAGGAATAAAGCAATCACAACTATATCATCCTAAGTAAAAACAATCTGGATACACAGCTCTGAATTCTGAACCATCTTTGGATTTCTGGTATTACCCAAAGGGTCATTATCCAGAATAGTACCATACATAATAAAGCCTCATTATTGTCTTCATTCTTGTAACTTTATTAATATTGTCAGAGTTCATATATATATATATATATATATATGAAATAATTCAGATAATTTTTACAAAGAGTAAAATTACTTTTACCTTACAGTGGAATTAATATCATGCTAATATATATATATATATATAACATATTACTCTGTTCCTTGTGTTTAGATGTTTGGAAACTGGACGTTTGGTACTCTGGTCTTCACAGTCATGGTTATTACGGTCACAGTAAAGGTATGCCACCACATTAGGAAACTGTAGACTTTGTCTGTATATCTCATATATAGTTTCCCTTTTGATTTTTACAGTATATGGTTTCACTAAATTTTAATCATTCATTTAAATATTGCTATAAATTCTTCTCTCTGTTTGAAAGCTTCATATAATTTCAGTTGCTAATTTTGCTTCATTGTATATCATCTAAAATAGCACAGTGTATTTTGTGCATTGGAGTTAAGGTAATATCATTACATGCTATTTAATCCTGCTTTCCCTCAGAAGGAAAATACTACACTATTTCCTATGAGACTCTTGTGCCTTCTAAGGAACTGTGCTATGGGGATAGGACCTTCTAGACATCTATAATTGATATGTGTAATTCTTAAGTTTTATCTGGAAGTTAAATTAAATTACTTTATATTGCTAAAACAGTTTTTTTTCTTTTAGATGGCTTTGGAAACTCATTTCTGGACCTGGATCAACCATCTTGTCACTTGGGGATCTATTATATTTTATTTTATATTTTCTTTATTTTATGGTGGGATTCTCTGGTGAGTGATTACACTATGTCTTAATTATGTTGATTTAATTATAGTGAACATTTATTATGGTGGGTTCCTTGATGACCAAATTCTGATCCTAATAGTTCTTAGAAACTATGCTGGTAAGTTCATTCCTTTGAATTGATCTTCATAATAATCCTATTGTCCTCATTTTTCTACATGAAAACTGAACCTCTTGGTCACAAAGGTAAAAACAGAAGAAAGCTAGGCCATAAGCCATTTGTCTGACTTCATTAGTAATATTCTTTATACTAATCATATTATTTTTAAATTATTTTCTCGTGTATAATGTCATAAAAACCCATTAGCTTTTTTATTGATAACATCTCTCAAAGGTTAATAGTATGCTTCATCTTCATTAAATGTAGATCATTAGTAGGCTTTTTGAAAGATTAACAATTATGCTTCTCTAAGATTTTTTGGTAAGTGATGGTCAACTGGTACCTTTCTTTTGGAAAGCATATACATTACATGTGTCTATTATACCTTAGGTCCACTTACCAGGCAAAACTTTTTAAAGGTAAGATCAAACAACTTGAATTGACTGATCATTACCTTCCATAAAAGGGTCATAAAAGAGCACACGTATGCATATTGTTTGTCTGTAAACCTTGCCCTAATTGTTTCTATATTCCCTATAGTCTCTAGAAGTTGATATATACAAAAACCCAAAAAGGATACCTTTATAATACCATGATGTAGCATCTCTGTGTGTTTAAAGAAAAACTTAGCATTCAGTCTGAGATTTGGATAATCAGGAGGGTGGTGGTGGTAGTGGTCACCGGTGTTGTCATGACAGCCATGTGGACATCAGAGGACAACTCTGCAGCACCAGTTCTCATGTTTTACCTTTCCTGGGTTCCAGGAGAGTTCAGGTTGTCAGTATTGCACAGCGAGCGCTTTACCTGTCCCGGTGTTTCCTTTGTAGTCAGTAGAAAGTATTTCCTCACGCATTACTTCTGTAGTCTACGTCAGTCTAGTCTTCATTATTCCTTCTATAACTTGCCAGGAATCTAGGGAGATCTAGTTAATAGCTTGCCATTCCCCTATTAATAAAAATTATAATTGTTAAAAATAATTAAACTGGATTTTACATTTTAATCCAGTCTATATTTCATTAGTTTATTTAAGTTTTCCAGTTTCAATTTAGAAAATTTTCCTGGCACTCTTAAAATTGTTACTTTCAGTTATTTAAGTTTTGCTGATGTCTTGATTTAACTTGTTAAATTTTTATTTCACTTGTTTGTTTCTAACACAACATCTCACTGTGTGTAGGCCTCAAACCCAGGGTTCTGCCTACTCTTGCATGTGTTTAGAATACTGGCATGTGATACTATGCATAGCCAGTGTTTGCTTTTAATGAGTCTACTATCTTTCTTTGCAGGCCATTTTTGGGCTCCCAGAATATGTACTTTGTATTTATTCAGCTCCTGTCAAGTGGACCGGTGTGGTTTGCCATACTCCTCATGGTTGTTACTTGTCTGTTCCTTGATGTTGTGAAGAAAGTGTTTGACCGACACCTTCATCCAACAAGTACAGAAACGGCACAGGTACGCACTTTCATACTCAGTACTCCTGTGGGAACAAAGCACTGTAACTACAATTACAGAGTGCTTCTGTTGGAAAACACCTCTTCCTATAGCAAAGCATCTCCAGTAGTTTTAAGTCTGTTGTTTTAATTTTTTCTTATTTTTTTCTATTAATTTTTATGGCTGCTAGTAATTATAATTTAACTACCAAACTATCAAGTTATGTCCAGATGATCATAGTACTAAATCCACTTCAAATGCCACGGTATTACATCGGCTAGCTACGGCTAAGGTGTCTAGCATGTCCTTAAACTCCAGCAGACATTAAATATGGTAATGCTTAGGGATATGATATTTGGGGACCAGTACCATTAGTGAAATTATGATAGAAATATCCTTCATTTCCTCTGCAGTGAAGATTAAATGAAAGTATATTTAAGCACAATAAGTGCTAAAGAAATGGTTCCATTGGTCACTTCAGCATTTACTTATCATTTTCTTAGTTTGGCAATATAATTCTAGTGAATGTGTATTTGGTGCAGTATAAAATGGTGAGGATGAGATATTACTCTGTCATACTGATTTCTGAATGGTGCTGAGAAAAGTTACATGATTTTGTGTCTGCCTGTGTGTATATGTGCATGAGCAGGGACAGAATTCCATTCTACAATATGTTATTTAAATCTATATCTGAAGGATTTATCTTATTTTTAATCTTTAGACATAAATATAATCAAAGTATTACTTTAAAATTTTTATTGTAGTTTTTAGGCTTTTCAAATTAAAGATTTTGTTTTTAATTTTCAATTGTATGTATATGTATGGGGGTATGCGCACATGATCTCAGGTGCCAATGGAGGCCAGAAGAGAGAGTTGGATCTCCTAGAGATGGAGTTCCAGGTGGTTGTGAACTACCCAGAGTGAGTGCTGGGAACTGAACTCAGCTTCTCAGCATGAGAAGTGTGTGCGCTTAACCTTTGCTCCAGCTCCACTTTTCTAGATTTTTATGGAGGATAATTTGTCTCACCCTGTAATCTATAGTATATTTCCCCAAAAGGTTGAGTAACAACATAGTAACATTTATTTGCATTTGTCCTAAATTCTTCTATGGTTTGAAAGTTTCAAGTGTATTTTCATAGGGATTGCCTACTGATCCAAAAGGTATGATATTACTTATGTTAATATTCTATATATTTATTTTAACATAAGTTAAAATTTATTAAAAAGGGAATTTACACTAAATTATTTTATCATATGTGAAGTCAGAATAATTTTCCCTTTTTTCTATATAAATTAGTATCCAATGATAAATGAGATTTTCTGGTTGTTCTCATTTGGGCAAAGGAAGGAAAGTTTTACTTCTATTCATGGGTCTTCTAGCCTGTTGCTGTCATTTTGTGTTTTTTCTTCTCTTTTTATGCTGTGACAGTAAATGTCATTTATATCACAAATGTGATATTACTCCTTTCCTGTAAGCAGTATTCACTTCAGCTTCTACTGTCCCTTCTGATTTCAAATGATGCAGAAATGGCTACTAAGTTGTCAGATGCCTCATTGCTTATCAGATATAACAAGAAAAGTCACATCAAAGGGAGGGCTGCCAGCATTTATTCTAAGTGCTTTTTTCTTCAGAATAAGAATTTTTTTTAAGGCATGCATTCTACAATACCAGTTGTGTGCATACCATGCATATTTTCTGCTCTCGTGGGAACAGGTGTTTGGTATTTACAAAGCTTGTCCTGTGTCTGTCTCCCAGATGATGAATACAGCTCACTGACTTGTGTGTGTCCCATCCCTTTTCTGTCCACTTATAGATGTACTCCAACACAGTTGCTTTAAGTGACGAGTTCATCGCACTGCAGCCTTTGTCGAGGGCAAGGAATCAGCTGAGCAAACTTAGGTAGAGTAGGAGTAGATCCTTGTAACCCTTATGCATGCAAAGGTCAATTAAATAATATTCAAAAGATGGGCAGATGCATCAATAAAGAATCAAGTACTTTTGTTAGCACAGCTCTGTCTCTAATTTGACCTTAATTAATACATATATTAAAATTTTAAAATGACATTCATTCTTCTTCAAAAAGAAAATTCAGATGGAAATTAAACATAAGGACAGAGAACTGTACCTTGTTACATATGTCACACCTATTTTTTCTAGCATAATTCTAATGCTTCTGCTTGTCATAGTCATGCGTGTATGCTCCTGCATGTTGTCATAGTCATGCGTGTGCTCCTGCATGTCGGGTACTTAAAAAGTCATCACGAAGTTTAAACCTAAGTTGTAATAACTTGTAAGAGTTGCCTATGTTTTTGTCTTGCCTTAATCTGTAATATAAATACGTGTGTGTGTGTGTGTGTGTGTGTGTGTGTGTGTCTTTGTATACTACAGTGACTACATAAGTATCTTACATCTTGGCTGTTCTTTAATGCATCTATAAGTTGAAATATATATTTTATATCTTATATTTAACTCTTACCTCCACAGCCATGCCAATTTGGAAGTTTACAAAAAAAAAAAAAACTAGCCTCAAGATGTCTTTTGATAGAAGGAAATGCAAGCTGAAATCCTAGAACTTTTGGTATTATAAAATGTCAAAAAAAAATATGTTTGTTTGCTTTTTGTTTGTTTTGAAACAGGGTGTCTGGCTGTACTAGAACTCATTATGTACACCAGGCTGGCTTCAAACTCACAGAGATGTACCTGTCTCAGCTTTGTGAATGCTGGGATTAAAAGCATATGCCACCAGTCTGACAATTATGTGTATTTTAAATTATTTTTTATTCTCAAAAGTTCTAATTTGTGTGTATTCACTTGATCAAATGAATAGCTTTGATATAAGACCATTTAACTGTCAGGTGATATGAGTTTATAATTTAAAAGGTGTTTTAAAGTTTTACTAACCTTTTTGTGTTTTTATTCCTACTTTTAAATTTTTTCAGATATTTTTCTTTGAATGATAGCTACAATAATTATGTATAGCAAATGAATGGTAAATCATTTTTTATGTTTACAAAATCTATAATGAAGGTTTGATTTTTACTTTTGGTTGAGGCAAATATGTATCCCTCACTTTTTTGAATAGCTAATTTTCTATAATCAATGGCTATCTATCTTATATTAAAGACCTGCCAATAGAAGCGTTTATTATATTTAAAGAACATAGGCCAGCTCTTGTTAAAGGATGATAACTTACACTGTGATTAATCATATTGTTGTGAATTTGTAGTTTTACATATTTTGTCTTAAAACAACCCCTTTTTTAAAAAGCAATACTAGACATAAAAGAATGAGAAAAGCAAAATGCAATGAGACCCCAGGTATTATAATATTGTAATGAACTAGTAACATTAACATTCCTCGGAAAGATTGCCATGAAAACAGGACCTTTGGGTGAGATGTCACTGAAGAAGAATCTACTGCTCTCCTCACAGCTAGCCTGAGCGCTGGTGCCACACTCTGCTCCTTCTAGTGTGTTGCAGTATGCGCATCTCTGCATGCTCCCCTTCCTAGGAGTCTAGGATCGTTACAGAGCACGTGGATGTTTTATACTGTTCACTTCAAATCAGCAGCAAAGAAAAACAATAAGAAGATACTGTTCTCAGCCAAATCCAGACAGAAACAAGTTGACCTTTGCTAGGCTTGATATCAAGAGGGCTCAGTGGTTAAGAGCAATGGCTGTTCTTTCAGAGGACATGGGTTCAGTACCCAGCACTCACCTGGTGTTTCAACTATTTGTAACTCTAGTTCCAGGGGATCCAACACCCTCTTCTGGCTCCACAGGCACCGGCCTCATCATACATGCAAGCAAAACACTCATACACATAAAAAAAATTAAATCTATGTTTGTAAGGTGACATTCCCTAAAGAAATATTTCAACTTAATTTTATTAACAAGTAAATTATGCCTCTTTCTACAGCTGCTGTTTATGGTCATGTGACCCTTCTGCTCTCCAGTCCAGTTAAAAGTAGAGCAGTGACCTAATGAGAGTGCAGATAAGAAAACAAATGCTAAGTCTTGGTGACACTGAGTTTTACAGAAGCAATAGAATTTAACCAAAAGAAACTTGGCTTTTACTAGGCTGTGTGCTTCTCAGAGCTTTGCACTGTCTTTATATGGTATGCTTTGCTATATTCTCCAAGAAGCTCCTTGGCTCTCTCTGTCCTGTGACAGTAACTGTGCTGTTGTGTGAACTTACGTCTGTGCCCCACAGATTGTAGACCAACCTACTGCTTTGATTTTAAACTGCTGTGAGAGTATTATTCTGAATATAAGACTTACTGCTTTTCTGTCCTTCTAGATGGAAGAAGATAAGGGTTCAGTCGGCTCAGCATATGAATTTGCTGAAAGCCAGCACAGAGGGGAGGACAGTAGGCACCTGTTAGCTGAGGCTTGCAGCCAGCAGGACAGTTGTTGCGTGCACTAGGTAGTACTTTGTTGGGCCTTCTTGGGGACTCCTATACTGTATTCTCATGTTTGGGGTATGCCGTGGAGAATGGGCATCACATTTCCATTCCACTGTACTGATTTTTCCCTGGTCCTCTTCTGTTGTTTTGGCTTAGTTCTTTTCCTTGTTTGTATCCCTTCATTTTTCATGTTTATCCTGAATTTCTTATTCATGTTTCTTGGGATCTACAGTGATAAATCACACTTCACTTCAGATTCTGTCATAGTACGGTGTTTTCACAGCCTGTTATCTCAGTCCAGAAGTTATTCCTTTCCACTTCTTTTGAAAGTATGTCATACCTCATCATTTTGAAATCATTACCTCCTTTGAAGATGTAATTGTGTAATTTGTATACATTTTAATAGAGACACTGAATTACTGAAGTCCTCCTCTCTTGGAGTTGAATAATCAAATGAGCAAGTGTGCTTAGACTGAGTGACTGGCTTTCCATTAACTGGCATTTAACAGAGGTGTCTTTCCATATATTTTCCTAGTTGTATCTCTATAGAAACATTAATTGTTGGGGCTGCAGATGGCTCAGTGGTTAAGAACACTTGCTGTTCTTGCAGAGGACCTAGGTTTGGTCCCTAGCACCCACATGGTGACTCACAACCATCCCTAGACATATACATGGTACACACACATACATAGATGCAGGCAAAACACTCATATGAAATAAATAAATCTTAAAAGTATTGATTTTTATGGGAATAATTTGCTCCTCTTTTGAACAATAAATCCAAGCTACTTCTAGGTATAATTAGGATATGAACATTTTGGTTTGTAGTACTTATAAATACTACACCAGTCATTCTCTTTTTCCTTAGTTGTCATTTTATTGTGATTTCTGTTTAAGAAGATACTGTAGCTCATCTAGAATAAGCAAATCAAGAAACCTGAAGACAAAGCCACTTAGAATATAAATCTGATCAAGGAGCATATACAGTAATTTGAAAAATATGAATTATTCCATGAGACTTAAAGTGAAATTCCTTTATCAAATAGCCCTCAGTGAGGGCAGTTAATTGGTTCTCAATCAGTAATAGTACCAGTAGCAGTAGTAATTCAGAAGAAATTTAAAAGAATTCTAAATTTTCACTTTGTTATGTTTCAAGAGATTATAGTTAGGTGACTGAAGATGTAGCTCAGTTGGTAGAGTGCTTGCCTAGCCTGCACAAAGCCTTGAGCACAGTCCCACCACTGCATAAACTGGGCGTGGTGACATGTACTTCAGTCTTAACACTTAGGATGTGGAGTCAGAAGGGTCAGGAAAGAGTTCAAGATCAGCCTGGGATCCGTGAGACCCTGGAATTTATAAGTCAAGTTTCTCCTTTTAACCTAAGATATGAACTTACTCTTTCCATTATATTGGGGAATTTTAATGTTTAACAAATACTGATGCTCTCCATTAACCTAAATTCCCAGCATATATTGTTAAAGAACGAGTTGAATAAACATACTATATATATAAAAGAGCTCTCCAGTCTCCTCTGAAACTAGTATTAGTTTCCTCTGAAATTAGTATTAGTCAGTTATTAAAATGTTTATATAATAATACAGTTTTTTTATATTTTTGCATATTGTGTGTGTGCATATGTGGAGTATGTGTGCATGTGTCTGGGGGTGTTTAGGCATGTTCGTGTGTGGAGGACCCACGTCAATCCTGGTGATTATCCTCAGTCTGTCTCTACTTTATTCAGCAGGGTGGGTGGGTCTGTCTGTCTGTCTGTCTCTCTCTCTCCCTGTCTGTCTCTCTCTCTCTCTCAATTTTATCTGTTTCAACTGATTTAGCCAGCCAGCTTACTCTAGGAAAAGGCGCCCTTGTCCACATTGCAGTGCTGTAGTTACAGACAAGCTGCTGCCCCCAGGACATTTCTGTGGGCGCTGGGGCTCTAGTGCAGTCTTCATGCTTGCACAGCAAACTCTTTGCCTGCTGTGCTCTCTCCTCAGCTCCCAGTCAATGTAGTTTTTAATTATATACTTATTTTTGTGTTGAAATGAGGCAACATGTATAGAAATACCTCTCTAGAAAGCTCCCAAGACAATGTGGAGATATTTCATTTATGTTGTAAATGTCTTTCAAAGCTTTATCATTTTGGAGTTGTTTGTTTCACTTAGAGGGGAGAACTGAAGGGTGACTAAGGAAACTGTAAGCTGGAAACAGGTTCTGGATCCAGGAGTTTTGGAATAAGATTGCCAGCTCTCTTATGAAAAGAGAACGCTCTTGGTTTTTTTTAAGAAAATTTGTGATTTTTAACAAAATTTGAAATTCAGCAATAATTTTTTTATCTGATTTCACATCAAAAAGAGAACATTTCTCTAAAAACAAACCTTAAGTCTAGACAAGGTACATATAGATATATATGTATATATACATATATATGTTGCTTGTTTATACATATATATATATATTAATTCCATTGATGTGGAAACAAGGATAATAAGTCAGAATTTATATCAGAAGTCAAAATCTGTAAAAATGGATATTTTTCACTAGGCAGCCATAGCCATGTTGAGCATCCGTGGGGTGAAGTCAAGGGATGTTGCCTAGGAACCTGGAATCAGGTGTAACAAAAGAGTGTGACCTACTAATTAATGATCAGATGTCTGCTATACTCAGAGCTTATTCTTGGTGCAACCAGATGAGATCTCACACCATTAATTTTTGTGATTCCATAAATCGTAATATATATATTATATATATTACATTATACATTGAATGAACTACTGGCTGTTGTAACTCTAGGTTCTCCCCTGAGCTCTTCCTGGATATGGAGATAGGTGATGTCCCTCTAGCAAAGTGATAAAGCATGGTGGTTTGCTGGGGAGGGCTTTCTGGAGAGCTGTGCAGTATTCAGTGTTTACAATGCACCTGAATTTTTCTCGTTACTGTTTGTTTTGTTTCTTTGGAGGGTGCTTTTATTTCTTTCACTAGATAACCTGAAAAGGGCATTATATATACTAGTTTTGAAACACTTGCTCTCTTGGATGTGTAGGATTTAACATTTGGCCATAGGTTTATGTGATGTAGGACAGATTCCTAAAGCCAGATACAAATTCAAACGTTATATTGCACATAGATGGACACTAGCATGCAAGTGGCCTGTGGCTGTGACTTTCGGGGAGTCTTTGTCAGTTGGCTGAATAGCAGCTATGAGCAAAATGTAGGACATTAAACTTGGAGTTCCAGACAAGACCCTTCCTCTCCAGTTCTTGGGATAGCTCGGTACTTCCTAAATAAAGTGCCAAAGATCAAGTTTTAGGTTTTTTTTTTAAATAGCCTTTCCTTCTAGTACCAATACTGTTAAGCCTGTGATAAAAATGCTGCTATGCTTGTGATTAAATATGCTCCAAATTTTCTTAACTCTGTCTCTCCCAGGTCAGAAACACTTGGTTCCTACCCGGTGACAGTCTTTGCGGGTTAGCATTGAGTCGCCAGTCTCACTGTGCCTCACACTGCTGTGCTGCCTTTCCCTTCCCTCACCCTCACCTCACTAGATGAGTGCAGGGTTGCTTCATCTCAGAACTGCCATGGTGCCTTCTCAGTACCTTCAGGGTTTCTACCATTCAAGGGATACTGCAAACCAGTACACAGAATCCAGAGAGATTCCTTCCCATTGGAGTGAGATAGTAGCATTTAACCAGGCCCACAGGATGAACAGCACCCACTTCAGCTGGTGAGGAGCTTATGGCAGCGGGGGGAGGGGGGACATCCTCCCATCAGGAAAGAAGCTTGAGTCCAGTGCTTTGCCTCAGCATGATCGTGTGGGAGCACAGGAGTCAGCAAAGCCTAAACTGATGAGAACCTGTTACCTAAGCCAGCATTACCCGGATTCCTCTATTGTACTTCTATGGTAGTGAGTGTTTCCTGGTACATTTCGGGGGTAATGGAGCAGTTCCTTGAGTAGTTGGCCAACACAAAATGGATTCCATGGTTTGTGTGTGTGTGTGTGTACATGTGTATGTGTATACTTGTATTGTTTTGGTATTTTTTGCCCTACTGGGTTTTTGTTGTGTTGTTTTTTGGTTTTTTTGTTTTTTGTTTTTTTGAGAAAGAGGGAAGGAGAGAGAGAACATGAAGTTGGGTGGGTAGGGAGGTGGGGAGGATCTTTGAGGAGTTGGGGGAGGAGAAAGAACATGATCATTCTGGTGGGCTTAGGTTGCACCAGCTGAGGCTTAAGCACATTTGTGACACTCTAAAGTCTGTTTGAAGCTTCGTTGGGTTAGTGTTTCTCAAGCTACCTATTTGGTCAAAGGAACACCTCTCCTTTTTAAAATGAAATGTTTATATAAATATCGCACAGAACACAATTAAAGTAGTAGTGCATTAAACTAAGTCCTAAACCACAATGTGTTAATTAAAGAATATATGAGGTTTGCTTTCTCAGTGCTTAGCAGAGCCCAGGGTTTGGGTGTGACCAGGCACTTGGAAAACAGGAAACCCTGTCCTACTCCCACCACTTGGACTGAGCAGGGACTCCATACATGGATATTATAGGACTCCACCATTTGCTTGCTTTCAGAATATCAGGTTATTTACATTTCATATATGTGTCTCTGTCCATTATGAGTTTCCACAGTGTCTTCTTTTACCATGCCTCACATGGCACATGGTGATTCCCAACCCTGTAAATGAGAACTTGACCAAATTTATTTTATCCTTCCTCATAGAGGACATTGTATACATAAAGGAAAATAAATTCAAATAAGTTCTTTTAATTTGCACTCAAAAGATAGAGGTAGATGGATTTTGTGATATCAGGGCTAGCCTGGTCTATTCACTGAGTTCCAAGCTGCCTAATGAGATCCTGACAGAAGGAACAAACAGAAGAAAAAAAAATACTCTACAACAGGGTTGGGATTCATTCAGCCATATAGTCAGACCATTTACCCTCATTTTAATAATTAATTAATGTTAGTAGTATGGGGTTGAATTATCTTGCTGAGCCTATTTATTCCTGAATCAATATAAATCTTATAAATTTGTTAAATTCCACTTTAAATCTTATTAGTCCTAGTAACTTGCTTGACAGATTTCAATCCATGTGCCACCTACTCCGTACTAAAAAGATAACTTGATAATCAGCATGGATGGCACCTTCGAGTTGTTCAGCACAGCTTAAAACCTTAAAGGGCAGATGAGACTCACTGTGTGCTGGGTATTTGTTCCTGAAGTTCTTACAGTATTGTTGATCTTATTCTTAACAGATGATGTACATCCTGCCAGATAATTTCCAGTCTTCACAATAGTTTATACTCCACTGTTCTCAGTTGCTGGACATTTGTTCTTTAATCATAATTGCAGGAACATTTCACCTAAGCAAACTGCAGTATGAGTTAGAGTTGTAGTTGATATAAGCCAAATTGACCATAGCAAATTAAGTGACAAAATAATAAATTTATACAGACTTAAACACCTATCTACTCATCTTTATACCATTATTTAACTGGGTTTCTGATTAGGACACAAGGCTTTTAAATGTTTAAATGTATGAGTGTACACCAAAGAATTCTGTACTTTCCATATTGTAGTAAGCCATGTATGTTTGTATCAGTCACTTTGTTTGAAATGCTTGTTCTGATTTCATAATGGTTTTGTGAAGTCCAGATCTACAAATAACTAACTTATGTTCTTCTGCAGCTTGCTGAAGCACATTCAGGTGTCAAGTGCTTGGACTCCATGTGCTGTTTCCCAGGAGAGACCCCGTGCACGTCTGTTGGAAGAATGCTGGAGCGAGTCATAGGAAGGTGTAGTCCCAACCATATCAGCAGGTGCGACATTTCACTGCATGGCCTTTGTTGCAGATGAGTGTCCTGTAAAAGGACAGAAAGACTTGTAGCTGCAGATAGCAGTGAGCCCACTGGCTTTACCCAGCGAAACAGGGTAAACTTATTTCCGGGCCTGGAACACCTCTGACAACTCTACCAGAACCTGATATGGAAGACATGTTCTATAAGTGTTATGAAAGTATTATTCTCTTTCAAAGAACAAAATATTTGGCAACTTTCTTATTGCAATAAGAATCTCAGGGCTGGAGAGATGGGTCTGTGGTTGAGAGTACTGGTTGCTCTTCCAGAGGATCAAGGTTTAATACTAACCATCATAGTAGTATACACTGGTAATCCTAGCACTTGGGAGGCTGGGGCAGAAGGATTGCAAATTCAAGGCCTTCCTAGATGACTTAGAGAGACCTTGTGTCAAAATTCAAAAGTAATAGAGGGATAGGGTATAGTTAATTTCAAAGCACTTGCCTAACATGTTGTTGGACCTGGAAGGGGGGGTAAGGGAAAGGAAGAGGTTATTAGTTCCTAGATGTTTCAGGTGTTTAATATTTTGTTAAAGTGAGTGCACGTGTGCTTTGAAAAGATGAAAAACAAAAGATACATTGCCTGATAATTTTTCTCTGTAAGCAGTGTTTGAAAAGAGGAAAAACAAATGCTAGCGTCTTGCAGATTAGAATTGGACATTCTACTTCATTGGAGTGTAGGCAGTTAGAATTAAAGGGATACTGTTTCCCATATACTCAGTGAGACATATTCATTTTCTCACTTTTATTTACTTTCTAATTGTTGGCTGCCTAATATCTGCCCGCTTGAGTTCTCAGTGTTTGAGAGAGTTGTAAACAAGACTCTCCTTAAGTCAAGGTGAGGGTCCCAGGCTTCTCTAAATACCATGAAGATGAGACTACTGTTAGTCCCCACTCTGCTTACTTTCTGTCAGTCACTGACTTAGGCTTAAGTTATATACAGAGTCAGTCATTAGGAAACAAAATGCTGGATACAAACGAGTCAGGACTTCTAGCTTTAACCCTGTCTAGGGGAGGTGGAGACCCTGGCAGGAGGTGCATGCTGTGTGTTTAAAGTTACACGCTTTCGGTTTTTATAAAATTACTTGGTAATTTTGATACTGTCCTTGGGCTAAGGGCATGTGTTTTAAGCATGGCAGATTGTTTGTGGAGTTTTTACTTCATCTTAGGTTAATTCCAGCTAATTCAAAGTGACATCTGCAAGTGAATATTATATATTTAATTGCTTAGCCTAAGGCCTTGACAGTCAGCCAGTAGTTATTTCTTCAGATTAGTAACGAATCTACAGGTGTCTTCTGATGCTAACCATTTATGACATTCAGGCTGATTAAGCTGAAATCCTTAGAGTAGAATTTATACCCAAAAGTGACCAATAATATGAATGCTTCATTCTTAGGCTTTTTAGTAGGTAATGTTTTTTTTTTTTCTGTAATGTCAAAATATAAGCTGACTTGATTTTCAGTAAAACTGAATGTATGGGGTTTTGTTGCTGCTTTTTTTTTTTTTACTTTTTGCTATGTGTGTGTGTGTGAGAGAGAGAGAGAGAGAGACAGACAGACAGACAGACAGACAGACAGACAAAGGGGTAACTGGAGTAACTCCTGGGTATGTGTATTTTTAGGATTAGTGTGGTTTGAGACTCTCCTATTTAAGTCTGCTTCTGTAAATTTTTCCGCTAAAGATTCCCAGCAACCCCATGGTGGCTCACAACCATCTGTAATGAGGTCTGGTGCCCTCTTCTGGCCTGCAGGCATACATGGAGACAGAATATTGTATACATAATAAATAAATAATTTAAAAAAAAGATTTGCCTTGAGAAACCTATTTTTTATTAGACTTTTATTATTTGAAGCTTTCCGTGGAGAAAGTCAATGTGAACCCGGAGGTAGATGTCAGTGCCTCCTGCAGTTGTCCTCCCAGTGTTTATTGAGGCGGTCACGACTGAACCCAGTACCCACAGTTTGCCAGGGCTGCTCACCAGTGAGCCTGTGGAACCTGCTTATCTCTGCCCAGTGCTGGCATCACAGGCTCCCACAGCCATGCTCGGCTTTTTATATAGTTGCTGGGGTTCCAAACTTAAGTTCTTGTGTTTGTATTGCAGACCCTTTATCAGTTCCCCAGCATTCATCTCTCTAGCACCTGGATGTGTATAAATTCTTTTTTTTGTTTTGTTTTGTTTTGTTTCGAGACAGGGTTTCTCTGTGGCTTTGGAGTCTGTCCTGGAACTAGCTCTGTAGACCAGGCTGGTCTCAAACTCACAGAGATCCACCTGCCTCTGCCTCCCTAGTGCTGGGATTAAAGGCGTGCGCCACTATCGCCCGGCAAATTCTTAATAGTATACTTACTACGTACTGAGTTACTAAGATTTCAAAAGCGCCTTATGTTTACTACCTATAGAAATGTGCTGAAAGTGAATGTGTAGATTTGGGCTAATTTCTGTATGATAGCTAACTAAACAGCATAATTTTTCTCAGCATTTGTATAATCTAGAGTAGGGTTCAGTGCTAGTTTGAAGAACTCTTTAGCATTTAGAAATAAATCGGTGATTATTTTAGAATTTAAATTGTATTTTGTTTCCACATTTTAGGTTCTGGTTTGTTGTTTGTTTGTTTTCAACTAACCGTGGGTATGGTGAGCCAAACTTTTCTCTTGTTGTTACTTTAAGGTTGTGGAGTGCATCGGATCCTTTCTATACCAATGACAGGAGCATCTTGACTCTCTCCCCAATGGACTCATCTACTTGTTGAAGGACAACTTCCCCTGTCCTCAGACTTAGGGTCATTCTATAAGAGGCCACACTGGCTCTGAAGTTACTGTCTGAAATCTCTGGAGGAGTTGAGAGCTTCTTGGAGTTCCGCAGGAAACAGGCCTTCTTCATTCTCTTTCATTTGAATGTGAGCTTACTAAAATTTGGAAATAAAGAGATACTTCCAGTCTCTTTGTTTGGTTTGTCCCTTCCACTCAAGGGACTTCTGGTGGCATTATAGCCTTTGCTGGAGCCACTATAATATCAAGATAGAAGAAAAGGGTAACTCCTGGGTGTGTGTATTTTTAGGATTAGTATGGTTTGGGACTCTTCTATTTAAATCTGCTTCTGTAAATTATGCTAAAGATTTGCCTTGAGAACTCTATTTTTTTTATTAGATTATATTTGAAGCTTTTCATGGGAAAAGTTGATGTGAATATTAAGGAATTTGGTCCTTCAGTGACCTGTGTAGTTAATTCATTTGTGCTTCTTAAGTCACAGCAAATATGGAGAACACATTTCTAACCATTGTCTTCTTCAGTATTGGTTGAAAGCTTGGACCGACCCCAGACTTCTTTAATAAAACTATAACACAGCCAGAGAAGCTAATCTAAGAAGGGCACAGGGAGTTTGACATCTCACGTCCAAGTCAGAGGTGAAGCCATTCACTACACTTCAAATTGGTGTTTGCTAACATTTTTGTAGTCACATTTGTAAAGTCTGTAGTGGGTAGATAGATACCATTGGCTCACATTTAATTTACTGAATCTGTCCTATCTTCTGCATGCTTCAACTGGCTAATATATTTCACCCCCTCCCCAATTACCTGCTCCCTCTCCAAAGAGTCTGTTCATAATTTTATAACAATGTTGTAAAGTTCATATGTATCAATAAAAAAAACAAGTTGAACAGTGTTTATATTTGCAAATACATTGAATTATACAAATTAAAGTATAAGCCATAAAATCTTTCCATGTCCCACTTAGGATTACCCTTGATTTTCTGTAAACCAGCCTTTAGAATAAAGGATTTTTGTTAAGAATCTTGTTATTTTTAGGTTATTGTATGTTATCTAATTTAAAGCAGATTGCCACACTAAAGTGAATTATGCTTACATTCTCATTGTATGGTATGGTTGTTGAATAAAAATAAAACAAAGTATAAGATGCTAAATTTTGTCAGCAAAAAATGAATTTTATCAGCAATAAATTAGTATGCTATGGATGATTAATCAGACATATTATTCTTAATTTCTTGAATCTCAAATTTTAGTTTGCAGATTTCTATCACTGAGAATTAATTGTTTTATGTAGAAGTAGTGTTTTAAGATTTGTGAATGATTACTAGAGAACTGGTATCTAGCTCTGAGCATGTGATTCTGTGTGCACCTGAGGTCATAGAAAACAGAACAGTGAGTTTTTGTCAGTTCCTCTGAGAAGATGGTGATTGCTTGAGATTGTCCTGCGGCTCTCCACTCATTGCTCCTCATGTGGGTGGGACTTCTGGCCTGTGCTGGGAAGGCAAGAATCGCAGAGTAATGAGAACTGTCTGTTTGCAGATTAACTGTTTGCTTATCTGTTTAACTAATGCAAGACTATTATCCATGTTATCTGAATATTAACTTTCATAAATAGCCCTTTTTAACTTAGACATTACAGAATTATATTTATGATGACCTGTTCTGAAAATACTTTTATTTATAGTCTAGAGATGATATATTATATATACCTTCAGTGGAATAGATGATAGAAAGATAATAGATGTTTTATCCCTTAGAATAAAGAGCATACATGCAACAAAATGACATTGAATGGGTATGCCTTCCATGTCTTATGGTGTTGATTATTGACAGAGTACTACAAAGTCACCATGAGAAGACCAGCATTCAGCTGGCCAACATGTGGCCTAGCATTGAGTGGTAGTAATTTTTATTTTTATATCATTTTTATTTAGTTAAGAAGACTTCCTTTTTTTCTTTTTTTAATAATTTTTTAAAATGTTATATGCATTGATTGGTGTTTTGCCTGTGTATGTCTGTGAGAGTGTTGAATTTCCTAGAACTGGAGATACAGACAGTTGTGAGCTGCCATGTGGGTTCTGGGAATTGAACCTGGGTCCTCTGAAAGAGCAGTTAGTACTCTTAACCATTGTGCCATCTCTTCATCCCTCTTTTTTTTTTTTTTTTTTTTAGTGGTGCTGAGGATCAAATTCATGGCTTTCTGCATGCTTAGGAGATGCTCAAATGCCAGCATAAGCCTACACCTGCAGCCTATATTCCACATAGCAGTGGATAGGTTGGGGGATAGCCTAGTGGTAGAATGTTTGGCTAACGTGTTTGAAGTCCTTGATTCCATCCCCAACACCGCAGTAAACAAATAAGACATCCACTGGTATACTCATTCTGCTTTGTAGCTCAGAACAACTGCTTTCAGGGAGGAATATTATCTACTCTCAAAAACATGGTTTTCTTGTATTCACTTAAGAATGTGATAATGCAGTGGAGGCTTTGGCTTGCTTTTGGTTTTGTAGCATTCTGGTGCTATTGTTTATATGATAAAAGTTGACTACAAAATGCTAGAAGAGCTCCCCTAGCATATTTTTGTCCAAGTCTTTGGATAGGTCAATACTAATAACCAACTTCTTTTCTCTATCAAAGGACAGTAAATGCCAAATGTTACTGTTAGTTTCCCAGTGGTCTCAGATCTGAAGGCTAGACCTGGAAATAATGGCAAGCATCAAGTTAGTTGGCACCATTGCCAGTCAGCACCCTACCTGGCTTTAGCATCACAGACTTGCCCAGAGTTAGCTGTGAGCCAGTGAGAACTGCAGCTGTCAAGGATTGCTGTGGGGTCGGAGAGATGCACAGTTTATATTGTTGCCTCTACCTCTTCTTTGGGTCTGAAATCTGGAATGCAGAAAAGCTCCCAGAGTTGACCTAAACCCGAGCAATATTCTGAGACAAATCTACCCTGAGATTTGTAACTACACAAATCGCCCTATGGAAAAACCTGTGGTTAGCCCTGTCATTAGTTAATACTAATGGACTGAGGTTATTTCTCTTGCACAATATTCAGGAACTGAACTTTTCTGAGATGCTTAAGACTCTTGTTGGACAGAGGTTAAAGCTACTAAAACTTTACAACTAAAAACAGAATCCTCAAAGTAAACTTGGAGCCTGGGGGAAAAGGAATCTTCTATATTTGTGTATACCCTGTCCAGTTTGGAATATAAGCAGGTATAAATTAGTCAACCAAAGAGATATATGTTATATTAATTTTGACTTCCCTTTATAGGCATTTTTATTTCTATTTTAAAATGAATCATTTATATAAAATTGATGCATTACTAAAGTGCTGTTTGATGCACACTAGGTTGAATGATATTCCACAAAAATAAACCATCCCTGATAATATGTTTGTGGTAACAAGTGCTAGATTCTTGTGAGAAGTGAGTAGCTGGAGACATGGCAGCAGTGTCGAGTGTTGGCCGCAGACTCTGTGGCATCTAGGGACATCCTTTCAGTGTCTGATCATCAATAACCATACCGTACTGACTGTACATCTCTAGTCTTCAGTGTCTGATCATCAATAACCATACCGTACTGACTGTACATCTCTAGTCTTCAGTGTCTGATCATCAATAACCATATCGTACTGACTACATCTCTAGTCTTTTCACATTTATGAAATTTATCAAACAAAAATTGTCCGATATTTGAGTGCTTCTCCATGATTTGAATTCATCCTTTGTCTTCTCATCATAACCAGCAGTGCAAGCTTGCTTCAGGTTAGTTTCCCAAGTTAATTCTCCATTATTATATAGAAATATCATGGCTTTCACTGGCTGTATTGGTGTGGGGGTTGCTTTTTGACATAAGGCTACTCTGTAGCCTGGCTGACCTGGAACTTACGTAGAACAGGCTGACCTTGAAACTCATCTGCTTCTGCCTCCTGAGGAAGGGTGTGTGTGTCGCAATGCCTGGCATAAAATAATGCTTTTTAAAAAGAGTAACTGTGGGACTAGAGATGTGGCACTTTGTGAAAAGCACTTATTGTTTAAGTGTGAGTATCTGAGTTGAGATCACCAGAATCCACATTAGAGCCAGGCCTAGTAACTGTCTGTAATCCAAATGTCCTATTGCTTCTTCTGTGCACACTAGGACTTCCTTCTTCCCAGAATTCTCCTGTTCTCCTTGACCCTCCTCTACTTTCTGTCTGCTTGTCCTGCCTATACTTCCTGCCCAGCATTTATTTAAAATAAAATTGGCAGAATATAGACAAGATGTGACTGCCCAGCCGAATAAGGTACCGAGCCACGTTGCTAACACAGACAAGAATAATGGGCTAATATATGTTGTAAGAGTTAATAAGAAGCCTGAGCTAACGGGCCAATCAGCTTATAACTAATGTAGACCTCTGTGTGATTTCTTTGGGACTTAACGATTGTGGGGACCGAGCAGGACAGAAAAACTCAGACAACATTGAAGTCATTCCTAGAGCAATAAGACAACTGCAGGAGATAAAGGGGGATACAAATGGGAAAGGAAGAAGTCAATGTATCTTTATTTGCAGATTCTATGATAGCATATATAAATGACCCTAAAATTCCCCTGGGAAGCTCCTACAACTGACATAACACTTTCAGCAAAGTAGTTGGACACAAACTCATCAAAATTAGTAGCCATATATACAAATGACAAATGGATTGGAGAAAAAATCAGGGAAACAACACCTTTCACAATAGCCTCAAGTAGTATACCTTGGACTGACTAATGAAGCAAGCAAAAGACACAACTATGTTCCTAGCCACTTTATTTGTAGTAGGCAAAACCTGGAAACAACCTAAATGTCCCTCAATGGAGAAATAGATAAAGAAATTGTGGTATATTTACACAATGGAGTATTACTCAGCTCTTAGAAACAAGGACACCAGGAAATTTGAAGGCAAATGAATGGAACTTGGAGGGGCAAATCTTGAGTGAGACAACCCAGACTCAGAAAGACAAACATGGTATGTACTCACTTATAAGGGATATTTTGTTTGTGATCTAACAAATAAAACTTTCCTGAAGATCAGAGTGCAGACGTAGCCACCAGTTCGCCATAGAGGCCAGGCAGTAGTGGTACTCACCTTTTAATCCCAGCATTTGGGAAGCAGAGGCAAATAGATCTCTTTGAGATCAAGGCCACCCTGGGCTACACGAGATTGATCCAGTCTAAAAGAGAAACAGACTGGTGGCAGCGATGGCTCACACCTTTAATCCCAGTACTTGGGAGTCACACACTGTAGTAAGGAGGCCACTTGTTGGTTCCTGGCCGCCCATATTCCTGAAATAATCACACAGAAACCATATAATTTAAATCACTTCTTGGTTCATTAGCTCTAGCTTCTTATTGGTTAACTCTTACATATTAATTTAACCCATTTTTATTAATCTGTGTATTGCCACATGGCTGTGGTTCACTGGGTAAAGTTTCCCAGCATCTGTCTCTGGCTGTGGCTCCATGGCTTCTCTCTGACTCTACCTCCTTTCTCCCAGCATTCAGTTTAGTTTTCCCCACCTATCTAAGTTCTGCTCTGCTCTGCTAACGGTCCAAAGCAGTCCTTTATTAGCAAATGGTATTCACAGTATACAGAAGGGAATCCCACATCAACATGCCTTTATTCCCAGCACTAAGGAGGTAGACACAGGAAGGGATATGACTGGGAAGAGAAAGAAATATAAGGTGGGAGGAGACAGGAGCACTTCTGGAGACAGGATCTTGCTCACTTTGGTCTGAAGATTTGGTAAAAGTAAAAGGGCTCTCTAGTTGCTGGCTCCTTTACTTCTCTGTTCATTCAGCACTTACCCTGATATCTGACTCCAGATAAGACCAATTAGAATTTGTACTAGATACTAGTTATTAAGTAAATGATAATGATGCTACAACCCACAGACCCAGAGAGGCTGAGTAACAAGAAGGCTCTAGGAGGAGGATGTATGGATCTTTCTGGGAAGGGGAAATATATTGGTGGACTGGGGGCTGGTAGGACTGGGAACAGGAGGCATCAGGGAGGGAAGGTGGGATGGAGAGAGAAGTGACTGGGAGAGGGAAGTGGAATTGGAGGACATTTGGTGGTCAATGAAGAGACCTAGTGCAGTCAAAACTCCCAGGATTCTTTTAAGGTCACCCTCATGAGGACTCCTACTAATGAAGGATACTGAACCTGAACCAGGCAGCCATTTCTCTACCCACACAACTTTCAATGGTGAGACTAACCCAGTCACAAAACCTTTGACCTACAATTTATCCTGCCTGTGAGATGTGTCAGGACAATGGAGGCACAGAACTTGTAGAAGTGACCAAACAAATCACTGGTCTAATTTGAGTCCCAGGCCTGAAACTATCTGGATGACCAGATACCAAAGGCTGGATATCCCAGAGACCTAGGATAGGAAAAAAGTCAACAAAATGTTTCCTGGTGACATCCTGCTATACTCATAGATCCGTGCCTTGTCTGCTCATCAGAAAGGCTTCCTCTGGCCGCTGATGGGAGCAGATACAGAGACCCACAGCAAAACATTATGTGGAGAGAGATCCCAAATTGGGGAGCTCCATTGGGTCCCTTCCCTCAGAACTCTGGGAACCCCTCCACCCAGAAGGATGAACTATAGGAGCCAGAGGAATGAGAACACCAGGGCAAACAGCCCACGGAATCAATAAAGTTGGGCTCATGGGGCCCACAAGAGAGTGAAAAAGCAACTACAGAGCTTACGTGAGGGCTGGAGAGATGGCTCAGAGGTTAAGAGCATTGCCTGCTCTTCCAAAGGTCCTGAGTTCAGGTCCCAGCGACCACATGGTGGCTCACAACCATCTGTAATGGGGTCTGGTGCCCTCTTCTGGCCTGCGGGCATACAGAGCTTACGTGGGTCTACATTAGGTAGGTCCTCTGCAAATATGTTATGACTGTTAGCTTGGTATTTTTGTGGGACTCCTAACAGTGGGAATGGAGTGTGTCTCTGACTCTTTAGCCTGCACTTGGGATGTTTTCCTCCTGCTGGATTGCTTCACCCAGCCCTGATATTGTGCCTAGTCTTAACCTGCTATGCTGTGTTCAGTTGCTATCCCTGGGGAGCCTACTCTTATCTAAAGGGAAGTGGAGGAATAAATCTGGGAGAGAAAAGGAAACTATGATCAGGATGCACTGTATTAGAGAAGAATTTTTTAAAAATCCTAAACAACAAAAGAACTATTGGAGGAACTTGAACCATCTCTAATTCAAATTGCTCTATGGAGCTATAGTAATAAAAGCAACATGGTATTGACACAAAAACAGGCATGTCAATCAAATTGAAGACCCAGACATAAATCCCTGTGGACGCCTGATTTTTGATAAGCCAGAAATATACACTGGGGTAAATAAAAGACAACCTCTTCAACAAATAGCTGATGTAGAAGACTCTAAATAGGTTTATACTTATCACTCTGCACACAACTCAACTCTAAATGTACCAAAGACTCACCGTAAACCACATACACTGAACCTGATAGAAGGGAAAGTGATGAATACCCTTAGACCCATCGGCACAGGAAAAGACTTTCTGAACAGAGCACTGACCGTACAGGCACTAAAGTAGTTAATTAATGGGACCTCGTGAAGCTGAAAAGCTTCTGTACGAAAAAGGACATTGTCGTTTGGACAAAGCAGCAGCATAACCAAATGTGAAAAGATTATCATCTGCTATACATCTGAAATATATTAGGAAGTCAAAAAGCTAGGCATCAAGAAAACTACCCAATTTAAAAACTAGGGGCTGAAGAGATGGCTCAGCGGTTGAGAGCACTGACTACTCCTTCAGAGAACCTGGGTTCAATTCCCAGCACCACATGGCAACTCACATCTGTCTGTAACTCCATGATCTGACACCCTCATATACATGCAGACAAAACACAAAAGCAAATAAAAATAAATATTTTTTAAAATGGGGTTCAGATCTAAACAGAATTCTTCATAGAGGAACTTAAATGGCTGAGAAACAAAGAAATGTCCAACATCCTTAGTCATCAGGAAAATGCAAATAAAAATTACTTACAAACTTTATCTGTAACAACAAATACTGGCAAGAATATGGAATGCAAACTTGTAACGGCCACCATGGAAATCAGTGTGACAGTTCCTCAGGAATATGGGGATCAATCTATTTTGTGGAATATTATTTTAAGATGTGTTATGTTCATTTATGCTGTGGAATATTTGTTGAATGGTGCAAAGATGTGTTGTATTATTTTACGTTGCATTTGTTTGACTCTGTGAAGCTGGATACTTTGCTTATCTAAAACACCTGATTGGTCCCTGTAATCTACAAGTTCCACTCCACTCTGCTCCATAAACCCAACCATCCCCCCACAGCATCAGCGACCCCTCAAAGGAACAGACACTGCCTGCACCAACTGGACAAAGAATTGAGTGACTAGTCTTCTGGCTGGACAGCCCCATCCCTAGACCCTAGGCCCCAGGGCACATCTCATGCCCCACCCACCCGCTGCAGCCCCACTAGCCAGACAAGTAAGTCTCCTGGCTGGCAGACTGCTCCACCACCACCCACTCCCATTGGACCCTGTAATCTACAAGTCCCACCCCGCCCCCCAAACCCAACCACACACGGGGTTATCATTGACTCCCAGAGGACAGACACTTCCTGAACCAATTGGACAAAGAGAGGTCCCTGGAGGCATAAGTGGCAGAGCCATATCTGATGGTAACAGCAAAAGCCATAAAAGCACAGCTGCTTGACAAAGATCCAGCAAAGCCGAGCGGCATCATGGCTGCCATGCCACCTTTGGTTTTCATCTCCGCCTGTTACATACTTGGGGATCTTTTAATATTTGTACAATTTGGGGATTTTGGATGGATGGAAATTACTTATGAATCATTTAAGCCTTCTTCCAGGAGTATTGCTTATAAGCTTCACCAGAAAATTCCTGAACATACTACCCCTCCTGCTTTTAGAAAGATATCCTTATCTACTTGAAGGCCTTGGAGGTTGTGACACACGTAAAGAAGCCAGAGATCTCTTTATGAGGCTGTGAGATATTCTTTTTTTTAAGATTTTATTTATTTATTGTGTATACAATGTTCTGCCTCCATGTATGCCTGCAGGCCAGAAGAGGGCACCAGATCTCATTACAGATGGCTGTGAGCCACCATGTGGTTGCTGGGAAGTGAACTCAGGACCTCTAGAAGAGCAGCCAGTGCTCTTAACATCTGAGCCATCTCTCCAGCCCTGGCTGTGAGATATTCTTAAATCATCTGTCCATGTACTTACTGAGGAACAAGATAATTAAAACTAAACTTTAAGAGGTCAACAAAACTCAGTGGGCTAGAGGAGTTGGCCACAAATCATGCAAGCCTCTTCCCACTATACACTCAGGCATCAAAATTAAGAATAGCTAAAGTTACCTCTGCCCTACACAGAGACTTATACTGATGGGCAAAGAATTATGTAGAAAAAATTATGATAAAAGCAGGAGACATCAGGACCTTCCTTTCTTCGAAAAGTTATTTCACACAGACCACTATGGTATCATATGACCAAGGAATAACAGAATAACCAGGATTAGACTTATAAACAAATTTTATAAAGATATAAATATGAACATTGTATTATGCCAGAATTTGAATAATACTGCAGCAGCTTTGGCCTGAGGATATTTCTTGGACACTCTAACCATTAAGAGTTAATAATACACTGCTTTGGACATGGCAATATGTCCAGGTTGGCTTGAATATTTTGTTTTGGTCTAGTGTCCTTATAGCCACAACAGCTACTAGCCTGAGAGCAGGCTATCATGTGCCTCTAGATTCTTAAAAATTGGGTTATAGGGTTTATGAATAAAAATGATAACTCTGTTCATTAATAATGTCAAAACTTGAGGGAAAGTGATTGGAAATGTAACTCTGTTCTGTCATGGTTTATCAGTGATGACTAAAAAATATGCAAGAGGAAGTGAAACACACGTCCAATAACAAAAATGATATAATCTATGTTTTAGAACAACATGAATCTATCCCTGTTTACTGAATTCTGTATAAATAAAGAAGCACTCTGGTTGTTAGTCAGTCAAGCTGCAAGATTCTCCTGACCATCAAGCCTGGCTCACTCATTCCTTGCGTACTCTTTGCGTGTTCTCAGAACTGATCCACCAACCCAGGACTGGCTCCCTGCACATAGGCACTGCCTGCACCAATTGGAAGAAGGGGTGGGTAAACAACAGCGCAAGAAGACATTCAACAACAAAGAGCAATATGGCACCATAAGAACGTAGTGATTTAACAACAGCAAGACCTGAGCATCCCAACACTTAAAACTAGCTTTATGAAGATGATATAGGCCCTTAAGGAGGAAATGAAAAAATATCTTAAAGAAATCGAGAAAAAGACAAACCAAAAATTGAAAGAAATCAATGTCAAGTAAGCCAAGAAAATTAAGAAGAAACAAACATGTGAAGAGAACAGATCAAGACTTGAAAACTGAACTAGAGGCAATGAAGAAAACGCAAACCAAGGGAATTCTGGAAATAGAATATCTGGGTAAATGAACAGAAACTACAGATGCAAGCATAATAAACAGAATGCAAGAGATGGAAGGAGAATCTCTGGCATTGAAGGTATGAGAGAGGAAATTAATTCAGTGGTCAAAGAAAGTGTTAAAGCCAACAAAGTCATAACACAAAACGTCAGGAAATTTGAGATAGTATGAAAAGACCAAACCTAAGAATAGTAGAAATAGAAGAAGACCAGATCAAAGGCACAGAAAATATATTCAACTAAATCATAGAAGAAAACTTTCCCAACCTAAAGAAGGAAATGCCTAAGAAGATATAAGAAACTTACAGAACACCAAATAGACTAAACCCAAAAAAGTCCCCTCACCACATAATAATCAAAACACTAAATACACAGAATAACGAAAAAACATTAACAACTACAAAGGAAAAAAGTCAAGTAACATAAAAGGTAGACCTATCAGAATAACATCCCAGTTTTTAATGGAGACTCTGAAGGTAGAAAGGTCTTGGACAGACATTATGCAGACATTAAGAGACCATGGATGCCAGGCCAGACTACTATAACCTGCAAAACTTTCCATCACCATAGACACAAAACAAGATATTCCATGACAAAACTAGATTTAAACAATACCTATCCACGAATCCAGCCCTACAGAAAGTACTAGAAAGGAAATTCCAACTTAAGAAAGTTAGCTGAATTCACAAAAACACAGACAATAGATACTCCCCTATCAACAAATCCCAAAGAAGAGAAACACATACACTACCAACAACAAGAACAAAACCAAAAAAAACCAGCAATTAACAACCACTGATCATTAATATTTCTTAATATCAATGGATTCAATTTGCCTATAAAAAGACACAGTCTAACAGAGTGTTTATGATATCAGGAGCCAACCTTCTGCTACATATAAGAAACATACCTCAACTTCAAAGATACATATAACCTCAGAATAAAGTATTGGGAAAAGACTATCCAATCAAATAGACAAAAGAAGCAAGCAGGTATAGCTATCCTAATATATAATAAAACAGATTTCAAATTAAATTAATCAAAAGAGATGAAGAAGGACATTTCTTTCTTTTTTTCCCAGAAAAAGAGTTTATTTTGGTTTTAGTTACAAAGCAAGAGTCCATGATGGTAGAGAAAGCACAGCAGCAGACAGCAGAGCAGGCATGGGAGCAAACCAGCAAGCTGGGAGCTCACATATTAACCCCCAAACATTAGGCAGAGAGAGCTAATTTGGAAATTAGTTGAGTTGTTGAAACCTCAGAGCCTGCCTCCAATGACACACTTCTTCCAGAAAGTTCATACTTCATAAACCACTCAGACAGCACCATCAACTGGAGACCAAGTATTCAAACATCTAAACCTATGGGGGAAGCTTCTCATTCAAAACAATACATTGATGAAACTATTCATCTTTCACTGAGAGGCAGAGGTGCTTTGGACTCCTAGGGCTATACTGATCTCGATTTGAAACTTCTCACTTATTTGTGTGTGGAGATATACCATCACAAATGTGCAGGCATATGCATGGAGAAGCCAGAGGATTAAGGTTGGATGTCTTTATCAAGGTTTTTTCCTCTTCCTTACTTTTGGAAACTAAAGTATTCCACTGAATCTGGACAACAAAGATTTGACTGGACTCCTAGGTAGTAACTCCCAAAGATACTTCTGTGTCCACTTCTCCAGTCCTGGCTTTTTATGTGGGTTGCTGGGGAACTAAACTCAGGCACTAAGACTGACTCTAATGCTTACACAGCAAGCACTTACTGCTTGGGCCATCCCCCACTCCTTTAAATGCTTCGTTTCTTTTAAGCATCAATTTCTTCTCCTGTCGCATGGGGAAACCTCTAGAATACATTCTTTAGAGAAGTTCTATAGACCAAATGAAACCATACAATAAAGTATCTGCCTAATACCTAGAAAGTTTTCAATAACAGAGCACCTCATTCATTTCCCATACATCCGGACCTACCACACTGCAAGTTAGAAAATTTTATAAAGGATAACTAGCCCCTGAAGTACTTAGGACTAGAAGTGTTTCAAATTCAAGAAGGACACTTCCTATTTTTTCACAGGAAAAATCATCAAGATGAATTCTCAATCCTAAACATTTATGCCCCAAATACAAGGGCACCCACATATGTAAAAATAAACACTACAAAAGCTTAAATCACACCTAGAACACCACACTAATAGTGGGAGACTTCAACACCCCACTCTCACTAGTTGACAGGTTCGCCAGACAGAACATTAACAGAGAAATAAAGGAACTAACAGAAGTTATGACTCAACTGGGCTTAACCAAGATCTATTGAACATTCCACCCAAACACAAAAGGATATATCTTCTTCTCAACACTTCATGGAACCTTCCCTAAAATTGACCACATACTCAGTCACAAAGCAAATCTCAACAGATTAAAAAAAAAACTGGAATAAGCACCTGTATGTTTGTAGATCATCATGACTTAAAGTTAGAATTCAACAGCAACACAAAACACAGAAACCCTACAATCTCATGGAAACTGAGTATATCTCAACTGAATCACCGCTGGGACAAGGAAGAAATTAAGAAAGAAATAAAAGACCTCCTAGAATTCAATGAAAATGAATACACAACAGACACAAACTTTTGGGACACCATGAAAGCAGTGCTAAGAGGAAAGCTGGAGATGTTCTTTAGAAAGTTCCGAGAGAGTGACAGCAAGTCCCTGGACAAGGAGCACGGCATCTCCAGCCTCTGGCTCCTACACATGAAAGGCTGTTGTCCAATCTCCTACAGCTTGCTGAAACTAGTGGCTTCATCATGAGTCACAAACAATCTGAACACAGAGGCTGGAGAGGTGGCTCAGTGGAAAGGAGCACTGGCTGCTCTTCCAGACGACCCGCGTTCAATACCCAGCACCCACACGGCAGTTCACAATTGTCTGTTCCTCCAGTTCTAGAGGATGTGACATCCTCAGACAGGCACACATAAGCAAAGCACCAATGCACATGAAATATAAAATAATAAGTTAAAGAGCCGGGCGGTGGTGGTGCACGCCCTTAATCCCAGCATTCGGGAGGCAGAGGTAGGTGGATCTCTGTGAGTTCGAGGTCAGCCTGGACTACAAGAGCTAGTTCCAGGACAGGAACCAAAAAAGCTACGGAAAAACCCTTTCTCAAAAATCCAAAAATAATAATAATAATAATAATAAAGTTAAAAAGTTGAACATGTTTACTAGACTACAGAATCCTAAATATATTTCTAAACATTTAAACAAACACTCGTACATAAATGTAGATCACACTATTATTCATCCCAATATCAAAAATAAAATCCAGATTATCGATCAGTTGACAGATATATAAACAATGTAGATCTGTAGTGAAATATAATTTAGTCATAAAAGGGAATGAAGTACTGATTTTACCACAGAACACTATAAGCCTTAGCATCATTGTACTAAGCAAAATAAACTAATCCCCAAAGACCACGTGCCTATGATCTCATTCATGTGAAATGTTCATGAATGAGGGACCTGCAGAAACAATGCATTAGTCATTGTTAGGAACGGAGGGAAAGGCAGTGGAGGGATGGACAGTAGGCAGCATTTCCTGCGAGGAAATACTCAGAGATTTCAACCACAGAGATAACGGTGAGGCCTCAAGAAAATATGGAAAGCTGTTGAAATTGTACACTTTAAGAAAATGAATCTTATTAAATTACATCATAATAAAAATATTTGCAAACTGATACGATATACAAAAAAGACACCACAACCAAGTGTGTTTGGTCCAGGAATGCAAGTGCTTTGATAACCAAAACAGTCCATCAGTGTGGTACATATGAAAAAAAAAAGAACAGATGAAATAATTATCTAAATAGACATTAAAAACTCAGGAAAAAAATCTTTCATTAAGTAGGAAAAATTGGAGTTCAAAGTACTTGTCATACTTAATAGTAAAAATAGATGTCTTCTCTTTTGGGTAAAAGGTAGGCCCCTTTACCACCCCTATTCAACATTATACTAGCTAGTAAAATAAGACAATAAAAGATAAACCCACATGAATTAAAAAGAAGCTGTCTTCTCTCACAAATGGCAAAATGACGTATGTAGTATATTGTAAAGGATTCATTACAGACTAGGGTGTATAAAGGTGTTTAGCAACATCACAGGATCCAAGATAAGTGGAGAAAACCTGTTTTATTTTTACATACTATTCACAAAAAATCATACATGAAATTAAAACATTCACAATGACATCAAAAATAATTTTTGAAACAGTGCAGTATTTATAAGGGGAGTCAAAATCTGCAGCTAGCAGAATGTAAAGATCTAAGCAAGTTATACATGTTACGCTTCTGAGATAAAATTCTCTTTATTCCTAAAATGATAATGGTCTTCATATAAATGTATAGATTTACAGCGGGGCTTCTGGAACAGCATTACTTTGATACCAGGCACCAGATGGCGCCTCGTTATAAGACACAGCGCTGTGTGCTTGCTTTTGTCCACTCGGTGCTAGGCACACACTGCTCTCTGGTTGTAGTGGAGTGTATGGAAAGACATCTCTGCTTATTTTATGACTTATTTCTTTTGATTTCATGTGCATTGGTGTTTTGCCTGCATGTGCATCTGTGTGAGAGCGAAGGACCCCCTGAAAAAGGCATTACAGACAGTTGTGAGCTACCATGAGGGTGCTGGGAATTGAACATGGGTCCTCTGGAAAAGCAGTCAGTGCTCTTAACCACCAAGCCATCTCCCCAGCCTCCACTTCTGTTCTTATTTAACGTGACAGAATCATGAGACTGAGAGTTGGACAATAAACCCCACATAGTGGGCTGCTGTCCTATTGGCAGAGGTATTAATATAATTAGATGGAGGGGTAGCCTGATCAACTGGAACTGGAATCTAGACCCTTACATCACATTCAAATTTAAATTGAGCTATGAAACTCAAATGATCTAAACTATAAAATACATAGAAAAGTAGGGGGGAGTCTTAGCGACCTTCAATTAGCCCAAAGTTTCTTATACATCACAAAACTTATCAATTGAACTATATCAGTTTTTGGTCAGGGGAGGGAGTGGGGGAGGGAGAAGGAAGAGAGGGAAGGAATGAAGGAGTGAGGGGTGGGAGAGAGGAAGAAAGTGTAGATATTCCAGCAGTACACACACATAAGGACATCAGATGCAAACGTTACGTACAAAATATATCTGTTTAAAGGACTTCAGCCAGAACCTATTTTAAAAGTCTCATAACTTAACTAAGAAATAAAGCAAGAAGATAGAAAATTCAATGTCAGCTTGGGCCACAAAGCAAGAACCTATCTCAACAAAAGTTTGAAGTTATCTGCAAAGCCCTGCAAGCTGCTGCACCCCTTAGAAGTCGCCAGGGAGGATGCTGACGTGAAGATCTGCCCGTGCGAGATGCAGAGCCAGCCGCTTTCAGCGGCAGAAATCGTCTCAAAAGGACCCAACTCTGGATGCATTGTTATTTTATGGAAATGTTCTCCAAAGTGGAGATCTCATTCAGAACCAAACGACTCTTAAATGTGCCGTGCCAGTGAAAAAACTCGAACGAGAAGGCTCCAGGCGTCATCAAAACCTGAGACCTTTGCTCTTGTCTCTGTGCGCAAGTGAAACGGGCTTTCTGAACGGATCTGGGGAAACGTAGAAACCAACCTTAGTACTGACTGCAGTGATTTTCTCATTCCTCTGCAGTGAAACAGAATCTTTGCCATGGCTGTAAAACACTGCTTTTGTAGAACAGAGGACACCTGAAAGTTCTCGCTCTGGGCTTCTGCACTCAGCCCCGACAATCAACCCACAGACCAAACCCACACTGCATTGTTCAAGTGAGCGTCTGAGTCATCAGGCCTTACAGACTGACCGGCTTCAGCCTGCCTTTGAGTGGTCTCCGAGCGGCCTGAAAGAACTCCTGCTCCGCTGCCTGCTCCCACCTGTTCATCGCCTTATAAAACCCAGCTGTGCTGCCAGGCCCAAGGCTGCTCCTATTGTACGAGATGCTACCCATTCCTAAAGCTCAAACAAAAACCTGTTGGATTATGTAACTAATTTGTTGAAATGCTGCCTTTCAGTAATTAGAACTCAAGGGTACTTCACTCCCACAAGACACTCGGCTTTTGAGTGCAGGTGTTTGCTGGCATAGAGCCAGCCAGACTGGCCTGCCTACAGCAGAGAACGGGACTCACTCTAGTTTATCATGCTGTGCTCTGGAAGTATACAGAATCAACCCTCCTGCATAGACATCACAATGCCATGAGAATTCAAAGTTAATTCAAAGAACTCTCTTAATGTAGACATCACGACTTCTCTTGGAAACACTGTAGGGTATCAAGACAGTTTATCATTCAATCCCAGGTAATAGTAGGACATAGGAAATACCAACCACTTCCCTTGCTGTTCAACAGCGATGCAGCCGGGAGACCCCTAAGTGGAGTGCAGGTGAATGTCTGGACGGTGGCTCTCATCTACTGGGCAGCCTCCTTGTAGCCTGCCCCAGGCCAGCCTCTTCCGAAGACCGGAAGACAAGTATGGTACCAGACTTCAGCTCAGGAGCGGTTCCCACTGCAGGCGTTTACCAAGTTCCTTTCTTCAGATCACAATGTCAGGTCTTTTTTAAAGGAAACATTCTGAAGGGGAAATTGAGGCCCCTTGTGCATCAATCCTACATATTGTCATTTAAAAAAAGCTAATGATATTCAATTTATATGCCCTTCTAAAGCATACAATTCAGTGTGGACATTTATCTAATTTCAGAATATTGCCATCCTCCAAATAAGCCTGTGCCCATTAGCAGATGGTCTTCACTCTCCACCACGCGTGCCAGGCCAACATCCTTCTCCATGGCGTTGCCTACTCTAACATGTCTTTTCCCCCTTTAAGACTGGCTCTTCTCACCTACCATGTTTTCAAGATCACCCATGGAGACTCTTCCATTGTTTTAATTAGCACACAAAGTAGTTAGTGTAATTATAGCATCTTGATCCCGCCCCTGTAGTTCCTTTTGTCACATCCCATGGTCTATCACCCTCTTCCCCTCTCATGGTCCCCTTTCTAGTGCTATCCATTCATCTGTGGATATGTGCAGTGTGTCTAGGCTGGCTCCGTTGACTTGTTGTTGTAATAGACACTGTGGTAGTTCCTGTGGTAGGATAGAGTCCTTTGGGTATGTATCTAGGGTACGCACACAGCTCACATGGTAGTTCTGTTTTCACTTTTTAAAGGACCCTCTGTACACATTTCCATAATGGCTGTGCTAGCTGACGCTCCCACCAATAGTGAACAAGGGTTCTTTTCTTGCTTCCCCACCACCTCACCAACACTTACTGCAGTTTGTTTTATGATGGGGTTTGAACGGGGGTGAGGAGCTCAAAGTAGCTTTACTTTCCATCTCTCTGAAGGCTAAGGGTGTTTTTAAAGAAGACTTTGAAATTTGTTACTAGCATCTTATACACTTCATTCCTTTCTGTTGACAAACACCACTGAACGGTGTAGGTACGTATCTTGACATCAGTCAGTTGATACCTGCGTTGCTTCTGCTTTTGTAGTTACTGTGATAGTATTTCCATATGGTTTTAGAGAAACAGTTGCTTTCCATGCTCTTGAGTATTCCTTGATTCTTAGATCACATGCTAATTCTGTATTTCAGTGTTCAGGAGAAACTCATCTTTTTCCTCAAGTCAGTGCAATAAGAGTTCACAATCCCACCCCAGTGTCCAGAGGTTCACTTCTACATGGCCTCAGCAACAACGCTCCTTTTCCTTCTCCCTTTTCAATGCAGAATCACAGCCAGGGCTACACATGTGTGAAGTACTGTCACTGAGCTACAAACTCAGCTCTTGTTCTCCTCTGATAGGAGCAGTGCTGGGAAGGAAGCAGGCTCTCCGCAGCTTGTTTACATTATAATATTAATGAATACTTTCCTTAGGCTAATTCGACACTTAGAGACTAAAGAACATTAGAGAAATGTCTGCTTCATTTATTTGGAAACTGGGTTTTTGTTTATTTGTTTTCTTTTGGTTTTTTGAGACAGGGTTTCTCTGTGGAACAGCCCTGGCTGTCCTGGAACTAGCTCTGGCAGACCAGGCTGGCCTTGAACTCATAAAAAACCACCTGCCTTTGCCTCCTGAGAGTTGGGATTAAAGGTTTACGCCACCACCACCTGGCAGAAACTGGGTTATTAAGATCTAAGAGTCCCTGGGCCGGCAACAGGGCTCAGTGAGTGGAGGCGCTCTTGATAAAAGCCCAATGACCTGAGTTTAATCTCTGGGACCCACGTACTCCCCACGGTGGTACTCTGACGTATATGCCACAGCATGCATACCCTCCCGCACATATACATCGTACACACATAAAACAATATTTTAAGGATCTAAGAGTCTTTTCTATTTTCTGGATCTATTATATTGTTTGTTCAAAGCTTGCTGACCTATTACACTTTTTTAAACCACATATTTATGATTTTTTTTGCACATAAGCATTTTTATTTTTATTGAGCTATATATTTTTCTCCTCTCTCCTCCCATGGTTCCCATGCTCCCAATTTACTCAGGAAATCTTGTCTTTTTCTACTTCCCACATAGATTAGAGCCATGATTGTCTCTCTTAGGGTCCTCATAGTTGTCTAGGTTCTCTGGGATTGTGAATTGTAGGCTTGTTTTTCTTTGCTTTATATCTAACATCCACATTGAGTGAGTACATATGATATTTGTCTTTCCGGGTCTGGGTTACCTCACTCAATGTTTTCTAGATCCGTCCATTTGCCTGCAAATTTCAAGATGTCATTATTATTTTTTTTCTATGTAGTACCCCATTGTATAAATGTTTATCACATCTTCTTTATCCATTCTTTGTTAGCATTTAGGTTGTTTCCAGGTTCTGGCTATGACAAACAATGCTGCTATGAACATAGTTGAGCACATGTCCTTGTGGTACGATTGAGCATCCTTTGTGAATATCCAAAAGTGGTATTGCTAAGTCTTGAGGTAGATAGATTCCTAATTTTCTGAGAAATCGCCATACTGACTTCCAAAGCAGCTGCACCAGTTTGTACTCCACCAGCAAGGCAGGAGTGTTTCCTTACTTCATATCCTCTCCAGCATATGTTGTCATCAGTGTTTTTGATCTTGGCCATTCTGATAGGTGTAAAACGGAATCTCAGAGTTGTTTTGATTTGCATTTCTCTGATGGTTAAGGATGTTGAACATTTCCTTGAGTGTCTTTCATTTTAGATTCATCTGTTGAGAGTTCTCTGGTTTAGGTCTGTATCCCGCTTTTTTATTGGATTATTTGTTCTTTTGATGACCAATTTCTTAAGTTCTTTGTATATTTTAAACATCAGCCCCTTGTCCAATGTGGGGTCGGTGAAGATCTTCTCCCATTCTGTAGGCTGCTGTTTTGTCTTGTTGACCCTGCCCTTTGCTTTACAGTAGCTTCTTACGCTAGTTTCTTATGTTACATTTCATTAATTTTCCAAGTATGTCCAAATTCAGATACATATTTTATACATCAGAATTTTACAATAAATTTGAAACTGTACATAAAAGACTAAAGCCATGCTTTCTCAAATACCTTTCTAAGGTGTAGGTGAAGAGACTTGCACAGATATGTAGTTTATCTACATACTGACTTGCAACGTGTAGGGAATGTAGTTTATATACCGACTGGTTACCAACACTAAGAAACTACTAATGGAAAAGTAGAAGGTGGTGATATTTAAAAATTCCTTACCCTGAAATAACTACCAGCTAAATAATTTGCTTTAAAATAAATCAAGGTCCAAACAGGTGGCATGCCCATGTTAGGACTGCCCATGACCCAAACATGTTGAAACGGACTTGTTACACTATCTGTTTTCGGAAATTTTTCATTAAAAATTTAAAAGACACAACTGCATAGAAAAGCTCCTTAGTAGTATGACACTGAACTCAGGGCCTCACACGCTAGACAAGCACTGTCTGCACGCTAAGCTTCGTCCCCACTGCTACACTGCCCTTCAACCTGTAACCAGGAACCACTTTAGGCCGAAGCAAACTTTTGTGGCTGCACTGGCAGCTGAAACAAAATGATAACTAAATCTTCAAGAATTTAACAAAAATCTGTTACCTCAAAAGTAAAAGATCTGAAAACCTTAATGATGATTGCAGTACTCATGTCATTTTAATGTCCCTCACCAGAGACTCCTTGCACCCGTCAGCCACAGCAGCAACCACCAGCACCAACCCTCACTGAACTCATCTCCCCAAACCTGTCCTGCACTGGTCTCAGGTAACACCTGCTTCGTGGAGGAGCAGCATAGCCCAGACAATTCAGGGCAATTTCCAGGCCATCTGAAGTCATCCGGATAGCGCATCTTGTAGATAAGAATGCTCATTTGAAAAATATACCCCGTATGGGCATGTGTGGACTGACGAGGATGTCAGAAACAGCAATATTTATGCAGTGTAGAACAATTCCAAGGCTAAAAGTGTGAGGGGTGAAAATGGATCCACACAAGGACAACAGAGGGCCATCTACAGTATCATCACTCTTTAAACAGTAGACACATCACGTCTACCACAAACGAGTACGAAGATGGAGGCCAGTCTGCTCCACAGTGGAAGCCTGCAGCAGTCTGAGGAGCTAACCACACACATGGTCCGGAAGCAGCACACCACAAGGACGATGCCGAGGCCTACAACCCACAAGTGACTGAGTTTTACAACGTGTGGATCATGCGTTGACGGAGCCATTTCTGGTGTCGGCACCACTGGCTGAAGAGCTGAGAAAAGAAAAGCCTGGGAAGACTGTCACAGTTCCGGCTGGCCGCATGAATTCTAAGGACCGCAGGAAACAAGCACAGTTGCTTGAAAGCACGCTGCCCGTAAAGGGCCCGTCTCTACGTCCTTCATGGTGTTGGTTACCGTCCGCTGAGCCACAGGGCAGCCGATAGACCCTGCTCCAGCCTTCACAACAGCACAGCGTCTCCCGCAGCCATTTTCCTCTACTGTGCCGCTCTAAAATTCATCCCCAATCATTATCGCTATTTTCTTTTGAAAAATGCCTTGTTTAATATCACCCAATTTTTTCACTAGACAAAAAGCTTTCTGAGTATTTCATAAACCAAAACAAAATTTTAATATCTATATCGAAAATGCCTTTAAATGCAAACATACTTTCTCGATGTAAAGCAACTGTTCTTCCTTCCTCTATGTGGGCTAATTAGGCTGTTTCGTGTTTGCCTCAAATACTTGCTTCAAATCAAACTTCGTTTTCACTAGTTTGATTCAAAACTCTTCTATTTCCTTGAACTGGACAGATTCTTTCTTCTGGAGGCTGCTTTCCTTTAGTCTCATGTCTTTCCCCTGGTTGGCAGCTTTGGCAAAGAGGTAGAGATACTTTTCCCTACAGCCAACCAAGAACACATCATAGGGACAGGGTGTGTAGCTCAGGTGGTCAAGCTTCAGGAGGCCCTGGGATCCTTCTCCAGCACTGCATACCAGACATAGGGGTTGATGCCTGTGATCCCAGCACTACGGAGGCTCAGGAGTTCAAGATCATCCTCAGTTACACAGTAGGTTCAAGACCTGTCTAGGTTACATGAAACCAACTCAAAAGCAAAATCAAAACATTTTAAAACACACCAAAAGCTGGAGGGACGGCCGGGCAGTTAAGAGCACTGGTTGCTCTTCCCTGGAATCTGAGCGCCATTCGTGGATGCTACGTGGTGGCTCATAAGCACCTGACTGCAATCTCACGGGGTCCAACACCCTCTTCTGCCTTCTTGCATATGGCACACACATAAAAGCAAAACACCACATACAAAAAATAAAAGGGGGGAAGAAAAACAACCCAAACTAGGCATGGGACCACCTACCTTTACTCCCAGCATGTGGGAAGCTGAGAGGCAGAATTAAAAGTTTGCAGCAACACTGGGCTATAGCAGTGACCCATTTCCAAAAACACAAAGCCAAAACAAAGTTAAAAAATCCAATCCTAACAAATCTCTTACGAAGCACTTATATAAGAGAAAAGCAGCAGGTGGGCAGACGCCTTTATCCCAGCAGTCAGGATGCTGAGACAGGTGGATCTCTGAGTTCCTGGGCAGCCTGGTCTACACAGGGAGACCCAGTCTCAGAACAGAACCCATACTAACAGCACAAGCAACAACAACAACAACAAAAGATAAAGTTAAGTGTAAATCTCCGAATTAAGCAGGGACACCTGTATCTGATGGCTCAAACACCTTACAAAGCAAGGTCTAAGTATGAACTACTTGGTGATCTTGGAACAGTATCACTGCAAAAACTCAAAGTAACTGATACAACTTGCTTGTGAATGAAGAGAAACCATACACTTAAACATATATTAGAAATCTCGGGATCAAAGAGTAGGGGTAGAGCTCAGTAGTTGGTACAGGGCTTGCCTAACACAGACAATGTCCAGCTTTGATCCCCAGCCCCAAATACACCTGGTGTGATGTACACACTTGTAATTGCAGCACCCAGGAGATGGGGCTGATGACAGGAAGTTCAAGGATCTCCTTGGCTACATAGTGGTTTTGAGAAAAGCCACGAGTACCTGAGACCCCCATGTCAAAACAGTAACAAAAGCAAAAATGAATAACTACAAAGTAATTCTCTTTAAATCAAACTAGATAAAACAATTACCTTTTAGGTGGTGATGTGTTTTTTTCCCACCATAATTTACTTATTTATGAGACTTTTTTAAGTTAACCTGGGGCTGGAGAGATTAAAGCACGCTTACTGGTCCTGTCGGTTCTCAGCAGTCATATTGGGTGGCTTCCCCGCTGCCTGCAACTCCAGCTCCTAAGGATCCGATGCCTTCTTTTGGCCTCAACCAGCATCTGAACCCACAAGTACATTCCCCACAGTCACATAATTAAAAATGAAAAAAAAGCCAACCAAAGAGAAGTCAAGACCTGCACTAGCACCAACTACTGAGCCCAGGGCACAGCTATCAGAGCTGGTCTGCAGGAAATGCGTTTCCAGAAAGATAATGCAGAGGATGCCAAGAGCGCTGGGAGGGAAACCACTTGTTCTGCCCGCCTGCATCTGCCTCCAAAGTGTGGGACAAACTGAGTACGTTAACCACGTTGAATAAATGGAAACCAGAAATTAACTCCACTAAAGTCCTAAGAAATAAAAATTATTGCTATGATGATAAAAATTGAAGCAATAAAAGGGTTGGAAATACACTCAAGTTTATAATCAATTAAATGATGAGCCATAATTTGACCCTGTTCATCATCTGTTATATAAAAACCACAATTCAGTTATTTATATGATAAATAGTTCACATTTAAAAACATTTATCATTACATTATCAAACTTAATAAACTCTTATCAAAACATCTCAGCATCCAATATAAACCATATTATTTAAAGTTTAAGGTAACAATAACACCAAAAAAAAAAAAAACACCCTGGAGGGGTTCTAATAAATACGCATTAAAACGTTCAGAGCCACATGAAGTCTAAGAGTTGGTTCAGTTTCACACAGGCACACTTTGTGAGCACGCATGCAACTTCCCAGCACCGCTTTCCTTTCTAATTCACAAAGTGATCTATCAGATCAACTTGCTCCTGCTTGCACGTCAACCAACAACTTAGCAGTACACAGCTGAGCAGGGTGAGCACAAAGTGAGTCAGACTCCTCATCAAAGAAAAAATAAATAACTTCACTTAGATAGCGGCTGGGCAGAGTCGTAAACACTGACATAGTAAACACTGTCTTTTCTCTCCCGAATGTGCCGGTCCTGTGTTCTTCCGTGAGTAATTACTCCTCCTGGAAAAGCCTTCAAGTCTATTTTAGTTTTGGGAAAAAAACTAAAGCACTGAAATAATATGTGAGAAGATTTAGTCATGGCAATTTCACGGAAGCTTTTATTGCCTCTCTTGGTAATATGACAGGGATCGTAAAGACACACTTTAACTTACAGAGATATGCAGATGATATTCACTGAAGAGAACCTTGATCTCAAGTATTTTATATGTGGGTACTTCTCATTTTATACATTTGACTATTTAAAAAGCATTACATTTAAAAATGTGTACCTGTTCTGACATTTGGCAAAAAGTAAACTCTCCCTATGGGTCTGTCTGTTGAAAAAAAAAAAAAGGAATCAACATGGCGCGCTGACGCCCACAAAGACGGACGCCCATGACCCAGAGCAGCTGCAATGGCTGTGTGCGCGTGGGCTGTTTCTCTCCAAACTTGCTGATGCCCCTCCCCCAACAGTGTAAGCATTTTTAGTACAAAACATTCCCTATAAGCAGACATTTATCCTCAGAATAAACACATTAAATCAGATTCTCTTTTGAGCCCTAGTGATAGTTTTGTTTAATGCTAAGATGCCATCATGGTGAACAACCTTGACTTCTTTTGCTACATAATTATATTAAAGCTTTATATATTTTTGTTTATAATTACACAGTAATTGTAAATGTTTAGTACCAAACTGATGACAAAGTTGAAAAGTCTTGCATTCAAAAATAAAATCTGTCAAACTCAAAGCATTAGGCCACAAATGAACATCACGATTCTCATGAGAAAGGTCTGAGGTGAGAAGGGAAGCCATCAGGCTTTCGTTGGAAAACAAACCACACATGACTCAATCAATCTGAAGACAGTAGCAGAACTCAAAACAGTCCATGTAGGGAATAAGCAATATATGCCTGCAAAACTTTTAAAGATATATATGTGTATGTGTGTGTATACATATATATCTTTATTGTAAAGATATATGTGTGTATACTATATATCTTTATCCTAAAGATATATATGTGTGTGTATACATATATATCTTTAATAATTTTTTTCATAATTGAAGTTCTTCATATTTACAAAACTGAAATCAAGAAATACTGAAAACAGTAAGATTCTTTTTTCTTTTAATAACCAGATTCTTGTAACGTGAATAAAAATTGACTCTAAGCCTTCTTTTGGTATTTGAAATGTATTCCTAAATTAAAGTTATGATTGGAATAATGATATATCTATAAGGTAATCTTTCTATGCAGTTTCCAAATCATGTAACTAAAAGCAACTTAATCATTTTCATATCTGCATGAAATGGTCTGCTCTCCCAAAGCACATCCTTCGCGCCCTGAAGAGGAGAGGGACACGTGGAGCAAACTGTCCCTATCAAAGGCCAGTCATCCAACACCTAAGTTCGTCATTTTAACTTCCTGAAAATATTTAAAGTATGCCCTTTTCACATGTCAGTATGTTACCAGAGAAACAAGCATGTTCATCAGGAGAGCAAGTCATGGGTCCTGTCAAGAAAAAAATAACATACAATCTGCTTTGTGTGGAAATAGCAAATGCGAGTGAGATGAAAACAATCAAAAGTTCAAATAATTTTTAGAACAGAAGCCATTGGTATTCTGCACCAGCACTCGCTCCTTTGAAAACCTCTGCTCTCAGAGTAAAGATTTGGCAACCACAGTGATTTAGCAGTACAGCCACTTCAACACAAGAGGTCATAAAGGCTGGAGTATCGCCCGAAAGAGCAGTGCCGATATGATAAACATTGAACTTCACGGCTCATCACAATCACTTGGAAAATGTAAATCCTACTATCTTCTTATAAATTAAGTGAATTGCATTGTGTTCCATAGTGCGATGACAAAAAAGTTTAAAAAAACAAAAACTAAACCCTCATGCCTAAATTTAGAACATTGTATTATATAGCAATCCAAAACATTCAAAACAAACAAAATAGTTTAACTTATTCGAAAGGCGTAGAAGCATTTCAGAGCATAATGAAATACGATTCTGTGCTGTGATGCAGACGAGTGGAATCTAACATCATATCCCAGTACATAGTTTTTAAATAAACTTCCCTGCAGGACCACTGCATACAAACATGGGTAGGACAACCACAGACTATTCTGTAGAACCTTTGTGAGAGTCTGAAACACAAGACATACTTCAGGTAGTCACCAAGTTATTCTAAATTTGTCATATGTGGGTTATTTTGACATTTCTTTCATCAACTATTCCACTCACATCAACAGTACATGTAGTTTGCCATGAAAATTCCCTCAAAGCAAACACCATTCCAGATCCGGTACACTCAGATAAATCCCTCTCCTCTGAAGGGCTACCAGCATAGTCTTTGCAACTAGCCCAAAGCATATACTTAAGAAGTTTTTATAAATTGTTTGTGGTGTTCATTATTATGTTTAATTCTTATGCCAAACTGTTTTCTGATGAAGACAGCATTGTGCTTTATGCAAGAATGAAAACCTCAAAATAATCACCATCAAGCTTCTATGACTTATGGGAAGACAAACTAAGATGGTCCACAGGTATAAGATGACATCCACAATGTTGGAATTATAAATGTTTAGAGTGGCCCAGACTAGAAGACAAGCCCAAACCACCAGTAGAAGAATGAGTACGATATGGTCCAAGATGTATCCTTAAAGTTGGTCTCAACCCTCAGTCTGAACTGTGAGGATTGATCTTCAGTTCGGTCCAGCCAGCAGAAATTGACTGTGTATTTCCTGTTGTATTTATTGTACAGACTATGTACATTCTAGAAGGTTCCTTAGTGCTACACTGTTGTACTTTTTGTCCCAGCAATTTGAGGGCGCGCAAATTCCACAAAGTCATCAATAAGAACAGGCCATGCTCCTGAAAAAGAAAAGAAAAAAATATGGGAGGAAAGGGAATAGAGAAAGGCAGAATAAAAGCTAATATTTCAATAGATCCTGTTTTTTAAATAGCTTCCTCATATGAATTAAAATTGTTACTCTTATTTCCTCCCACTGATCCATCTTTAAAAGACTCCATCTCTATGTTTTCTATTAATATATTCCCTGTCTTCTCTGTCTATTATTCTACAGTGGGGTTATAGCTTGATCAATGAAAACAACTCCTCTGGGCAATAAAGCAGTACTAAGTGTGGTTTCTCAGAAGGCTTTGTTAAGTCAGGCAGCCTACCCAAGGGTGTGGCACCGAGTCCTACAGCGCCCTCTGAACACTTCTCACGTCCCAGTGAAGGGATGACGGTGAGAACGGACAAGAGAGAGACTATGGCTGAATGAGCCAACGGGTCCCAGGAGGGCGTGGGAGATTTTCCAAAGAACATCTTACATTCAACAATCTCAAAAAATTAACAGTTGGTTCTCATGAGGGCTAGGTAAGTGTGGAGAATAAACTGGATATGCTGCTGGGGGCGGGAGCACGCTGTCCACACAGATGGAGAAATGGAGAAGAGCGTTAAATGGATAGTGGCTGGATGCAACGAAAACCACCCGGCAGTTGACGTCATCTCAGACTACACAAATCCAGCACACTTCATGAGTCTATTGACAAGACTAACAAACAAAAACAAAAACCAACCCCACTGGTTTCAAAGGAATATAAAACACATTAAGAGAATAAACTTTTACAGTACATTAAGAGAATATAACTCTTATAGCACATTGAACATGTTAGATACAGTTGAACATTTCCTATCCCTTTCTAGAGGACAAATACTGGTAAGATTTTGCTCCCGGGATTGTGCAGTGTTACGGAGAGGACCCAGGCTCCACAAACATTCTGCAACTCTGCTATAGCTTCACACAGGCCTCCTCCATGGCACTTGGCAAAGTGGAAAAGTTGGGTCTACATCTGTGTGTTTAGCAATTAAAGCGTAGGTTCAGTCTCTAGCACGCATGCACATACACTATACACACACACATACAAGCACACACAGAGAGAGACAATGAACAAAAGTTCAGAAAAGAAGATCCCTTCCATGGAAACAGTGGACGGAAGTTCAGGTAAGGCAAATATTTTTGCTACCTTCTTCATCATAATTGGACATGTCATCTGCAATCATTGAACTGAAGTCTAACAGAAGATTCCACGTGTCTTTTGGTATTGATCGTTTATGATGCTCCTATTAAAACATCAAAAAACAAAGAGCCTTTAAACCTTCCAAACATTTGGGGAAAGTTGGTTCAGCTGTTGCTACATGTGGGAAAATGTAACATTTGCATAATAAAATTTTGGTAGTCAAATTTCTCACTCTATGTCCATGACATGCTCTGAAATTAATGATGCCTTGAAATAAATCAATATTTAAGTACAGTATAATCTTAAGAGAAAACAGAAACTGCAGAAAATGTTAACTTACCAACAAAAATTTATTCCATAAGTCTAAGAATTTAAATCTTCCATTAAGCACTAAGTTCCAGTAAGCAATGGCCATTTCTAGATCTGTAATATTAAAAATAAGTTATGAAATTTAATGCTTTGGATATATGTCTCTGCAAAAGAACAGTAACTGAAACAAAGAAAGCCAATTGCATTCTGAGTATTATAGATTAAACTTTCCTTAAAGACCCGAGTCCACATTTGTAACCTGCTTCCTTTCCAGTGAGCTCTCAGAGCCTCTGGGGTAAGAATAACACAACTTACCTTCACAGGGTGTTGGCGCTGAAAGTGGATGTAGTCGTGTGCTTTTCCACTGCCAAGTACTAATGTGTGGAGTCCCCAGGCTCAGCACAGACCCTTCCAACACTCTGAGACAAATAATTATTTGCTGTAGGGGCTGTGTATGCAATATGGGCCACTTAGTAGTACCCAAGCCTTTATCATTGGACACCAATATGTTCCCCATATAGCCAAAGACATTCATGACGGCAAACTTGCCACAGTTAAGAATCCCAGATGCATACCAACTGGTTGAAATGCAAAGGATTGCTCAATTCCCAATTCTAAAAATCTTAAACTTCAACAGTTGACGTCTAGCTTGTCCGAATTACAAGAGGTCAGGAAAACAGTGTGGGTTTTTTGAGTTTGTGTCCTTTTTTAAGCACAAGTCTGCTGCTCTTTGGCTCCGTGCATCAATCTTATAAAATGCATGTGCATCCCAGGGTTCATTCCCCAGCACCAAGAAAAAATAAAATAATTTAAAAATAAGTAATAATAATAGTAATAATCTAAGATTTTCTTTTTAATTTGCCAAGGATATTAAAAAATTCTTTAGTTAAACACGAGTCAAAGAAAGCTAAAGAAGCAATCTGATCAACATCCACTGTGACAAATTCTAGACCTGTTCTGTGACACAAAGGACAATGCATCTCCTTGAGAACTCAAGCAGTTGAAGCTGCCTGGCTTTCCAGAGACTGACATACCCCAGGCCATCACATGCAGGAACCTTAGGATCTTTTCAAGTTGTGAAGTCGAAATGAGGAGACAACCTAAGGGAGCCCAGAAGACTAGGAAAGACCAAGATGGATGAATGCTGCTCAGACTTTTAAAAATAACAAAAAGAAATCCAATGCTTATTCTCTAACAAAAACCACAGATGATGATGATAAGTCATGTAGCCCCACCAGAGACAGACACCAGACAGAACTTTACCCCGTAAGCCACAGCCACGTGGTGATACTCGGATTAACAGAAATGGGTTAAATTGATATGTAAGAGCTAGCCAATAAAAAGCTAGAACTAATAGGCCAAGCAGTGATTTAATAAAAAAAAAAAAACCCACAGATAATTTGCAGGAAATCAATTAAAAACAAATACTAGACACTGGAAGGATCTGTGGTGGTCTGGATGAAAATGGCTGCCGTGGACTCATACATCAAGTATTTGGTTCCCAGTTGGTGGGAAAGTTTGAGGATTAGGAGGTGTGTCACTTCAGGTAACTACCCTATGCCATTCCCAGTTAGCTCTCTGTCTGCTCTGTTCCTGAGGACCAGATGTGATCACTCAGCTACTGCTCCAGGGCCCCGCCTGCTGCTGCCATGCCTTTCACTATGAGGGGCATGGACTCACCCTCTCAAACTGCACGACAAATTAAATGCTTTCTTCTCTAAGTTACCTTTGTCTTAGTGTCACATCACAGCAGTAGAAAAGCGACTAAGACAGGGTCTCTTAGTAATTGGAGAAATACAAATTAAAACAACTTTAAAATTTTGACTTACTGCAGTCAGAACAGCTAAGACTAGGAAAACAATCTATAACAAATGCTAGCAATACTTGGAAAAAGGGGAACCCTCATTCACTGTTTATAGGACTGCACTGTGGAGAATTCTCAAAAACCTAAAAATAAGTCTACCATATGACCTACTCCTCAGCAAATGCCCAAAGGACTTGTGGTGGTTTGAATAGAAATGGCTTCCATATGCTCATTTATTTGGATGCTTGGGCATTGGAAAGTGGTGCTACTTGACTAGGATTAGGAGGTGTGGCCTTGTTGGAGGAAGTGTGTCCCTGGGGATGGGCTTTGAAGTTTCAAATGCTCAAGCCAGGCCCAGTGTTTCTCTCTCTTCCTGTTGCCTGCGGATCCAGATGTACCTAGCACTCTCAGCTACCTCTCCAGCACCATGCCTGCCTGCACAGCTCCATGGTTCCTGCCATGTGGACTAAACCTCTCAAACTGTAAGCCAGGCCCAATTAAATGTTTTCTTTATAAGAGTTGTCATGGTCATGGTGTCTTTCACAGCAATAATACATTGAGTGTCGGATTAGAGTTCATGAATGAAGCTGTATAAGGAGGATTCTGAGAGCTCTAAGGAAGAAAGAAAAAGTCTTTTAATTTTAACCTCTGTTTCTCTATAACACGGTTACTCTTGGGATGTACTTTTGTGCCCCTCTCAGGTGCAGTAAATGGGTTACTTCAGATTACCCACCGTCCATTATTAGCATTCAGAATTCCAAGCACAGGTTGTGCTCACAACTGTGTAGACAGCCTAAGCCTATGTGACCTTGCCCTTGTGAAGTCAAGGGAACTTTGCTCATTTGACCTTATTTAACCCTCAGAACAACCCCAGAAAAGAAACTATCTGATGCTCCAATAAACTGCATGAGACTTTAGTCCACCTCATTTACATCTCAGCTCTCCCAAACTCATGCCAGCAACTAGAGTGATAACAATTGGCTAAGACAGAAGTTAGCACTAGGAGTGGGGTATTGTTGACAGGCATGACCATGCTTCTTGTTGGCAGAATGTAGACTCTGGATTAAGAAAGCAGTTGAACACTTTAGGTAGGCTTAGTGCACTATAATAACAGGAGCAGAGAAGACAGCAGTGCTGAGAGCAATGGAGATTATTACTGGTTCAGAGAAGAACAGTAGTAAGTAGCCTAGAGATCGGTCTCGTGATTCTTGGTGAAGAATGTGGCTGCTTTTTGCCCTTGTTCAAAAAATCGGCCTAAGACTAAATTGAAGAGTTTTGAATTAAACAGCATTGGCAGAGGAGATATCAAGGCAGCCTAATATTGAATCTGTCCTATGGCTACCAGTGATTACTTTTATGCAGATCCATAATGAAAGGAGCAAGTTGAGCAAAGAAAAATACAAAATGTACAGTTTGTGGAGAAAAGGAGCACAAAAAAGTGTAATAGAACTAAGTCCTGTGGTCTTCAAAGAGAAAGTTTAAAGAAAATCCTGGTCCTAAGAGGAATAAAGAAAGGGAGTGGACTTGATTGGGGGAGGGGGAGAGGGAGGGAAATGGGAGGCGGTGGCGGGGAAGAGACAGAAATCTTTAATAAATAAATAAATAATTAATTAAAAAAAAAGAAAGGAAGTGGTAACCTCAGGGTAAATCCCTACACAGTTAACTTCCAACTTGTGGGAAGGAAGTAAAGGAAAGCTCAGCCAGTGAAGGAAAGCTGCAAACACAAAGCTGGTGCAGACATCCTCCACGGACACCTGCTCAGCTGCGCTCAGTGCTGTTCTGTGCACAACAGCTAGGAATGCAAGCTCATGAATGATTAATGAAAATGCGCTACATATACACTATGAAAACCTGTAAAGAAAAATTAAATCATAAAATTTGCAAGTGAATGGATGGAACTAAAATTTTAGATTGAGTGAAGTAACCCAGACCCAGAAAAAGGGCAAACATCACGTGTTCTCTCTCAAATCTGTAGTTCCTAGCTCCATATCTTCAGTTGTAAGTATACAATTTGGAGTAGCTGCTTAAACCAGGAAAGGAAAGGGGGATCATGGGTGAGAAAGAAGCATTAGAAAAGAAGAGCTGATTACAGGTTATATGAAGTGAAAACGTGAAAAATGGGAATGGGGAGGTAGAAGAACGCAGAAGGAAATTGAACACATTTGAAATAGACACAGGAAATTAAACTGTTTTGTATGCACTTAAAATTACATATAATGTATATGGGTCTGTGTGCACATGCACAGAGACAGTTTAAGTGAAGTTATGCTACTTGGGGTGCTAATGCCTATCTCCAAGAGTCAAAGACTGAAAACATAAAGACTTAAAACTAAACAAAGAAACCAGTACCAGGTCAGGTTGAGAAACCTCCTTCTGAGGTGCTGGTGGGGGGAATACAAGACCCCCAACAACTGACTGTGGTTGCCTCCAAGAGGTTAAAGTCCTATTGCCTCAACAACAAGACTTAGTAAAAGCCTATGAGATTTGATCTGAAAGCCTTCTCCCTGAGGTCATATGCAGACTGTATAGGAAGGAAGCAATCAATCCTCTAAGGTAGCTTTGATGAATCACAATTGCCAGCTGACACAATGGTCCTACCGGTGCAAAAGTGTCACATCTTGAGAGTAACTAACAACAATCTTAAGGACTTCATGCTCATTTAACTTTAGGAAATCATGCCCAGTACTGTCAGCTTAGCCAACCATCTGCGGCTGTGAGGTCATGGATCTTAGAGCAGAACCCACTACTACCACTTTCATAAATCTGTTTGATTCCTAACTGCATTCTAAATACTTACCCTTACACCCACAGCTAAGTGTAGCTTACACACACACACAATCAGTCAATCAATCAAAGAAGCTTCTTTTTTATCAGACAGAGAGACCATTACAATCACTTACAGTCACAACTGGTGTGGGGTGCCCCAGCTCATACACCTACAACACAACACCTATACCTAAGTCTCAGGGAACTCTAGAAGAGGAGGTGGAAAGATTACAGAAGCAAGACGACCAGGAAGTCAGCTACAAGACTGTGTTCTTCTAGACCAGCTGGGTCATATGCAGAACTTTTAAGTTTTTGAGAAACCTCCAGACTGAACTGACAATAACTCTACAACTTTGTACTCTTACCCACAATGAATTAAAGTTCTTCTTTCCCCCCACATTCTCGTACTCATTTAAAAAAGTAAGAAATCGACAAATATTGAAAAAGATGTGGAGAAAGGGGGAACTGTGGGACTATAAATTACTTCAGCCATTACAGAAACACAACAAAGCTCCTCAGAAGATTAAACTAGAAACCGGGCGTGGTGGCACTCATCTCTAACACCAAAGAGTTTGAAGCCAGCTTAAGACAAATATTCTGTGTTAAAAAATAAAACAAACGAACAAAAGGATCTACCATATGACTCATCTATCTTCTAGGGCAACATCTGGATATCCAAAGAAAATTAAACAACTGCACTTCCATGTTTATTCTAGTGCAGAATCAGCCTAGGTGCAATGATAGGGGATTCCTATAGGACTGAGTCAGAACAAACTCAAACAGTGTTAAAGGAATAATTATAAGAACATTTAATGAAGCTAGAAGATACAAATAAACTACCTAAATTCAAAGAGAATATAGACAAATGTATTCTATGCTCTGAAAGTAACTGCCAACTAAGATTGTTATAGTCTGCAAAATTATCTAGCATGATTAATAAAAAAGGAAATTTATATGATAAACAAACTGATACAACTTATGAAAGCTAAGCCAGTATTACAGAAAATACCTGAACAAGTTCTATGCACTGAAAAGAAAAACACAGGAGGATACAGGAAAGAAACACTGTAATAGAAGAGTAGATAAGCAATTGCAGAACATGAAAAGGAGAAGGGGGAGCTCAATACACACCCTTCAATAATAATTGTTGTAATATCTAACACAATAGACTTTGAAGCACAATTAGAAGAAATCAATTCATATTGAATAAGGGAATAACTCAAAGCAATATAACCATTTAAACATACAAGCCTTTTATTTGTTAAACTGACATATAATGCAGTAGCTATCATGACATTTTCAAACAAAATATATTTGGGCAGATTTTCTTTTCCTCTTCTCTCCCCCATCTTCTTAGCACCCTAGCTCCCCTCCTGACTTCTGCTACCCCAGACTCTTTACCTCTTTATGTCTCACATGTGGTCTGAAGGGGAGCAGCAAGACCTGCAGATGTGCATCAGCTCCAGTGCAGGACATGAGCCCTCCTCTGAGTACATGCTCAGGAGTGGGACAGCGGATCGCATGCTGCAAGTTCTTGTAAGTTTTTGAGAAACCTTCGGCCTGAACTCACAATGGTTCTGTGACTTGGCACTCCACCACAATAAACCAAAGTTCTCCTTTCCTTATTCTCCTCAGCATGTAGTAATAAAAGTTCCAACTGGAAGCTGCTGAGGTGGAGTCTGCCATCAAGCCTTAGGATCCAAAAGGCAGCGGGCATGGACTAGAACAGCGGAATCAACAATGCTGACCTTGCCTGAGGTGTGGTTAAGCACTGAGTTAATATAATATACACAGAGCCCTTATAATAGTGCCTGCCAAATAATATATTTATATTTATAATATATTTACTGACTTAAAAAACATTTAAAAAATTAGAGTCTGAAGTTGTGAGGACCTTGAAAGTAGTTCTCTCCTGCCACCTTGTGGGCTGTCAGGATCCTCGGCACTTCAGTGCCTCTCCCGGCTGAGCCAGCTTACTGGCCGGAGACTTTATTGTAACAATGAACCTATATGGTCCTTATGATGACAGGGCTGCTACAGAAGGCATATAATCTCTGACCAAATGAGCAGAATCAGTCTCCCACAGTGGGTCCAGATTTTAATGCTCAATTTTGAAAGACACCAAAGACCTGGTAGAGCGCATCTCAGGACAGCTAAACAAGCTGGACCACCGACCTGGAAAGGACAAGGGCTAAGTGGTGCCAGTCTTTAAATGGCTACAGGAGGGCAGCTTAATAATAACAAAGAACAATGTAATAAACAGTAAACGCATTCTGGGACAGGCATGGCAACTTCCTAAAACAGCACACCACAGACACAAAGGGAAAATTAAAGAGTGTTCCTAAGCAGGGCTGGTACTTTCGGTGGATCAGACTTCATGCAGGCTTACAAAAACTCTTTCAACTTTAAGATATACAGACTAATCCAAACCTGGAGCACGTGGGACAGATGAGAGAGGGAAGGAAGGAAGCAGAAAATGAACTAAGATAACCCACTCTGACCGCGCCAGCACAGCTCAGTGCCCCCACCCTCACACACTTTACTCTGTGAGCCCTCAGAAAGGCTGTCAGGAAAATTCTCCTTGTTAATTAAGCTATCGGTGCCACATTTCCTGCCACCTAACACAGTGCATGAGGTGGGAAGCCCTGCCCTTCCGCAGCCCTTCTCCCTCCTACAGAGTTCCTTCTTCAGTCCCTGCTGATAAATTGATCGGAACAACTGATAAATCCGCACAGGTAACTACTGTTAACAAACCCCACACACTATGTTAGGGTTCATTTCACTGTAAAGGCTACAGTGCGTGGAGTTTCTTAATAACTTTTTGTGGTTGCAAATACAAAACACAGTATTTGCCTCTACCTTTAGAAGTAAAATGTGTGACGTACTCATTATTAAGCAATCTCCTGAATTCTCACTTTATGAAACAAACTCTATAACCATTGAACAATGTATTTTTTAATATTTATTATGTCTACAATATTCTGTTTATGTGTATGCCTGCAGGCCAGAAGAGGGCACCAGACCCCATTACAGATGGTTGTGAGCCACCATGTGGTTGCTCGGAATTGAACTTAGGACCTTTGGAAGAGCAGGCAATGCTCTTAACCTCTGAGCCATCTCTCCAGCCCCCTGAACAATGTACTTTCAAGCATAATAGAAAACAACTATTTTTCAAAATCTGTTTTTACATAATTTTCTGTTTTTTCTAATCTGAAAATTCTAATTTATCAGCATATTACTATACCAAATAACCAGAAAATGTTGATTTTCATCTTCATATCAAACTATATTATTTACTCAAAATTTTAGATATATAAACATCTACATATATATATATATATATTCTGTAAGGGTCAGAAATATAACTTAGAAACCAATTCCTTTAAATCAATTTGACATCCACAAAACTATGTTATCTTATCAAAATGTTATATTTCTAAATACCACAAATTAATATTCAAACTGAAAAGCTTTACCAAGTCTTTACTTGAGGGAAGGAATGCGAAAACTAGAAAAAGAAATGCCTAGCTAACTGGCCGTCTAATTGTATGCATTATAGCTTTTTTCTGTATCATCCTGAACGGGAAGACTTCTGTATAATAAAATCCATCCAATCTGATAATTCTGTACTGTAGACGTACACTGACATCACACTGTACCCTACTAATTATATAAGTATGTGTTCCTTTCAAATGCATCTAAAGAAAAGAGTAATCCAGCATATACTGAGCCATCAGTTCATTAGAATTTCAGTTTACAAATATTTTGAACATCTTTAATCAACTTGGTCCTGTTTCATCTCTCTTTAGGCTAATTCTCCATTACACGCACATTTATCCTGTCTTCTCTAGCTTTCAGTTGCTTCCCTGGTCTAATCCTAGTCACAGAATTGATCTGTTTCTTGATGTTCAATTTAAAGCACAAGACGAGGCCGGGCGGTGGTGGCGCACGCCTTTAATACCAGCACTCGGGAGGCAGAGGCAGGCAGATCTCTGTGAGTTCGAGACCAGCCTGGTCTACAAGAGCTAGTTCCAGGACAGGCTCCAAAACCACAGAGAAACCCTGTCTCGAAAAAAAAAAACAAAAACAAAAAAATAAATAAATAAAGCACAAGACGAGATGAGAACCAGAGCCTCAAGAGCCTCCTGCAAAGGAAGTCTTGACTGGGGCCGGCAAGATGACGGAGCACTCCGCAGCAGAGGACTGGGCTCAGTCCCTAGCAATGCACAACCGCAGAACTGAGCCTGGAAGTGCAGCTTCTAATCTAGCCACTTGCAAGTCTGAGGCAGGAGGAATGAAAGTTCAAGGTCTGCCTGGGTAAAGTGAATTTCAGGCCAGCCTGAGCAGCTTAGTGAGCCCATCAAAATGAAGAATAAGAAGACATCAGAGCCACTCAGTAGGTAAAGCTCTTTTCTAGCACGTGTGAGGCTCTAGTTCACTCCTCAGTAGCACAAATACACAAAATAACACAACCTCACTTATTATTTAACTTCTGTGCCTAAATGTCCTCATTTGCAAATTAAGAACAAAGAAGTCTAGACTCTCTAACTGTGTATGTGGTACCCAGCAGGTAGTAACTTACTGAATGAAAGAATAAAGTTTTTCAGCATTGCTGAAGCAGTATAAGCTAAAGACTTAGCACACTAGACAGCACACTAAGAGTTCACAATAAAAACAGTGTGTCCTATTTCTCATACTCCTAAACATTTTGGTTTTATTTTCAAAAGGAGTCTGTGGTATTAGTTTAGCCCTGCTGTGTCTCCAGTGCCTTCTCTTGCAGTCTCGCCTCTGCCTATGGTTTGGGAGCCCCACTCCTCACTACCTTCCTTCTTCTAGGAGATAGCCAGTCTTTGCACTCTGCTCACAAAGCCCAGAAAGCCCTATCCAACCACTCTGGCTTTAGTTTCCCTCCTGCTCTTGGATCCTATCTTCATTTATTTCCTGTCATCTACTGCTGTCTGAGCTTCTGACGAACTTTGTAGATTCTATTCCACCTTTTACTTTGCTACCCATAGCTGGCCCCCAAACAAACAGATGCATACTGCATTTCGTACGAGCTGGGTGGCACAGGTAGGTGAGGGAGCTCTACACTCTACACTGACGATCGGCTTCTTTTCATGCTTTCGCAGCGGGCACCCACGGCTCAGCAGTCTCTGCAGTGCTTTTACAGGTCCTACAAGGCTCTAAAGGCAGGCTTGAGCATATATGAACAAAAGAATGCATGAACAGGTGTAACTGAAATACTAAGGGCTACTTATTTCCTGTGTCTTTTGTGTTTCCATAACTCAGTGATCCATGTGAGACATCGGAGCGGTCCTCTGCTGCACTGTGCCCAGTGTCCCTTAACTAACGTTTATTGCTCGGTGATTTCCGATAACTGGTATTTTCATAACGTTATGTTTAAAACACATGACTTTCTACGGCAAAAGTGATACTATCAATATATGTAAAACACCAAATATAATTTTAAAATATTCTTACCTAATCCTTTTTGTCCTGGATTCTTTGCAAAATTAAAAGTAAACTGGTAAAAATCCTTAAATCGTCCTGGTTCTTTCAATTCTTGTTCCATCTTGGGTATTTGGGCCTTTAGTTTTTCTATGCTGTCACATCTACATTATAAAATTAAGTTTGCAAATGGTTAACTTTTCACTATAAATTAAAAAACCTTAAGTTAATTATTTCTATGAGGGCTTGCATTTGTTTCCTAGAACTTATTTTTAAAAATCAGATATATGGGATTTCATCTTTTTACATATATTAAGAATGCAGTCTCCCTTAGTCACAGGGGATGTTAAGTCCCTCACTGATCCCTGAAACCTTGGTGAGCACCATGCTCAGGTCTATGAGGCTTCTTCTTGCACATATAAGAGCTATATACAAAGTGTAATTTATAAATGAGACAATGAGACATTAATGGGAACTAATAATGAAATAATTACATGGTAATGAAGATGATACTCACGTATTCTCTACCTACGTAAAAGGAAGAGCCTCTGCACATCTTAATTGTTAGCATCTCTGTTCCTGCACTGCTGGACCATTGTGAGATAAAGGATGGCCACCTGCACACAGGACTGGGGTAGCAATCGGTAACTGAGCAAACCACTAAGTGACTACCGGACAAGCAGCACACAGAGGGTATGCTGGACAAAGGGACAGTTATTCTTCAAGCAGGACAGCAGGGCTGTTTAAAATCTTACCACTCTATTCAGAAGGACACACAACTTAAAACTTAGGATTTTTTTTTCTGGAAACTTTCAACTAATAATTTGGGAACACAATCAACTTTGAGTCACTAAAACATCAAAAAAGTCAAGGATGAAAGGTGACTCTTGTCTAGAGTTAGCTTAACGAAGACAATGGATGATGAAATGTTAGAATTACTACTTATGAAAGACACTGGCTGGTCCTTTTATATATATCCATTCACCAAACTCAATACACTGACTTAAAGACTCTACTTCTGCCTCAGTGAATAGATAAGAATGTACACAATTGGCCAGGTGGTGGTGGCACGTGCCTTTAATCCCAGCACTTGGGAGGCAAAGGCAGGCAGATTACTGTGAGTTTGAGGCCAGTCTGGTCTACAAAGAGAATTCTAGGACAAGCTCCAAAGTTACACAGAGAAACTCTGTCTCGAAAAACAAAACGAAAACAACAACAAAAAGAGCATGCACAATCAGTCCCGCAGCCTCTGCTCTCACTGTGACGAGCACAGCCAGCACCGCAGTTAGTCATGGGCTTAGCTTCCAAACGACTAGAACAAGGTCTCTTGCTAAGGAAGCCCTCTTCTGGAAAACTTGCTTTTCGTATATCTTAGCTAAAGCCTGTACTGCCTTCAACCGAATCATTTAAAGCAGGACTGGGGTGTTTTCTCTGTTTACAAAATTGTAAACGAGCTAAAAAGGTCTATGCACTGCATTAGTTTCCTCATAACGATGGCCTTAGGGTGGAAATGTCTCATTTCTTAAGGATTCTGCAAACAAATCTACCCACTCTCTCCTCTAAACATTTCTGCTTTTTATCTTCCTTCTATATTCTCTATAACACTTCATATTTTATATTAACAGGTCACATTTTATATTGTATTCTCCATAAACAGTGATATTGCTTTTCTATAAGTTTTAGTGACATTGTCATAGAGAAGTTCAGCAGGCTTGAGCTGGGTTGGTTTGGCTACAAGACAGAGTTCCAGCACATTATTAATTTATTGCCTCTTTGTATTATGCCCCCTTCTCTGCCCTGCTTTATAGTGGTCAGCCACAAACCATAAGGCATTTTTTTTTTCTTGCCAGCTCACCCAATGTCAGGGTCAACTGACAGGGCTAAAAGGCCAGGGGAGGAAGGAAATTTTTACCCAGGTTGCTGTCAGTAGAGGGAAACGGTTTTAGTGTGGGAAAGGTCCCAGCCACATCTACCAGTGGTGACAACTCTGACAGGAACCCACCCACTGGCCTCCAACAGTTCCACCCTGCATGGGTTTGGCTTTTAAGTAGGCACCCTGCCCCTGCAGCCCTGCCTCTCCCCTAGGGACTGAATTCCGGCCTGGCTGGTTCACTTCATGCAGCCCCAGGGGTGCCAAGAGCTATTCCTACCTCTTTACACCCTAGGGTTTTCTTTTACACTTTCTGGGGTCAAATTACTGCTGAGGCATTATCCAGACTGGGCCCAGTTTTCCAGTGCCTCTATGACTCAGTAAGTAGAGTCCTGATTTTAGTCCTGACTGGAATATCACCTGGTTTTATCACCTGTTATGAGTCAGTAAACACTTCCCTCGCAGAAGAGGTAGGCAAAGCAGTTATTGAGACGAAGCCATGCTTGGTTAATATGAGCTTCTTTGTTTTGTTGTATTTTAGAGACAGGATCTCACACTCACAGTGCAGCCCAAGCTGGCCTTGAGCTACTATATGGCTGAGGACAACCTGAACTCCTGATTCTCTTGCATCTGCCTCTTGAGGTCTGGGGATTCCTGGGCTGCCCACCCAGCTTTCAGACCTTGACCTATGACTTTTCAATCTACCTGTTAAACACATTCAGCTAAACCAGCCAGCAAAGCACTAAGTAAAGCAAAAAGCATTTAATATCCATTAGTTTTTAATTTTTATATTTTACCAGCTCAGAGCACATGGCCTCAAATTAGGAAATAATGTACTTGCTCATTCACCTTGCTATAAATATTAATGTCGGATAACTTGAATCTTAGTGACTCCTGGGAACACATGACGAAAGGACAATGCAGTTACAGGAGGCTACAAAGTTATACAAGTATTTGGTACCCCCAGAAAATACCAGGGAAACAACATACTGACTCAAGACTGTTTGTAGGCTAGTAAAAACTTAAATTTCCATTTAAAAACAGATGAAAAGCACTGAGCTCCATCATCCTCACGGCTAGGGCCTCATCCCCCATGGAGGGCATATACTCACCCTAACTCTGCCATGCCATCCATGAACTCCCGTTTGGAGAACTCGCACTGTGTGGCTGCTCTGAACTTCCATGCGATGATCAACACACTAATGCTGGCTGGATCGAGGGCCAGATCATCACAGAACTGCTGTATGCCATCGATTCCAATTTTATTTTCATCTTGAGGATCTTTAACAATACCAATACAATAGAAAATTAGTGCCATACTTATAATGTGATAGTCATACCAAAAAAAGATACTGCTTTACTTTCTATTTTAAAACAAATCACAATATACCAAAGATATAAAGCAATATTATTTTTATAGATGTTTCCCCATATAATAATCAAAGTCACAACTAAGTGTATAAGGAAGTGTAAAAGTATCTGACATTTAATTTTAAAAATCTCCCTTCTGTGAGGCACAGGCTCGGAGCCACACACCTTTAGTCCCAGTACTACAGAGGCAGAAGCAGGGAGATTTCTGTGAGTTCAAGGCCATCCTGGTCCATGTAGTGAGTTCCAGAATATTCAGAGTTACATAAGGATATCTGTCTAAAACACACACACACACACACCCAGCTCACTTATTCATGTGAAAATGTGAAATATACACAAATAAAATCAGACATGCTGATACAAGGACAAGGGATTTTAGGTCAAAACACTCATACTTTATTTAATCGGGCATTCAAAATTAACAATATTAAATTAGAAAACTTTTTTCTTAAAATGAAACGTACAATCATTTAAATTCTAGTAAAACTAAAGATACAATTCAATCTTAATCATGACAATATAAGTCTGATGTTTACAACAGGAAAATCGTAAAGTTTTTTTTTTTTAAAGACATATAAAAAAGAAAGAGATTCCCCTACACTGCTACCAAATGCAATTGGCTAAATATCTAAAGTGTCTGGTGGTGACTCTAGCAGTCATGATGATGCACATCAGGCTGGGTGTGTGGTCCAGTGAGAGCACCTGCCTGGCCTGCATGATGGCAAAGCCCTGAATTTAATTATTAAAATAAATAGAAAAATAAAGCAAGACTTTGGAACATAAATTATGCGTATAATAGATTCCCATTTGTGGAAAAGTTTGAAAATACCTCTATATATGCCTGCATAAACAAGACATGCATGTATTCATACTAGGCTATTAAACATAGGCTATCCTCAGAAGAAGAAAGGAAAGTTAACTTTTTTCAACCTTTTCCTTTTTTTCTTTTGCTTTTCCCCCTTTTGGAGATGATCTTAAAATTTAGGCCAGACTAACCTTGAACTCTCAATCTGACTGCCTCTGCCTCTGAGATATATGTCCAACTATTCAAGTTTTTAAAAGTGTGTGTTATGTTACAAAAAGTTATTGTGCAGACTTTCTTAAAACCTGGCTCAGCAAGTTTTACAAACACAAGGTTAGAAAAAACTGCCCCTAACCTTCCATTCTCAGACTCGGTGATGGGGTCAGACCAGGAGGAGACAGGAGCAAAAGAGAGTCATTTCTAGTATCTTCCTAGTCCCGGGCTCTGTCGGAACCCACTGCACTTGCTCCAGGCTCTGGAGCTGCCATCTCAGAACAAGCCTTTAACTCGGGAGAATTTGCTCAAAACATTTAACATATGACACTCACCTTTGTATCTATTGTAAAGTTGTTCTAACTTCTTCCTGTCCAATGATCCTTTGACACTCTCCCGTATATAAAGTTCTGGATTTTGAAAAAAATTATCTGTTGCAACATCTAACTTCCAGTCATTTTGAGAAAGACAACTCACAGCAGTTTTTTCACTAGATTGTGTGAAGATCATAAACTGACGAACTTTATCCTTCTGCGATGATTTCAACTTGTTCTACGAGAACCAGAAAACAAACTGAAGCTGTGTAAAATCACACATCACTACACATTCCAATGTATCTAAGTCGTCGCCATTAGGAAAGGTTTTTTTCCCAAAGCATGAAAGCATTTGTTTAAAACTTACTTGTGATGTCATTAATCAGACAATTTAAAAGTATCAGAAGCACAAGGTGTGGCACAGTTCTGGAAAAGTAGCTGGTGTTGATTGACAGAACAAGAGTACTCAGCCTCCTTTTCTAAGAGGACACACAGACAGAGACAAACCCCCATGGGAAGGAGAGAACCAACGCTCAGCCCAGCACTACCTGCCTGAGTGTGTGCTATTTTCACCAAATGCAGGAAGGTGATAGGGTAGGAATAGCCTACATTTCTCTTACATGGTGTTTAGAAACTATAGAATTCTTACGAGGATCCCCTCAAATAAGAAGAAATCTATACCACTTAGATACTTCTTTTTAAAAAGTTCTTTTAATTATAGTGTGCGTGTGTGTGTGCGCGCGCACATACTTATGGGCACACACACATGTCAAGATGCTAATGTGGAGAGCAGAAGACAATTTGCAGGAGTTGGTTCTCCCTTCTCCCATATATGTCCTAGGGATAGAAGTCAGGCCGCAGACTTGGCGGCAGGCAGTACCTTTGCCAGCTGAGCCATCTGGCTGGTCCCAGAGACACTTCTCACTAAGAGCATCTTCTGTTTCCCTACAAGGAATCATCTCTTTTTCTTTGCTTGTGCCTAAGAGGCCTCAAGTTTTCACTTGCCCTACACTGACAAGGATTCACTTCTCTGACTTAAACCCAAATAATGAGACAGGGCCACCAGGCTCTCCACTGTCTCGTGCTGTCAAAGACTGCTCTCCCCTCGCACTCAAGCCAGCCTCCTGGGCAAGGCCCACTGCACTTCTTCCTCCTTTCAAGTCCCAATTCTGTTTTCTCAGCAAAATACTTGGGCTCCTCTAGTGCTACCATACACAGAGGGTCAGACACATTAAAGATACAGTGTTGTCTTTTAAGCAACACCACTAAGACCCCCTAAAGCTCTGACCTGACCCAGACTGACATTCCCCGAACCCAACCTCTGACTAAACACGGAGCAAACCTAGCTAAGTTCTTTGTTCACAAAGCTCACCCAGTTGTGTAGGAGAAATGAGGGAACAACAAAAGTAGCCTTGCAACCTCTTGTTCTGGTAAAGTTTCTAGGAACCTCCCTGCTTGGTGGATATTTAAGAAGCTTTTGAGAATCTCGGAGGGACTATCAAAGGTACTATTATCACTATCACAGAGAAAATAAGGCTGCAAAAATCAAGTATAAAAACAAACCCTCTTTCTTGGAACACGAAATACATTTATGCCAAAGAGCCTCCTCATCTGCCACTCTCTCCTCTCTTGGCAAAGGTCAATGTTTGAAGTTACAGATGACAACCTCAGCCACTATCCTCCACTCAAACAGAAACTGTAAAATATTACAGCTTCCCTTCACTGATAACCCTACCCTTAGATACCACCCAAAGTATAGCTCAGTGGTTCTCAACCTGTAGGTCACGACCCTTTTGACAAATCTCTAGCTCTGAAAATTTTACATTACAATTCATAACAGTAGCAAAATTACAGTTACGAAGTAGCAACAAAATAATTTTCTGATTGGGGTCAGCACAACATGAAAAAGTGTACTAAAGGGCCGCAGGCTGAGAACCACTGCCCTAGCCTGTCACGTGAGACGCACCTCTCAAAGACTCAGGATCATTCCTATCTTTGAAATGTATTATTCGATGGCAATCCCAATGAAATGACCAAAAAGGAAATAATGTAAATCCCTGAAAGTTCATTAACTGAAAGGAAACAAGAAACCATTTGTGTTCCAGCCTGGGAGATGACTCTGAAGCACAGCACGCTTTCTCCCTAAGAACCACAAGAAACCATTTATGTTCCAGCCTGGGAGATGACTCTGAAGCACAGCACGCTTTCTCCCTAGAACCGCAGGTCTGACACACTCACACCCTTTCAAGTGGCTGAGTGTCACTGTGATCACCACTGTATAACGTCGAAAGTGAACCTGGAAACTACTTTTGAATTAACCCTGATTGACTTCTTGAGTAGCTCCTCTACTCCCCACCCCCATTCTTCTAGAGTTGGAGGTGGCAAGACAGTCTGCCTTATCTGGGATTTTAACCTAACAGTATTGAGCCCAGTACACTGTTCCCTGCTGAAGACGGAAACTTAAAAGCACAGCTTAAACTACTTCTACAAGCCAAGACTCATTCACCTGCATTAGAGACTTCCTGATGGAAAGCTAGATACTGGAAGACAGCGAGGGGAAATAAATCACTGTCTAGTCCAACTAAGCAACAACATTACATGAACTATTTAACTCATGTTATATCACTTAGTTTTAAATGCAGTAACTATTTTGTCTGGGTCAATTATAAACTTTTAGTCTGTGGGGAAACAAACACTTTCTTCAAAAGCAACTAGTTGCCCATTTGTAACCTCATAAATGACTGGGCAGCACCTGGCGAAGGCCTGACAGAGGGAGGCGAAGAGCTGGCGATGCTGCGCTACATGGCGCCCGGTCCCTGCCTGCTCCTGCAGTGTCTGATAAGCAACTCCACCTCTGGGAGTTTCCCTCCAGGACGGTCTGCAGAACACAGGGCTCTCCTAGGCAAACTACACTGGCCCTATGCTCAAGCTGGGTAGAACCCTAAAATGCCCATCCCCCTTTCCCAGGCCACACAGGTGGTATTGGGCAAGGTGTCCCAATTCCAAGGGAGAGTGGCATCAAAAGTCGGCCAACCTCAGGAGTGGGGTCACTAGATTAAGCAGAGCATTACCGAGAAGCAGGAGACAAGAGGATGGATTAAAATAAAAAACTGAAGAGGAAGAAAAAGCAGATTTTTCTTTCTTAAAGTTGGTTTCTGGAGAAAGGGTTTCTCTTCGTAGCCCTGGCTGTTCTGGAACTCATTCTACAAACCAAGCTAGCCCCAAACTCAAAGCCCCCCTGCCTCTGCCTCCTGAGTGCTGGGGTTAATGGCTTGCGCCACAACGCCTGGGTGTAGGTTTTCTATTTAAAAGCTAATGGAGACCTTTTTCCATGAGATGGCCTCCAAGACTTGGCAGTAATTTCCTTTACTACATTTTAAAAACGACTACAACAGCTGAGTGGTGGTGGCGCCTTTAATCCCAGCACTCGGGAGGCAGAGGCAGGTGGATCTCTGTGAGTTCGAGACCAGCCTGGTCTACAAGAGCTAGTTCCAGGACAGGCTCCAAAACCACAGAGAAACCCTGTCTCGAAAAAAAAAAAAAAAAAAAACCCACTACAACAGAGTGGCTGGGAAATGGGATTAAGTAGTACAACCTTCAAACCTCACGTGTTACAGTCACTTAGACATGACCGAGTTTTCAAGAAAAGTCAAGAGTGGTAAGCATGCAAGGACATGCAATACTCAGGCTGTGTTAGAAAGACAGAGAGAGGGGGAAGAAAGAAGTTTCATAATCTAAACAACAAAATTCATCTATTTTCTTTACAAAATAAAAAATGCCTAGACTGTGAACACATGCCTCTTTGTACTTAAATCTTCCCTCCTATTTTAGCTCAATAAATTCAAATATTAAGTTAAAAAAAAACTTTCCCAGGAAGATGGTGTGTCTCAGTAGTCAAAGTACATACTGTAAGTTTAATTTCCAGAACCAAAATAAGTAGTTTATCTGAAAAACCTCAAATATAGTGTTTTGGATCTAGCCAAGCACATTTGACCACTGAACTAACAAAACAGTGACTAGATTAGCAGATCACAGCAAAACTTAATAATAACAGGAAAGTCTTCCTATCGTGTTCCCCAAGAAAAACCATGTATATGGAAAATGACCTCCTGCCAACTAACGCCTCAAATTTTCAAAACAGAAGTAACTTTACTGAGGAAGTAGTACTTGTGAAAGTAAAAAAACGATTCATTCATTTATTTTCACCCACAAGTCCATCTTCTTACCTTACCCCTAAGCTTCAACTTCAATCTCAACTCCAGAAAGACACTCAGGTCCACAGTTTCAAAGAAATTCCTTTTTTAAAGGTGAGTCTGAGCATTTTCCTGCAGGCATGCATGTGCAAGTGCCCACAGAAGGTGGATGGGGAGGGCATCAGATCTGCTGGAACAGACCACGGTGAGCTCTCATGCAGTAGTACCTAATCTCTGACATCCTGAGCCGCCTCTCCAGCTCTGAAATTACCTCTGGAAATGCAATTCTAGTTAGCTGATACCTACTTCACAAAAGTCGATGTTTCAAAATATCAGAATGTCTTAACGAGGCCAGGTATAATGCACAGAAGGCAGGTCTACTGTGAGTTCAGATCAGCCTGGTCTACATAGCGAGTCTCAGGCCAGCCAGAGCTAGTTAGTGAGATTCTGACTCAAAACAACCTTAACGGTCATGTGTCACTTTCACTAAAAGCTCTATGTATAGTAGTAGATGCCACTGAGATGGCTCAGCCTGTAGAGACACTTGCCACCAAGTCTGATGACCCAAGTTCAGTCCCCAAGACCCAGATGAGTAGAGAGAGAAAACTCCCACAAGTTGTTCCAACTTCCAAAGGTGCACTTCGGCACATATGCACCCCACACATAAATACACAAATGTCATACCTCTTTTTCAAGCTGTGTGGCTAATGTGATTAGCATTTTTAAATTCCTATGAGATTTATAAGAGCTAGCTTTAGTCTAGCAAACTATGTATTCTCATGGAAGACGGAGTCTGCTATAGACACAGTCCAGTGTTACCCGTACCCAACCACTCAACCGGCCTTCCCACAGATCACAGGTCAAGAGGGCAGGAAAAGTCAATTCCATGAGGTGACCCTGCTGCAACAGAACACTTTCACCTCGGGACAAAGTTCTACTCCAGGGAAGTCAGGCTAAGAGAAGAGTAAGCTGCCCACGTCTTTTCCTTTGGTTGTAAAGGCACACAGTTTGTCAAAACTGAAGCGTCTCCTCTCAGATCTACCTGGCAAGATATCCATTCCACCCATAGAAAACTAATCTCTGCTGCAGCAAACAAAGTTTTCAGTTCTAGGCAATTAACTTGGATTAATTTAACTTTAACTTGTACATAGTAAGGATTCTTTTTTTTTAAGATTTATTAATTATGTATACAGTGTTCTGCCTGTGTGCATACCTGCACCCCAGAAGAGGGCACCAGATCTCATTACAGATGGTTGTGAGCCACCATGTGGTTGCTGGGAATT
>NC_022009.1:67225765-67231745 GCF_000317375.1 Microtus ochrogaster
AACAGACCATCATGACTTAAATATCACAACTCTGAAGAGAGGGCCTCACTGGGCCCACCTTACAGGAAAGGAAAACAAGGCTCAGGGTAGGATCTACACTCACTCAAAAGAGCAAAGAGCAACCCTTCAAAGAATGCAGTCTTTCCATTATTCTACACACATGGTCATGAGAAATGAAAACAAAGGTTACAAAAGTGCAGCCACTGACTCAGCAGAAAGTGCAGGGAAGGGGGGCAGCATTCTTCATCTACTTTAACAGAACTGACTTTTCCCTTCTCAAGTCAAATATCAGTATTCTAACTACAACCGCCATTTAAACACTGGCTCCCCATCTAGTCCCCAGGCTAACACAGGGACTGGGATGGAACATCTATTTAGGGCTTTGCTGGGGGAGTAAGGGGATAGGTTATTTTTAAGACAAGTAATAAAACAAGATGAAAAGTATATTTATGGCTCCATGGCAGTCTGTTTTTAAACAGATGACAATCTATAGTTTTAATGAAGAAACAGAAAGACCTACAGCTACTGGAAGTCATGGTTTCCTTTTCAATGAAAAGGCTTGACGCAAAAAATATAAACAGGTTATGGCCAGAACAACTTCCACTACTAAGCTACAACAATCACAACTCTCAGGGTACTCTTTTACATTCCAATCTGCAGTGTAGAATGATTACCAATGAGTTACGAGGCCCGTGCAGCTTATCACTCATCCTCTGCACCGTGAATACTAGTTTACGTCATCGAAGAGGAGGCAGTGCCCTGCTAAGGACAGAAGTGGAGAATGCTGTGCAGTTACTATGCACAATGACACAATCAGAAAGTACATCTATGGGATTCAAAATGGCTCCAGAAAATGCTCCTCACGGGTTTGTTGTAGTTGTTGTTGTTTGAGCAGAGCCTTCCTCATATTGTAGCCCAGGCTGGCCCAAGACCTCTCACCATTTAACATTGAGTAGCCCTGAATTCACAACAATCCTGCTCCATCCTCTCCACTGCCAGCAGAGGCATGCCCAAACACACCGGATCCTCACGAATTCTCAACAAGTGTTCTAGTCATAGACATTTGAACAATTTTCTCTTCATTACTCCTCAATTGCTAAGTTAGTTAAAAGATGCTTGTTGTTGAAAATGGAATAATGTCTTGATTTTCTACAAAAAGTGTTTGACTACTTAAAAGTTTTGCTAATTTCTAATGTGATGTGGTAAGACAGAAACAAGTTCCTTTAATTTTACTTTTGTTGGTCACTTTTCAATTAATCTTCGCTAGCTTCTGACTTGACCATTGAACGAGCAGTCCTAACAGGTTGCTCTCCCTAGCTTATGGCATTACTATTAAACAAGCAGTCCTAATAGGTAACTTTGCTCTTCAAGCTGAGCGTAATGATTACTTCCCCAGGCACCTGAGAAGCCGAAACAGCCCATCTGGGCCCAGGAGGTGGAGACCAGCCTGGGCAATCTCACTTCAAAAAGAAACAAATTCTTTTCCCTTTTCATAAACATTTTTCTATTGAAAAATTCTAAAACAACAAGAACCCAAAGAACTGTGAATTTTAAAAGTTTCACAGGTAACTACAATGCCTAGCATTCAAGAACCAATCAGTATTTGTTTCATAAAAAGTAGAATCTTTTTATGAATTTTAAGATTTCTTATCTACTCAAATTTTAAGCAATACACTAATAATGTAATAACTACTCTAAATGTGAGATAGGGATTGCTCCTGTGTACTACACACAGCTAAGGATGACCTTGAACTTCTGACCCTCTTGTCTAGGCCTCTAGGGTGCTGGGATTACAGGCATATGCCACCATGGCTAGCTTATATAATGGTGGGAGGAAACCTAGGGCTTTATTCAAGTACTCTACCAGTCCTCCAGCCCCTTAAGTGTTTATTAAAACTAAAACATACCAACCTAATAAGGGGACAGGTTGTATATACTTCAGCAACTGGTCACTACCTCAGTGAGGGATTCAAAAGTATAACTGGATATAATTCTTTAGAAAATGACTATTTGAGTAAATCTCTTAAATGTTTACAGTGCAGACCTGCAGTTTAATGTAGACATACATCTAGGCAAAACACCACTGGATAAACAACAAAAATGATAAATCATTAAAAATGTTTAAATCATAAAAGTAGTGAAAGATGGCTCTGGAGGTGCTTTATCTTGGCTGAGGGGTACAAACCTAAAGTAGCAAGGTAAATAAGTCATTTAACTACTCAATAACTTGTTTCTGTCCACACAGCAATTCAATCCTATTTTGAATTATTTCTCTTCATCATGGCTGACTCCACCATGGCCTCAACACCGCCTAGTGCTATTTATGCTTTTATTGTTGGGTTGTTAGCTTTGAGGTAGGATCTTACAGTATAGCTCTGGTTGTCTCTGAACTCATTATGTTGCCCAGGCTGGCTTTGACCCCCACTTGTGACGTCCTGCCTTAACCCCCTGCAAGCTGGGATTACAGGCACCACCATACCCACAACCTTACATCCTGTACTTCAAAGAGATTTTCTTGGGTGGAAGGTGTAGCACATTGGTAGAGTACTTGTCTACCATGCACAAGCTCCTGAGCTGGTCCTCGGCACCTCAGAGCTGTGTGTGAAAGGGGCTGCGTCAAATTTCCTCTATGGACACGCAACCTAAGAGACCATACTAAAGATACTCAAACGAGTTCTGTTCTCTTACAACTTAAGAAAAACAAAACCCACACTCAGTTCATTTTATTTCCAATGTTTTACACCAAAGGGTTTTAATTTTAAATTACATATTTAATGCTTACATCAGACCATTTGATTTAACATAGAAGCAACTTAGTTGCATTCAATATAAGAAACTAGCCAGAGATTCCATATCAGTAGTGAAATATTACTTGATTTTTCTTTCTCTCTTTTTTTTTAAAGGGAAAACTGAGGGCTAGAGTCAGGACCTTGTCTGTAATCCCTGCTCCTTCCCATACTAGCTCTTCACTTTGCTCCAATCTCCAAGAACTACCAAGACAGTTGGCAGCTGTGCTGCCTACTCCACAAGTAGGAGTAGGAATACACAGCTATAAGCTGTTCTGTTCTCAATAAGTCTCAATTTCTTCTCTCCTCAAAGGCCAGTTTTCTGCATATAGTCATAGATGTATATACGAATCACCAAAACATCCAACAACTTAAAAAAAACATTTTTTAAAAATTAACCCAAAAACAGCTAGAGGAAAATTCTGTATTAAACATTATATAGTGAAACAGAATGCAAAACTTTGTATACATTAGCTACGCAAGAAAAACTTTAGCCAGCTGGTGGTCCCAGCACTCAGGGAGGCAGAGGCAGGGGGATCTCTGTGAGTTCGAGGCTAGCCTGGTCTACAGAGAACTCCTGCCTCAAAAAACAAACAAAAGAAAAAAAAAAGAAAAAGAAAAAAAAACTGTGAGAGTCTTGTAGGTAAAAGACTAAAAATACATTGTAACAGGATACCTGAGACAAAAAGAAACACCATCATAGAAATATAAGTCTGGTTATCTTAACAAGTTCACCAAGGCAAAAGCCAAACTCTTCCTCCATCCACTCTGGTGGCCTCCAGCTACCTGTCTCACAAATCCTTCTCCACCCTACTTCTGCGAGGCTTATTTTCTGGACTCCAGTTAGCCTAAGTTTTCTCTCCTCAGTGGGGCAGACACTATTTTGCTATTTTGTATCCCCACTTCCACCGCAAGGTATGCGTCTAATCATGAGCTGCCTTAGTGTCTTTTCCCCAGAACACTTAGCACCTTGGAAACAGTAGTGGGGAGATATAGACAATGTTTCCTTCTTGACTTCCCCTAGATTTCTGTCTGACTTTCCAGGTTTCTGTCATGGATGTAGATAAATCTCAAGGTTTAAATAGTACGAGAAACATAGCAGATACCTAACGGATGCCAAAAGCAGCCAGGCCCTCCTTTCCTTGAGGTTATACAGAAGATGCGCAACAAATTCCAAAGAACAACCCACAACGGATTTACATATTGCATTTTTAGGACCTGCAATTTGCAGAAAATATAATATACATTTCAAAGTCCATATACTTTAAAGTAATTAAAAACAGTAATTGACTACCCACTAATTTTAATTTTGCTACTAACATATTTATAATACTTATTTTCCTATCTAATATCATCTAATCTCAAATGCAATTTTCAGCCACTTTTCTAGATTTCATTTCTAGTAGATTTTAAAAACTTATTTACATGCACCACAAATACCAGGAAATGACAGCCTGGGAAAACAGTTACATTTTTGTAACCATCTTACAAACTTGAACCTCAAAACCCTGAGCCTCCATTTCTTCTTTTGTAAAGGGGAGGAGACAAGCCAGATGATTTCCTAAGACACTATAGGTCTAAAGTTTTATAGTCTTTTATAAAAATCAAATAGGTCACACAATCTACACATATTTTTCACACTTAAAAAATCACTAGAGTCATAAAGTTATTAAACTCAGCAGAACTTTAGAAGTTAAGGAACCCAGTCCTTCCCAATCTTAGAAGGAGAAACTCAGATGTTTTGAATACTTCTTAAAATACACTGGCCTATCAGGCCCTGCCTAGGTTTGCTCCCCAGCCCTGGGTTATTTTTGGTCTCTCTGTGAGTGTGAAAGACAGGTAACTTAATTTTTTTCCTTATAAAAACATTTTCAGATATTCCATCATTTATGTCTTTCATGTTGTAGAAATTAGCTGTGGTTCACCTACCAAAAACAAAACAAAACACCTAACAACCTAAAACTGTACCAAGAAAAAACTATAAATTTATAATGAAATACATTTACTGTTAGATTCTTAGGGGCCCTTGTTTACTTTCTAAACTAACATGATGATACCGAGTTACCTAAAAATGAGTTAAGGCATAGAAAGTGCTTTAAGGACATCTTATCACAACCAGTACGACTGCATGACTTATGGCTAAGTTCCAAAATGAGCCAATTTAATATTAACCAAAGGGACAGAAGGCTACAAGCCCAAACCCAAAGTGAGCTCTCATCTAAACAGCAAGAATCCTACGTTCCCAATGAACACAGGCAGGTACTGGATTTGAGGGGAATCTGAAGGGTGCTGTCGGAGGAAGCTACAGACACCGCCTTGGTAAGTGTTCATTGGAGACAGGGAGACCCGCACGCACTTCCTTATGTCAGCCAGCTACGAGCACCTCAGTAAGAGAGTGGAAACTAAGAGTTCAGGGGTGATGTCCAAGGCCTGTACAAAAAGAAACTGCAGACACTCTGTTGGGTCTTTGGATTTACACTCTAATCTCAATCCAAACTCTTAACCAGTAATCTACAGGAAAACCTTCTTACAAACACAAAGTTTTACGAACTTTGCACAGAAGAGAAATCTTGGATATGTAGGACCAAACCACACAACACATGAGACCAAAGCAGCCGGAGGCTGGGGCCACATTAAGTGTCACTGAGCGAAAACAACCCCCACAAACTGAAGACTGGGAGCACACACACACCCTCCTCCCCAAAGAGGCCCTTCTGCTCTCCGGAGCAAAGGAACCCAATCACCTTTACAATTCACCCAGCAGCCTGCCCGGAACTCCAACAAGGTGTGACTGTATACTTCCAAACTGAAAAACAGTGTCCAGTAGCGCCAGGTACTTAATGACAAAGGAGTCGGCTCACTCCAGCGTCTTCCAGCTTCCGTGACTTTTTCTCACCCGAACAAAAACCAGGAGGGGAGCAACTTGACAAACTGTTTTTTAAGAATCACCAAAGGCCCCTAACTGCTATAATAAAGCAATTACTCCTCCCACCCCAAGCAAATAGAGCGGGCGCTCGGAAGGCAGCAGGTCTCGGGTCCCCCGGCTGCACTTCCGTCCGCAGCCCGGAGCCTCCCCGTCCTCTCGCTGGGACCGAGCCTCTGCCGAGCCACCCCAACTCCCGGGCGCCCGGCGCCAGCGCGTCCGGACGGGGAAGGCCGACGCCGGCTCGCCAGGGCTGGACGCACCGAGGGGC
>NC_022009.1:67232655-67237159 GCF_000317375.1 Microtus ochrogaster
AAAAAAAAAAAAAAAAAAGCTGTTGTAGATTGCCCAGGTTTGTGTATGTCACCCAACAGTACCATCCGCTTCTTCATCACCAACATGGGTCTCCCTTCCAACACCAGATCAGCCCTAGAAATTAACAGCCTTCCAAGTTCCTACTAAAGAACGGTTTTGTGACACTCCTCAAGGCCTCCCACTACTGCTTAGACCTAACCACGTGTTGGGAGCTCCCAGAGCCCCGCAGAGGCAGAGCTTTGGCGCTCCAGACCTGTCCCTCATTCCTTCCATCAGCATGTGTGCGCTGATGCTACCCCTCTTGCAAGGCCCTGAGAAAATAACACGTAGCAGGCGTGAAACTGGATCACACCTGTGGATATTCGCTAGGAACTCAACCTTGTGACCTAAAATATTAACGAAGACTGCCTCTTGCCACACTCCGTTAGACCTTATTGCAGCTAGAGCCTGTAGGTTTGCCTAAAGCTCTTTTTTCCTAAGTGCCACCTCCAAGGGACGATGCTTAGTTCCACGTGACCTCCTTCTCTCCTGCATTTAAACACTTCCTCCTGGAATCTTTATCATTTTCCATGACTTGGTTTACTTCTAGTCTCCCCTCCCCTTGAACATTCGCTGCTAGCTAAACTCTGGCTTTTCAGTGATGCGTTTTTCAGAACCAATCCCGAATCTCTTCATATATTGTATTCCTAGACTCCTGTCCATATCCCCAGTTAGTCTGAAATCCTGCAGCGGTGGATCCCAAAGACACATTCCGCGCATTCTACAGACTAAGTCCAAGCCCTACCCCAAACCTTTCCCCCCTGCTTTTTCATCATGCAATCTAAATATCAGAACCTTCCACAGTGGCTCAACCTTATTTCCCTTAGTCTAAGCCTGCCAATTTTATCACATCAACAATCCTGCACTCTACCTCTATCTCTTAGCCCAAAGTTCATTAGGGTCTGAGCGTGTAGCCCAGGCTAACCGCTAACAGTTCTGCTGAGCTGCTGAGATTCCAGGCCTGTGTGCACCCCTGCTCCATCTTCTCTATACTTTGCCTTCTGTGCCGGAGTCCGACTGCAGTGCACCTTCTCCGAGAACTATCCTAGCCTGAGCCTCTCTGGAGTCAGAGGGGTTTCCTCCTGTGCCGGAGTCCGACTGCAGTGCACCTTCTCTGAGAACTATCCTAACCTGAGCCTCTCGAGTCAGAGGGGTTTCCTCCCTCATTCTCCGCTGCCTTTGTCATGACTCTCCACAAATGCAGCTCGTATTTCTGTGTTTGCCTGCTAAGCATGATACTTCATGTTTCCTGGCTTGATCTTATTTTATTTTGTCCCTGGCACACTAGCCAACAGAGTGAGGGCTCCCCATGTATCGGATCCGAGCTATGTCCATTTTGTAGGGAGCACCAAAGCACAAAGTAAATAATGTGCCTAAGGTTACACAGCAAGCAATAGAGCTAGGACTTAAACTCAGACAATTTGTTTATAGTGTGTTCTCTTAATTACAACAGTTTATTTTTTACTCTGGGCTTCTGCAATTGGGGCATCTCGTTTTGCATTTCTATGACACCCCCCCCCCAGTGTATACTATTGGATTTGACATCCTCTGATAATCATTTGCCTCTGGACAGGGGCAGAGACCTGATCACATGCATCTTTGAGGTAATTTTGTTTTGCTTGTATGTGGAGTCAGTGATGCCGTGGCATTTGCATGGACCTCAGACAATCTCAGGTGTGCCTTCCACCTTGTTTAAAATGGGGTTCCTGTTGTTTTTCTACCTCATATGCCAAACTGGCTGACCCTTGAACTCTGGGAATTCTCCAGTGTCCACCTTTCATTTTGTTGTAGGGATACCAGGATTTCACACAATGAACTGTGTACTCTACTTTTCCGTACCTTCTGATGATTTGAACTCAAGTCCTCAGGTTTATGAGGAAAGTGTTTTACCCTATCTTTGAGTTTTAGTGTTGGGTGAGAGGCTGACCTATCTCTCTCTTTTTCTCTCTCTCTGTCTCTGTCTCTCTTTCTGTCTCTTTCTCTCTTTCTGTCTCTCTGTCTCTCTCTCTCTCTCTCTCACAGACACACACTGGGAGGGGGAATTTTAGTTGGATAAATTAAAGGAAAATAAGGAAAATAATCAGCCAGGTAGTGCTTAATCCCAGCAGTCAGGAGGCAGAGGTAGGTGAATCTCTGAGAGTTGAAGGCTAGCCTTGTCTACAGAGCAAGTTCCAGAACAGGCTCCAAAGCTACACAGGAAAACCAGGTCTCCATGGATCTTAAGATTGTAGGTATACAGCTCAGAGGTAGAATGTTTGCCCTTCACTTAAAAAAAGAAAGAAAGAAAAGAAAAGAAAAGAAAAGAAAGAAAGAGGAAAAGAAAAAGAAAAAAACCTGGACCAGGTGTGGTGGCACATGCTTTTAATTCCAGTACTTGTTAGGCAGATGCAGGTGGAGGCCAGGCTAATATACATAGCAAAGTCCAGCTCAGCCAGGGCTACACAGTGAGAGCCTGTCTCAAAGGAAGTTCTAATAATAATGTACCCATGCTGTCTGTTATTGTAGTAGGATGTTCATGCTCCTTAGCATATTACACACAGGGTCATGTGGTAAATGCAATAGCAGTGGTACCTACCTCTACGTTTCCAGTCTACAGAACTGAATGTGAAATGAAGAATATTAGTCATTATTATTGTGTAAGATAAGCATATTTGTGAAAATTGTTCTGTATTTTTTATTGGCAGGTTCTTGAAAATAAAGTGTAAGTTACAATATTTTATTAACAAAAGGTATTCATTAATATGTTCCAAATGCTTTAGCCTTTTTTCAAATACAGAATGTGTGTGTGTGTGTGTGTGTGTGTGTGTGCGCGTGTGTGCATGCGTGTGTGTGGTGTGTCTTCAGGTGTGCATGTACCCTCGTGGAAGCCAATGAGATCAGATGTCCTGCTCTGTCACTCTATGCCTCACTCTTTGGAGACAGGGTCTGTTACTGAACCTGGAGCTAGACCAGCTTCCAGCAACATCCATTGATCCTCCTGTCTCAGCTCCACCCCAACCCCAGCACTGGGTTTACTGTCTGGCATGCCTAGCTTTGCATGTGGGTGCTGGAATCTGAACTCAGGCCCCTGTGTTTAAGCAGCAGGCTCCCTTCCCTACTGAGCTATTTCTCCAGTCCCTTAAATACATAATTTTAAAAACTACTTTCATAGCAGTGATTTTGGCTAAGTAAAAAGAAATCAGATGAAAACACCTAACTAAAATCCAATATTGCATACATGCATACTCGTATTCTTTGTGTACCCATGGCTATAATGGCATAGTATTTGTAGACAGGTGACATTCCGAGGTAAACCAATTTGGAAAATGTTGCTGTAAAAGCTTACATGTTTCATGTTAAGGCAAACAGTCACTGATAAAAATCATTGCGACTCTGTTTAGAAAAACATGGAAAGCCATATTTGGCAGAAAGAGGAAAACTCTGAAAAGACAGATTGTCAGCATTTCTGGTAGTTCACATAGCATCACTGCGGGCTAGCTCTGTATGCCCAACTTCGGTTTCAAGGCATGAGTCTGAGATGTGGCTCTCACTCATCCCTTAGCTCATGCCGTTCAGTCCGGTGTTTACATGTGATGTGTTTATTGGACCCACGCTTACTTATTTATAAATGTGTACATGAATTTGTCACAACGTATTTTTGCCTGAATAAAATACCATGTAGTGCTCATTGATGCAGAATTATAGCATGTTTTGTGCCTGTGTGTGCTGGAAATTGAACTCAGCCTCATACATGCTGAGCACACCTGTGCCCTATCCTTTACCCTCAGCCTCCAAAATATAACTTCTAAAGGAAGAGCCCTTTATTTTAGGAAATCTATGGGGGACACAGGCCCCAATTCGCACCAAAATTATGAGAGTGGGCTTAGAAGTAAAAGCCTTTGCTGACCCCTGCCCCAGTAAACGTTACCAGTGAAGCTGAAGGAATGATTGCCTGGGACTCTTTCCTCCACATTCTGAACCATTCGAAGAGGGATCCTTAATCAGGACAAAGGGAAAAGCCTCAGGGAATCAGCCATCACTGTCCACTGTAACAAATGCGTAATACTGTGGAGGGCCACCTTCTAATAGAAAATAGGAATATTCACCAGAGCCAGTCTGTCACCTCAAGGTCCATGCGGATGTTCTGATTTTAGCTGTTTCACACTCATGGTAGAGGAATGGGCTTGGCGCAAGTAACAGCATGGACGGGGAGTCAGCAGTAGAAAACTCAGAGGTCATCACTGCTGATGTCACAATATCCTACTGTCCCAGAGTGAACATACCTCTCTGTCCCAGTAGGCTCAGTCCTTCCTAAATGTGCCCTTTTGCTCAGGTATTCATCCTGAACAGCCCTTCAGTTTCAATGGATGGAGTCAGTGGAGGGAACATGGCCTCCAACAGGCATCTCCTCCAGGGATGACAGGAGAGCACCCGATGTCCCTGGTTCTTTAGATGATACCTTCCTAAGGCATCTCCTCCAGGGATG
>NC_022009.1:67237449-67249468 GCF_000317375.1 Microtus ochrogaster
ATACCTTCCTAAGGCACTTCCTCCAGGGATGGCAGGAGAACGCCTGATGTCCCTGGTTCTTTAGATACCTTCCTAAGGCATCTCCTCCAGGGATGGCAGGCGAGCGCCGCTGTTGAGTTATCACTGCTGCCCCATCTTTATCACGTGGATAGTATGTAAGATATAAAACTGCCTTTCTGGGGCTTGGTAGTCTCAAGTACAAATGAAAATAGTGTGTTAATTTTTAATAAAGTTCACAAAAAATCCTGTTTGATTCATTGCTAGTAACCGTTCCCCAAATCAGGGAAATAGCCCACCTGTAATCCCAGCATGGGGAGACTGAGGCTGATGGATCTTGAGTTCTGAGCCAGCATGAGCCACACAATTGAGACCCACATCTCACAAAACAGAAAGTCAGGGAAATATAGACATGTTCACCTTTCTGTCTCGAGTGTGACATTTGCAGGGCACTCCTGCCTGCTAACTAATGGCACAGTGCAGGCAAATGGCGAACTCTCAGGTTTCCTCACAGTGACATTTAAAGGGTTTGTTTGTTTGGTTGGTTGGTTGGTTGTTTTGTTTGGTTTTTGGTTTTTCAAGACAGGGTTTCCTTGTGTCGCAGCTCTGGCTGTCCTGGAACTCGCTTTGTAGATCAGTCTGGTCTCTATCTGCCTGCCTCTGCCTCCCCAAGTGCTGGGATTAAAGACATGCACCACCACCGATTGTTTTTAAAAGACCATTATTATTTAACACTTCATTTAACCCAAATATATATTCAGTATAAAATATTACAGAGATGTTTTATGTTCTATTTTCCAGGTAGGATTTGCATTAAGTGAGTACCCCCACCTTCCATGTACACTAACTCAGACAGAAGAACTGCATTTCCTCCCAGTTGCTGTCTGTGGGAGCAGCTCCTGCTTTGGTTAGCTCAGGCCTGGGCAGTAGTTGGCCTGAAACAGATACTCAACAATCCTGGGAGGTTAGTATTCTTTTAAAATTATTATTATTATTGAGTTTTTAAATTTTTATTTTGTATGTTTGGGAGTTTTGCCTTCAAATATGTCTGTGCACCGTGTGCATCTAGTACCCTCAGAGGTCAGAGATAGGTGCTGACTCTTCCTGGGACTGGAGTTACAGACAGATGTGAGTGCTGGGAATTGAACCCAGGTCCTCAGGAAGAGCATCCAGTGCTCATGATCACTGAACTGTCTCTCCAGCCACAAAGTTTTTACCTTCACAAAATAAACAGAAATCAAAGTAAATCTGGTACTGGGAATTGAACCTAAGGTCTGTGTCCAGACAAACAAGCCCGCTACATTGAGCTACATTCCCAGTCCTCTCTTCACAGTTTAATTTTGAGCAAGCCTCCCTATGTTACCAAGCCTGACTTTAAACTCAGCCCTAACTGGCCCCATCACAGCGGGTAATAACTTCAAAGAAATTACTTAGGATTAATGAGAAGGGTTTCTAGAAAAATTTTCTTTGCAAATATTAGAAAACAGAGAAAATACCGATAGCAGAGTCAGGTGAGCATAAATGAATGAGAATAATCAAAATAACAAAATGTTTATATTATAAGATGATCATTTTGAGGGCATGTCTATACAAAAGGAATGTCAATGGAGAAATCAAAAGCAAAGTCCAGCTGCGTTAATGTGGTGTGAAAAACTAGGAGGTGCTTTTAGGGCAGCTGAGCAAGGAAATGACTGAGCTGAATTCCTCACGGGGCAATATGAGACAGCAGGCTTCTAACTGACCTGCAGCACGGTGAGCTAAGGTGAGACACAGCTCGCTAGGTGGGACCCAAACCATGAATTTTAGAGAATTTGATGTTTAGCGGTTGTCTTTGCTTTTGTTTTCTGCGCTGATGGTTTTCTTGATACCCTTGACTACTTGGGATGGGCCAGGATGGGTGTTGAGTGGGGAAGAAGGAAGCCTGAGGCCTATGGCTGGGCAGGCCTGGTGAGCTCTGGGGTGTGGGGGGATGACAGCAGGACTAGCAGGTCAGGCCCAGCTGGAAGGAGCAGCCACTGGGAGGGGTTGAGAGAGAGATTGTTTATTCTCCATCCATAGGATTCAGCGCACAGCCGTGGAGTAGGAGAACACCATGCTTGTCTACACAACTGTGCGAGGCTGTGAACCCTGGCTGAATTCAATGACCCATGTCCAGGCTCTTTGTTTACTAGCACTGAGGAAGGGTTAAGTTGGCTGGTTTGGGGTCTGAGAGAGGCCTCCATTTCTTTCAGGTGGGGGCTGATCTTCAAAACTAATAAACAGCTTTGATAGGCATAAAGTCACTGACTGAATTTTCCACAGCACCTCTGATATCTTAAGTTCAGATCCCTTAGTTTTAAAAAACTAAAGTCTTTTTTTACATTTTTTTTTAACAACTTACAAATTGGCGTACAACTTTGCAACTTCTGACCCGAAAACAGTCATGGACAGAAAACATGTTCCACTTCATCACTGCATGACTGGACAGACGCCACCTTCCCTCTTTGGTAGCAAAGTCTGTATTAAATACTTAGTTCCCTTCTGTGTCAGAGTTCCTGGATGGATAGCTGTTTTCAGTAAGCCATCTGTTTGAACACAGAACTCCTGTGTGTCACTACACTTTAGAATGCTTGAAATACAAAATAGAACCAATCACAATTCTGGAAGGCCTTCCCATGCTACTCATCCCAGAGTTCTGTGTCAAGCCAAACGGAATCTGTGAGAGGCGAGGTCTCTGAGGAAACTGCAAGTGCTAGGGCAGGGGGTGAGCGGCAAGCAGAGGGCCAGGCTGGCTCAGCCACAGGTGAGGCAGCTGGAGTCACCCAAACTGGTCATTTCACTGTAGAGGTGGTAATGGCTTATTTCCTAAATTCTCTGGGCCCCAGGGTCTTCATCTGTAAGAGGCCCACCACATAGCCTGTGTGACGGATAAAAGAGACAGTACTAGACGATAAGTAGCGGCTGCCCATTCTAGAAGAGGTGACATCTGAATTGAGATTGGAAAAATGAACAGCAGTGAATATCAAACTGAGGTGATTTTATTTTCAAAAACAAAGTTTTTAAGTAACATAATGAATTATATACCAAGATTTGGAAAGAACCAGTTCCTTCCAGTGGCCTTATATTCGTATAACACTACACCACACAAATTAACAGTAACCCAGATAGGTCATAATAACAAGTATCATGGGAGCATAATGAAGACAACAGTGACTGGACAGTCTGATCCTTTGACACACCAGACTGACGCATAGATTCTTCTGACAGCTGACTGGCTCTTGGCATCTGGAGACACTAAACAGCAGAGTTAGCCGGTTGTTCATAAATATCTGTGCACATTATCACACATCTTCTCCAGATCTCTAGAGAATGTGATCTCAGGATAAGAAGCTGTGACAACAATGGTCAGCGACAACTCAGGAAGTATCTTTTAATCACTCCATGATACAAAAGAAATTAGGAAGCAGCACCCTCCTCTCCTGTCTAGTCAATGGAGCTGATGCTGAGTACAAAGTCCTGGCATATCATCTTCCTCTCTTCTGTGTGCAACAAGACATAGTATGAGACTCTAGACATGCCACACCAATTAGATGGCGGTCAGACTGTTGGTGAGATCTGGCTTATTCCTTAGCAGTAACTTGGGAGTTGGCAGAAACTGTGATGGTTCAGACAGGGCACTCTAGCACACTACGTACTAGGTTCAATCCAGCACCAGATGATGATGGTGGCCACTTGACTCACAGAAAGTGAAACATTACAATTTATAAATTATAACTATGAAAACTTGTTTACATGTCTGTGGAAGCATGCTGCCATACTATGAGCCAAGAGCCTGACTCCAAAATGAAAAGACAAATATGAAAATAAAACTAGAGACTAACATCCCTTTTAAATATACATGCAAAAAATAACTTCAGAAGTATTAGAAGACTGGCATGAAGATGCATTCTTGAGCTCTAGTACTTGAAAGGCTGAGACAGGAGAATCACAAGTTCCAGACCAACCAAGCGACACAGAAGATCTTGTCTTGAAAATATTAGCAAACAGCTTAGAGTGTAGTAGCTACTGGTGCTAGACATTTCTCTTTGTTGAGGTCTTGGACTGAATACCTAGCATGCACAAAAACTTGGCATATTGAATCTAATACTATACAAAACTATTTACACAGAATGACCAAGTACCCAGAAATTCAAAGTTGATTTATCATTGAAAATCAACTGAGGTCATGTATGATTTTTAATGGAATCAAAGACAAAACCTCATAATCATGCAGAAACAGCATTTAATAAAATCCTATTTAGAGGATTAAAACTAATGGAAAGAATATATATACATGTATATATGTTCTGTGTATGTGTGTGTGAACATATTAGAGCTTTATTAGGGTGGCTTACAGGCAATGGTTTAGCTAGTCTGGCCGTCCCCTGACAGAAAGGAAAGAATCTAGTGGTTGATGGGTTCATGATACTGGATGTCTCAGCTCAGTCTGTGCTGAAGCGCAGACCCGAGTGTGTTCGAACGGCTACAGAGTAATGCCTTGACTGCAAGGAAGATGAACTTGCCAGTAAGAGTGAGGGCAAGCAAGAAAAAAAACAAAAGCTTCCTTCTTCCATGTCCTTCTGTGTTCTATGTAGGCTGCAACAAGAGGTGTGGCCCAGATTTAGGGTGGATCTTCTCACCTCAAATTATCCAATCAAGGAAATTTCTGCAGAAGCATTCCCAGCTGCTTGTGTTTTAGTTGATTGCAGATGAAGTCAAGCTGACAGCCAAAATCAGCTGTCACAAGTCCACCCTCATCAGTTTGTCACATTTTGTCATGCAATGCATAATTTACAGATAGAAACAACAACCAGGTCATAATTACACCTAACATGATGCAACTCCCATGAACATTCACAAAGTACCCCATGTGCATCTGCAAATGAACAGGTGTCAGTGTCCCTTGAGGGACATTCTTTAAGTGTCTTATAACTTAAAATATGGCAGCCATTGCTATTATATCAATCAATGTTACATTACATGATAAAGAAATAGAGGGAAAAAACCCACAAATATATGTTTTGTGTGTGTGTGTGTGTGTGTGTGTGTGTGTGTGTGTGTGTGTAAGTGTAACACAGTCAGCAGGTCTTGGATTTTAGAGGCGTGACCTATCCCTTCATTCCTTTGGGGTCTGAGTTCTTTGTCAGCTAGCTTGGATCGCATTGTTGCAGTTTCCCATTGACTTTAATCTCAGGATATTTTAACACCAAGAGAGACTCCCTGATGGACAGCCTTCATTCTAGACATAATCTTCCTTACTTTCTTTGTGGAGAAGCAATCCAGTTCCCCACGGTAGTCTGGATGAATCACCCCATCCTAACACTGGTACTCCTTTTTTAGCCTGTTGGTTTAAGGGCATCAGAAGTCCAAAGAGACCAGGGGGATGTCAGAGCTTCCAGTTCAATTAAATGTTTAGTGTGTCTCCTGGCAGGAGTGCTCACCCATCTGGAGCTAAACTTCCAGGCCATCCAAACTCAAGGTCATAGAAACAAGAAGCAAAAAGCTTCATAATGGGTCACTGGGGTGATAGTGAGTGGATTGAATCCCATGAGTCCTGACTAGAAGGGAAACTATACTATATATTGGATGTTGATTCAAAGAATATACAGCCTGCTTGAGACCCTGCCACAGCCCGCCAGGCCACTGCCACCTAAATGGTGCTGTACCTGTGTTTTCCACAGGTCATTATTCCACTGTTGTAGCAAGCCAGCTGCTTTTGGACGCTGGGGAATACGGTAAACAGGAAATTTCATGGGCAAGGTCCCGTGTGGCACTTCTCTGGCTGTGAAGTGAGTTCCTCGGTAAGAAGCGATACCGTGTGGGATAGATACCATGATGATGGAAGAAACATTCTGTAAGTACACAGATGGTGGTTTAGGCAGAAGTAGGACATGCAGTAAAGGCAAATCAACAATCAGAAGAAATTATCTACTCCAGTAAGGACAGAGCGTTGTCCTTTCCACAGAGGAAATGCTCCAATGTAGTCAACTTGCCACCAGGTCACTGACTGTTAACCCCAGGGAATGGTGCCATATTTGGGGTTCAGTGCTGGTCTCTGCTCTTGGCAGATCTGGCACTCAGCAGCAGCTGTAGCCAGGCCAGCCTGCTGAGTGAGTGTTGTTCATATTGTTGAGTCCATGCATAACCTCCATCTGCCACCATGACCACTTTGTTCATGGGCAACAGGGCAATGACTAAGATGACTGGGGATGAGGCTGGCTATCCAAAGAAGGGGTCGTCCTATCTACCTGATTATTGAGCTTCTCCTCAGCAGAGGTCACCTTTTGATGAGCATTTAAATGGCACATAATTACATTCACATCCTTTACCCATTGAGAAGATCTGTCCACACACTGCTTCCCCAGATGTCTTTCTCACCCGTTTTTCATTCATGCTCTTTCCAAGTCTCTGGCCATCCCTCCAGCCAGTCCATTGACAACAGCCCACGAATCAGTAAACAGTCGCACATCTGGCCATTTCCCCTCACAAGAGAAATGTACAGCCATGTGTACTACCCAAAGTTCTGCCCACTGCGAAGGTTTTCCTTCGCTGGTGTCTTTCAGAGTTGTCCCAGAAATGGTTTGTAATACTGCAGCTGTCCACTTCTGAATGGTGCCTGCATAGCATGCAGAACCATCAATAAAACAGACCCTACCCTTTTTCCCCCTCAGTCAACCCCTGCAATTATAGGTGCATAGTTGGGAGCAGAAGGCCCTGTAACAGGAGTAGAACCCATAGGTGTTGGAACATGGTCCAAGAATGTAGTGGGAGATTTCTGAGTGCTTGTGAGAAAACTCCAAGAAAACAAAAGTCTTAGGACCTCAATTTCTTTAAAAATGTGAAATTGTTTCTTGTATTATGCTTCCGTGCTCCCCACCCCAGGTGTAGCATGTAGGAGAGTCTGCTTCAGATTATTCATCACAGCTGGGTGTTTTTGTTTACATGCCTCTGCGGGAGAACATGTTATTAGTCAGCTTGCCCTTGCGATTGTACTTATGTGACTTACGTGACTCTTCATCCTTAAAGTGCAGATTGTCTGATGTTCTGAATAAAGTTGGCGATTGCATGAGACTTTAGTCCGCCTCATTTCTTGCCTCCGTTCTCCCAGGCCCCACCACTTCTGAGTGTTAGATAGTAGGCATCTGTGCAATAGATTCATGTAACTTTCTTTTTCCCTCAGGATCACATATAGCACTTCAATTTAATAACAGATGCTGCTGTTTATATCCTACTTTATGGCTTAGTGGGTCGGATAATACCCAGCTTGGGTTGCAGAATAACTTGATGGCCCATTGGCAAACATTCAGTTTCCACTAAGGCCCAAGTGCAAACCAAGAGCTGTCTCTCAAAGTGGGACTAGTTGTCTCTCAGATGATGGTAGAGCCATGTTCCTAAATCCCAAAGGTCTCTTCTGTGATTCATCTATAGGAGCCTGCCAGAGGCTCCAAACAGCATCTTTATCTGCCATGGACACTTCTAGTCCCACTGAATCTACTGGACTGTATTGTCCAAGTGTTAGAGCAGTCTGCACAGCAGCCTGGACTTTTTGAAGAGCCTTCTCCTATTCCAAGCCCCACACAAAGCTAGTAACTTTTTGAGTCACCTGGTATATAGGCCAGAGTAACACACCCAAGTGTGGAATGTGCTGCCTCCAGATCCAAACGAGCCTAAATGTTCTGTGTCTTTCTTGATAGTGGGAGGGGCCAAGTACAATAACTTTTCCTTCTCCTTAGAAGGAATATCTCTCATGTCCCACACAACTGGACTAAGAATTTCACTTAGGTTGAAGGTTCTTGAATTTCAGTTGGACTTATTTCCCATGTTCTGATTACCAACAAGTCTAAAGTGCTTACTACCTTCTGCTCATATGGACCATTCATCATAATGTCATCAATATAGTGGACCAGTGTGATATTTGTGGGAGAGACAGAGACCATAACTATCCCTTCAAGCTATGCTATGACACAGGGCCAGAGAGTTAATATACTGTTGAAGTAAAAGTATAAAGGTATAAAACAAATTGCTTCTGGTGATCTGTACAAACAGGTATAGAGAAAAAGGCATTTTCTAGATCAATAGTTGCATGTCATGTTGTCTTTTGGGGGAGCTGCCACCCGGCTTCCAAAAATTTCAGAGTCTTATTATTACTTATAAATGCCCGGCCCTTTGCTTGGCTTGTTTCTAGCCTGCTTTTCTTAAATTATCCCATCTACCTTTCGCCTCTGAGCTTTCCCCTTGTCCTACTTCTGTAATCTTACTTTTACTCTGTGACTGGCTGAATGACTGACTCCTTTTTTCTCTCCTTGAGTGCTCTTGTTCTCTCTTTTTCTCTCTTGCTCCTTGTTTTCCTGCCAGATTTCTCCTCTGTTCTCTCTACTTCAGCCCCATGTATCCTTTCTTCTGCCTCGCTATTGGCCGTTCAGCTCTTTATTAGGACCATCAGGTGTTTTAGACAGGCAAAGAATCACAGCTTCACAGAGTTAAACAAATGCAACATAAGAGAATGCAACAGATCTGCATCACTGAAAGAAACGTTCAACAGCCTAAACAAATGTAATACATCTTACTATTCCACAGTATCACGTACCTGGAGAGGGGTTAATTTGCTCAATGAGGATACCACATCTGCTAGCAGCAGCTGCAGTTAGAGTTGCTGCCTATGTTTGGGATGATCTGCTACACCATATCCTGCACAGGCCAATCAGACAGAAGAAGGGGCATGTGCTGGGAACCACCATCCCTGCAGCTTTCAAGTCTTTGATGTAGCACTCATTTCAACAATTCCTCCAGATTCAATATATTCCCTAGTAGAGGAAACTCAGATGGCTTCTGGTCTTTCCAACCATAATAGCCCTTACTTTACTCCACAGGCCAGGGAACCAGTGTGGGAATTTTTCCCACCTGTAATTATATCGATTTCAATTATATATTCTGAAATTGGGGAAATAACCACAGGCTTAGCTCTGAGACCCACTAGAACCGGAACTCCACTAAACAGTGGACCTCCTTAGGACCCACTTTAGCTGGAGGGTCACAGTGCTCCTTAGGACCCACTTTAGCTGGAGGGTCACAGAGCTCCTTAAGGTTTCCCAGAATCAGTTCAGTTTTAAACCAGTGTCCAGCAGCCCCCAGGAAATGATTGTTTCCTTTCCCCAAGTGTACAGGTGTTCTTGTAAAGGTCATAGGTCCCTATAGGGAAGGATGGGAGAGAGGCTAACAATAAAACTCTTTTGGGGTTGGGAGTAGAGAGCTTTTGAGACAGAGTTTCTCTATGTCACTGGCTGTCCTGGAACTCAACTCTATAGACCAGGCTGGCCTTGAACTCATAGAGATCCTTCTGCCTCTGCCTCCCAAATTCTGGGATTAAAGACATGTGCCACCACCATTTGGCTAATGATAAAACGCTTAGATATTTTAGCAAGGTTCTTCCTCAGGTAGACCTAGCCATCTCTTCACTTAAGGAGTTTTGAGCCTGCAGACTGGCCCAAGTCTGGAAATTGGTTTACAGGCCAAATTCTTTCTTACTATGATCCAGTATAGTCTTCTTCCATTTGCTCCAGAATTTTTCTGCTTATAAAATTAACAAAAATATAGTGAACTTACCTGTTTGATTCCTGGAAACACCATGACTTATTAGCCAACACCAAAGGTCCATACAAATCATGCCACCATAAATAGCACTCTGCCTGTGCTGCCTATTAAGATAACTACAGTCATCCTGCCTTTGACAACGCATTGCTGCCACCTGGCCTCTGCTACGCTGGGGCCCAATTAACCCATCATACGTATTTAATTTATCCATCTGAGCACCAGTATCTCTAACCCTGAGGTCTGACACAAGGAAAAGCGCCACCAGAAGCTCTTCAGATGTGCAGATGCCCCTCTCACTATTTGGGTCGTACAAGATGAATGAAGGGCATATCTTGTGGGCCTTCTCATGGTGGGGGGTAAGGTTTCACACACCACACCCACATTGTCACTCTTGTTCCCTGGAGCTTTCAAATCCCTTCATCAATACTAAACCAGGCCATATCAGGCATCTCCAGCTCCCACCCAATAGGCCGTCGTTTGATAAATGCTTCAACCAACCAATAGCTCAAACCTTTTGACACCTTTAAAAAGCAGATCAAACATCTATATTAAATTGAGAATCTCCACTCAGTGAATCTATATGTGATGGCCAATCTTGGTTGTCAACTTGACTCCATCTGAAATCATCTAAAACATGCACCTGAGGAACTTTATTGGATCCTTTGAGGTAAGAGGAACAACCCTAAATCTGGGCCACACAGGACATGGAAGGGGGAAACTTTTCAGTTTTATCTGCTTGCCCCCCTCTCTCACTGCCAAGTTCATCTATCGTGCTGCTGAGGCATTACTTCCGGGCATTGGTACCTACTTCATTGGTCTTTCAACACAGATTGAAGAACAAGTAAGACTTTCAGTCCCATACACTGAACAACTTCTGGATTATTGGCATCACCTTTGGGAGTCAGTCATTGCTGACCTAGCTGGACTATGGAGCCCGTGAGTCACTCTCATAGCACCCCAGCCCCCTCTGTGTGTATTCAATTAGTGCCAGTCCTCCAGAGAACCCTGACTAATACTGATTGTGGTACCAGAAGTGGGGTGGGTCTTCTCACCTCAAATGATTTAATCAAGCAACCATAGTGTGGCAGCCACTTGTGCTTTTGGTTGATTCCAAATGTATTCAACTTGACAACCAAGATTAGCCACCACAGCTACTTTTCTCAGTAATAAAAAGGAAATGCCATACTTCATAAAGGGCACACACACAAAAAAAATCCTAGCACCAACATTATACTTACTGGTGGATAAAACAACAAAACCACACCAAAAACCTGAATGCTTCTCCCTAAAATGGCAAAAAGAAAAGTATGTCTAGTATCACCATTTGTATTAATCTATTTTCCATTGCTGTAACAATATAGTTAAGGCTAGTGTATTAAGGTTTTCTAGAGAAAAAGAATAGAACAACTCTATATATTAAAGTACTGAGGAATAAATTTAACAAATTAAGTGAAAGACTTATAATTTGACAATGAAAAAACATTGCTAGAAGTTAAGGGTGATGTAAGCCAAAATTATCCCATACTCGTGAATATGCAATGTTGCTGACATAGTTCATTCCCTCCAGATTAATTTTCTGGCTCCATATAGTTTCCTTCCAAGATCTTAGTATGATTTCTAGAAATCAGTCTATGAAAGATTTATATGAAAATTCAAAGGACCTGGACTAGCAACACAACTTGGAAAAACTCTAACCAAGTTCAATGACTTATGTTTCCATATCGTGGATTTTATTAATAAAGCTGTAGTGACCCAAACATTATAGTAATATAAAGGCAGACAAGAATCAATTGCCCATATCTGAGAATTCCCAAATAAACCTTTACATTTATGTTTAATTAATTTTCAACAAAAGAATCCAGGCAACTCAGTGGGGAAAGTAACACTCAACAAATGTTGCTGGGACAACTGGATTTCAAAGAATGAATTTGATTTTTCTTTGTGCTATGATAAAATAAAATATGGATTACAGGCTGAAGGTAATAGCTAAATCTATAAAACATTAGGAGAAAACAGAAGCGTTTGCTCATAGTTTGGTGAGTTCTTAGAAATGACACAGAATCACAATTTATCAAAAAAATGACTTACCAAAATTAAAAAATATATATACACTTCCAAAGACAGCAGTAGCTCAATGAAAAGATGAGTCACTGACCACAGGAAGCACCTCCCTTGAGTTATCTTTATCCTGTTAGATAAAGGATGCCCAGACTACATGTAGAAGGATGAAAATAGACCCATATCTATCACCAGGCACAACACTCAAGTCCAAATGGATCAAAGACCTCAACATAAAGCCAGCCAACATACTTGAATGCATTGGTACAGGGAACCACTTCCTAAATATAACCCCAGCAGCACAGACACTGAGAGAAACAATTAATAAATGGGACCTCCTGAAACTGAAAAGCTC
>NC_022009.1:67249568-67262839 GCF_000317375.1 Microtus ochrogaster
ATGGAGTACAGATCTAAACAGAGAACTCTCAACAGAGAATCTAAAATGGCTGAAAGACACTTAAGGAAATGTTCAACATCCTTAGCCATCAGAGAAATGCAAATCAAAACAACTCTGAGATTCCATCTTATACCTATAAGAATGGCCAAGATCAAAAACACTAATGACAACTTATACTAGAGAGGTTGTGGGGAAAAGAGAACACTTCTGCATTGCTGGTGGGAATACAAGCTGGTACAACCCCTTTTGGATGTCAGTGTGGCGATTTCTCAGAAAGTTGAGAACCAACAACCTCAAGACTCAGTAATACCACTTTTGGGTATATATCCAAAGGATGCTCAATCGTGCCACAAGGACATGTGCTCAAGTATGTTCATAGCAGCTTTGTTTGTCATAGCCAGAACCTGAAAACAACCTAAATGCCCCTTGACTGAAGAATGGATAAGGAAAATGTAGTACATTTACATAATGGAGTACTACACAGCAGAAAAAATAACAACATCTTGAATTTTGCAGGAAAATGGATGGAGCTAGATAACATTATTTTGAATGAGGTAACCCAGACCTAGAAAGGCAATTATCACATGTACTCACTCATAGGTGATTTTTAAACATAAATCAAAGAAAGCCGGCCTACAAACCACAATCTCAGAGAACCTAGACAACAATGAGGACTCTAAGAGAGACTTACATAGATCTAATCTACATGGGAAGTAGAAAAAGACAAGATCTCCTGAGTAAATTGGGAGCATAGGGGACCTTGTGGAAGGGTTGTAGGGAGGAGGGAAGAGGCAGGGAGGGGAGCAGAGAAAAATGCAGAACTCAATAAAAATAAGAAATACAAAAAGGATGCCCAGACTATGTAAAGAATTCTTGCAGGCAAAAGGTTAGAGACTCAGACTTTAAATGGACAAGAGTTGAATAGACATTTCACCAAGAAAGGTACCTGGATGGCTAACAGGATATGAAAAAGTGTTCATCATTAGTTGCTAAGGAATAAAATCCCCATGGGACTCCATCTCTTGCCCATCAGAAGGGATGGAGAACATTACTTTTTCTGTGAATGGAGGGAGTTGGACTGCAATGCTACCTGCTTTGTGAGTGTAATGAAATGCCAGGATACACAAGAAACAATAGTGCTTAACCGCTGAATGAAGTAGAGCTGGGTGGGTGGATTATTCCCTACATTTATTTAATTTCAAATGATATTTTCATTCTTTGAGAGTTTGTATATGTGTACAATGTATTTTGAACATATCCACCCCCTTCCCATTTGAACTTTCCCTGGACCCCTTCCCACCACATCTTCTCAACTCCATTATCACCTCCTAGTCCTCCTCCACCTTCTCCTCCTAACCCAGTGTGCCCATCAGTGCCTACATGCACATGTGTGGAGCCATCCACTGGAACACAGGTAATCAGTGAGTAAACCCACTCCCTCAACGTCGCATGCTCCCTCAACGTCGCATGCTCCCTCCCAGGGCGGCCACCCGCTCAGCTCGTGGTGAGGTCTCAGGAGCCCCTCCCTAGCCTTGCTGTTGTTTCGCTGCCTTACTTGTGCAGGTAACTACGGCTGTGGTAAGCTCATGAATGCGCTGTCATGTCGTGTCTAGCAGGCAGCATTTTACACAATTTTCCCTACCCTCTAGCTCTTAGGTGTCCCTCCCTCTCTTCCATGATGTTTTTTGACCTTGTGGGACAGAGTTGATATAAACGATCCCTTTAGGATGGATCACTCGGTCACTTATTGTCAGCACTCCGACAGTTATGAGTCCCTGCATTAACTATTGCCCCCTATAAAGCACTTCTCTCATGGAGGCTGAGAGCAGAACGGATCTAATGGGTATAAGCACAAATATTAAAAGGTAGTTTGACAGTGTGACCATTTAGCAAAACAAAAGTGGTGAGTCCTCCCCTAGAGCCTATGACTTCCCCAGCCACACACAGCATTTTGTCCGGCTTTACTGATACAAGCGAGGGCCACCTGGGAAGAAAGAATCTTAATTACGAGAATGTCTCTATAGGATTGGCCTGTAGGTGAGTCCACAGGGCATTTTCTTGATTAATATTTGATGTGGGAGGGCCCAGATCATTGTGGGCAGTTCCACCCCTGGGCAGGCAGTTCTGGGGTATATAAGAAAAACTGATAGCCAGCAGTGGTGGTGCACGCCTTTAATCCTAGCACTCAGGAGGCAGAGGCAGGTGGATCTCTGTGAATTTGAGGCCAGCCTGGTCTATGAGAGCTAGTTCTAGGACAGGCCCAAAGCTTGACCTCTGCATCAGTTTTTGCTTTCAGATTCTTTCCTTGAGCTCCTACGCTGAGTTCTCCGGATGATGGGTGACAAAGTATACGATGAAATAAACCCCTTTCTCCCCAACTTGGTTTCAGTCATGGTGTTTTATCACAGAACTAGAAACCCCAAGACACAGTACCAGGAATGAATTCTGTTTTGTAGGACAGGCCTTAACTCTAGTAAAATAAAAAAAATGATTATGCTCTAATCATTGCCATTCCTATAAATCATTGTGCCTCTGTTACATCAGCAGGTCTTGCCTAGCATATCAGTATTGTGGCATACAGGGTCCAGCTCTGGGTAAGACCATTGATTCCCCCCTGCCCCTTGGCCTTCAGACCTTATGAAAGCTAGCCAGTAAGGAGGAGGCTTTGTGATCATTTCCAAATGAATTTCTCTGTCCTGAAACCAAAATGTGTGTTACCTTCAACTATGGATCTTACCCTCTAGTTCTGGTGGGCAGCCAAGAGCAATGACCATAGCGTGTGCTGGTTGGAAGTCTCTAGGGTCTTCTTGATCTACAGCTTGCAAGGCGTGTCCCATGTCTGCTGATGAGGTTGTCTTTTGGGGACAATATTGTCCACCCATGCTGTGTACTACCATTCAAGTTCCCTTTTTAAGAAATATTTTTATTAGCTTATGATGTCGTGCGTTTCCATATAGCTTTTCATATATTCTTTCTCCCTTAAATTACTTTTATCTGGGTATTTTAAAATAGCAATAGAAAAATAACTAAGTCAGGGTTTGTGCTAGGGATTAACTCCAGGACACAAACTAACCACATACTCTCCTACTGAGCTACACTACCTAACTCCTCAAGAAATAGTTCCAATCTAATCTAAAGGTTTAATAATGCAATAATGAGGGTTGTTATGTATGAATAATTGAGTTGACCATAAGGGAAAGAAGGCATTTACATTATCGCTCGAGTGCATACTGTGGTAACGAAGGCACTCTAATTCCTGAAGCCATGAAACAAATATCTGGTGATGAGGATAATCTGGGAATCCCATAGCCCAGAGGAACAGTGCCCTCAGAGACATTTCCCCAGGACATCGCAGGGGCCTGGGGAAAGGGCAAGATGCCTCCACACAGCCAATGGGCTCTGCAGGACTTAAATGTCTACTATCATGGCTGTAACCTGAGAAAGTGTGAGCAAAAGTGTGTTCAGCAGGAGAGGAGTGTTGTGTGAAGGCCGCTTGCTTGTTCCCGGCTGTTCAGCCCTGAAATAATCACACAGAAACCATATTATTTGCAATATTGTTTGGCCAATAGCTTAAGTGCATTTCTGGCTAACTCATATCTTAAATTAACCCGTCTCCATTAATCTGCATATCACCACGAGGCTGTGACTGACCAGGTAAAGTTCTGGCATCTGTCTCCAGTGGGGCTACATGGCTTCTCCTTGACTCTGCCTTCCTTCTCCCAGCATTCAGTTTAGTTCTCCCTGCCTGCCTAAGTTCTGCCCTGTGCAGGCCTAAGACAGTCCTTATTAACCAATGGTATCCACAGCATACAGAGAAATCCCACATCTGAGGAGCCATGACCAAAGGTTCCTTCCTTGCACTGGGCACTGTGGCAGATCAAATGAGAAAGGTGATCTTAGACTTACATATTTAAATACTTGATCCCTGGTTAGCGAAACTGTTTGGGAAGGGTTAGGTGTGTCCTTGTTAGAGAAGGTGTGTTTCTGGGGTTGGGCTTTGTTTTCAAATGACCCTCACGATTTCAGGACTCACTCTGCTTCTTGCATGCTGATCAAAAGATGAGCTCTCAGCTGCTGTGCCTGCAACCATGTCTACCTGCCTGCTGCCATGCTCCCCAGCACAATGGCCATGGCCTCTATTCCTCTGAAACTCTAAGACCCACATAACTTTTCTTTTTATGTTGTGTTGGCCATGGTGTTTATTACAGCCAGAGAGAAGTATCTAATGCAGGCACAAAGCAAAGCACATGGAGGCCTCCATCTCTTCTCCTCTCGCACATAATTCAAACCACATTTTTCCCTGTCTTCCTGAAAATTGTAAGCACTGTATAAATATCTGGAAGGGCTTCTTGGGGTCCTCTGATGAAAGGTGCAACATAAGCCAAGTGTTGTTATGAACCTTGCAAGCAGGTCAGGAAGCTAGTGATGCTACCACTTCTGACATACCCGGGGGTTTTGTTTTGAGGGTTAAGCACAGCATGTGTGCAAAAGCAAGAAGAGCTGATGGTGAAAAATAAGGCAAGGAGTTCAGCTGCAAGCCAGCCCTACTCTGCTGTCCAGAGGAAGGAGTGATGTCCCCACACTGAAGCCAGACACAACAGCTTCCCTCCCATGCCAGCTATGGGTGTGTTACAGCTGACAGGCAGATAGAACAAATCCAGGTCCAGTCTTCATGCCAGAGATGAGCTGCCCTTGGCGTAGACATTCTGAGACCCCTTTAGCTCACAGATTCCAATGACATGCCAGCCTGGCAAACATTGGAGGTTTTCCTAGAGAACATATAATCTCCTGTGGTTGATAGCTGTCATGGTGTCACTGGAATAGACTAGAGACAGAGGGGGAAAAGAAGCAACTGGCTGATGCATGTTTAACCAAGGCTCATCATCACCCAAGGACCTGATGTTTGCAAGATCAACCAGCCAGGCTGAACTTAGTTCCCTTTTCCAGCCCTGACCCAGAAGAACTACTTTTAAATTAAGGACATGTGTTGTAATAGGAGCAGCAGAGCTGCGTCCCCAGCACCCCGGCTGCCCCCCGGCCGCCTGGCTCAGCTAGCTTATGCCCCGAAATAATTACACGGACACTGTAATCATTTAATCACTGCTTGGCCATTCCTATCTAGCCTCTTCTAGGCTAACTCTCACACCTGGACTAGCCCATCTGTAATAATCTGCTGTAGCCCACAAGGTGGCTTATCAGGGAGATTCTAGCCTACGTCTATCCTGGGTCGGAGCTTTATCACGTGTGCCTCAGAGAGCAGAGCTCTCGCCTCTGCCCGCAAGAGCTCTCGCCTCTGCCCGCAAGAGTGGAGCATCGTGTCTCTTTGAGGCATCTGCCCCAGAGAGGAGAGCTGTCGAGTCTCTGAGCTCACTTCCTCTTTCTCCCAGAGTTCTGTTCTGTTTACTCCTCCCACCTGTGTTTTAACCTATCAGGGCAAGCAGCTTCTTTATTTAATTAACCAATGACCTTCCTCCATCAGACATGTAGCTGAGAATTGTGTTTCAAGCCTGTAATCCCAGCATTTGGGAGACTGTAGTAGGAGAACTGCTATGAGCTCAAGGCCAGCCTGGGCTAAAGAGATCCTGTCACAAAACAAATACAAGAATGGTAGCTCATATCTGTAATCTTGACCCTTGGGTGCAGAGACAGTGGACTGCTGCAATTTCAGGGCCACTTGGTCTGTGTTGTGTAACAGTTTCCTTCCAGATTGAAACATTCCAACCTCCAGGGAATCTCCTTAAACAGGAAGGTTTCGTAACTCAAAGTGGCTTCAGGAAGTTGCAGAAACTGACCAGATTCACTAGGCCCCTTCCTGCCAGAGTAAGCAATAAAAGCTGAGAGTTACTCTCAAACTGCCTAATCTAAACTGCAAAGACTGTCAAACAAGCCAGTCTGCAAAGAAAACCCTGACATCAGACGTGCTTCCTAGAAAACGAAAACAACAACAAAAAAAATCCCCAAACCAAACCAAAACAGAAAACAAAAGTCAGCCTGGGAGAGGGTTAGACCAGAGTCATTTGGAAAGAACACTCTCCAACCTTTTGAACTCCCTATAGGCTGTGCAGTGTGTTCCAGGTTCCTAGTTTTAGTGGGCTGGGAAGGGCCTTGATGGTGCTGCTGTTTTTGAGTCAGCTCCTGGAAGTAACCCCTCACCATACTTCTATAACCCCTGTAAAACTCATTGGTTCACCAAGTTTGACTTTGGTGGTCTCTGTACTTTGGTCTGTATTAGGATTCCTATCTGGAGTTAGCAGTTATATGAGTTGCATCCCTCAGGAAATGTTTTGTCACATAACAGTTTACATAGTGAGTTTCAGGTCAGCTAGTACAACAAAGTGAGATCCTGTACACAATGGTGTACTTGGAATTGTGCACAATATATGACTTGTAAACCGTACGCTGTTAGGAAGTCTTCATCAGCCCCCAGCTCCAGATACGACAGGGGCACAAGAAGCCTTTGCCTCCTTGGGCAGCAGCTTCCTTTTCTGTTGTCCATCCCATGGTGGAACACTCTTCCCCCAACACTGTGGTTTCCTGCTTTCTTACAGCTCCTTCTAGCTTCTGCTAGTCCAGATGCCTGGTGTCCTGACACTACCTACCATCTCTTTTCTCTGTGTGGCAAATGGCTGGATCTTTAAAGCTCAGCCAAAATGTTACTCACTGTCTTGATCTCCACAGTAAATAAACTTATTTTGTAAAATACAGTATAATGGCCCCTGCCTTCAAAATGGAGTCAGGCAGGTTCCTCAATTCATTGCTTAAAAAAGTAATTCTAAATAATTCTATACAATCACTATAATGGTCTGTTCTGTCCCTCTTAGAGACAAGCCCCCCCCCCCCATGAGGCAAGCCTGAGTTCCTTCCTGAAGAGGTAGCTGCTGCTGTGGCTCCTCTCCTCTCCCCCCTTCTCTCTCTCTCTCTGCCACTCTCTGCTCTTCCCCCTTCACTCCTACTGCCTTTCCCTTTCCCTTCCATAACCCACTAAATAAATACCTACTTTCTCTGCATGGTGTACCTATCCATGTCTCTGTCTCTCATCTGCCACATGGCTCCCTGCCTGGGACCAGCTGCCTACGTGGCCAGCCGTGGTCTTGTGGCCCATTGTCCTCTGCCGCCACTAGAGCACCTGCAGCGTTTGCAGCCACTTGGGGGAATGGCACCATTTTATTTTTACCGTAACAATCACTACTAGCTCCTCATCCATTTTTCACTTCCTGGCAGGACTTTTCCTCAGCCTTTGTTACACACTTTTCTCGTGTAGCCTGGCCAGCTTGGCATCTCTCCTCCAGTTGTGCAAACCTGCTCAGGCACAGGACATTGGCTCACTGTCCATTGAGGCTCTGCTGCTGCCTGACTTCTTAGTCTAAATCCTCCAGCCCTGGGTTTTCCTTAGTGAATCTTACCCTGGTCACATCTGCCCACATAACTTTCAGGGAAATGCCCATTTTCATACCAGTCAGCTTTCACCTTAGGTGACTGTGTGGGTATCCTAACTAGGATGTGTGCTCAGATGTGGAGACCCACACTCTGACTCTCTGGCACCACGGTCACTACTGCCTTTGGAATCACTTCCTTTTTGACATGACTAAGCTATTGACTGGGGAATCCTTGCCTGTCTACCCTCCACTGCACTATCTCCAGCCTCATCCCCCAGCCCTGCAGGAGCCTGCTTGCAGGTGCCTCTCCTCCTCCTGCCCAAACTCCACTCCCTTAGGACTCCGCAGAAACTTGCTGCACTCCAGCCTTTCTCAAGCCCCTCGCAACCCTCGTCCTAGCCCATCCCCATTTCTTTGTGTCAGCCATGCATGGAGACGCCAGAGATTGATGGCCATGACCTTCCTCAATTGTGTTTCCACACACAACCAAACTCAGAGCTTACTGCTATGGCTAGTTTTGCTAGCCAGCTCATACCAAAGATCCAGTTTCTGTCTTCTGAGGGTAGAATTGCAGGCAAGTTGGCATCCTTACCTGGCATTCTCATGGGCTCCAGGAATCAAAATTACAGCCCTCTTGTTTTTGCATAGGCACTTTAAACACTCTGCCATCTCCTCGGCCCTTTTGTCTATTCTTTGAGCAGAACTATTTTTTTTTAATTTACACAAATTGAAGGTAAATAATGTTCTAGCATGATACAAACACTTTTTAAAATGCACACTTAGCAGGTGCAATATTGCATGTTCAGCGCAGCTCCAGAGACAGACATGACTGGGGTGGCTGGGGAGTAAAGACAAGACTGGGCTTAGATAGACGGGACTCTCTGATGGAGAAATCACAGCACCTTAGATATGCAGAGTGTCTATTACATAGAGTTGAATAAGGAGGTGAAATTATGGTACAAACAAGGAGGCAGTGTTTATGGTATACAGGGGATGGGGACCAACAGGTTAGCTAATCTTGGTGGGGGTGGTCTCTGCAGGAGAGCAGGTTGTAAACATCCAGGCTTGGTACCTTTCTCGTAGAGGCTGTCACATCTTGCTTCTTCTGTGGCTGGGTCAGGACTGCAAAATAAGCTTTCCTCTTCTCAGAATTCTCCTATTCTCATTGACCTGCCTGTACTTCCTGCCTGGCTACAGGCCAATCAGCGTTTATTTAAAATATAATTGACAGAATACAGACCATTGTCCCATAGCACTCTCCCCCCTTTTTTAAAACAAGAACTCTCAATCTAATATCCTTTGTTTAGCTTTTTTCCTGACCAATAGCCATAACAACTTGTAACTAACATTCTAAACAAAGGAAAATATCCATAGTCCATTTTGGGGGAATGTGGGCATAGTTTTCCAGGCTACTTCCTGCTGGTTGGGGGTGCTGATAATCTTATGGGGACCTAAAGAAAATTTAGAATTATGATCAAGTCCTGACTGGAGTATTCTGTGAGGCTTGATCATCTCAGGCAGCATCTTAAATCTATTCTGGATGTAGAACTCAGACATCTGGGCTATCTGTTCCTACCAGAGATTTCTCAGGTGGTTTTCCTTGATCAAATCTAATTTCTCTTAACTCAGAATAAATCCATAGCCTCTCATTTTCTGTGCAAACAAAAGCAAAACCTCTTCTCCAAAGTAACATATCTTTTGACTTCAATTTTGAAGTCAAGGTATTTTCAAAATACCTATCTTGGATTAATTCGGCAGCATTTATAAGCAAATATCTTTTAACTGCTGTTGCTCCTTCCTCAGTATTCAAACAGTTCAAAGACAGCATAATAACATACAGTGTCCAGACTCTCTGTGTATTTTTCATCTTTGCATGGCTTTATTTTATTTCTTTTATTTTAATTTTTGGCTTTTTGAGATAGTGTTTCTCTGTATATCTTTGGCTGTCCTGGAACTCCCTCTGTAGACCAGGCTGTCCTTGAACTCACAGAGATCTGCCTGCCTCTGTCTTCCAAGTGTTGAGATTAAAGGTGTGTGCCACCACACCCAACTATTTTTTTATATTAAAAACACTAAAGCTTTTCTCTTCTCTCCCAAAACCACACATATATTTTTTAACACACTGTAAAAATTTAGAAGTTTTCTTTGTCTTTAAACCTCACTTTACTGTACATCTCTCTTTTTCTGACCATGTGAGTCTTTAATTTGCTAAGCAATATGGAGAGAATTAAAGTCATGGCTTTGACAGCTAGATTCAGCTCATTCCTTAGCTTTCTGAGATTCTTACCTCATGGCAGAGGTACTGGCTGTAGCCATGTTTATTGCCACAACTCTATGGTGTTTCCAGGTCCCTGCCAGCAAGCAAGCTGCAACTGTCTGCTCACAAACCGCACTCAAATGCTCTGTAGCCAGAACTCCTTCCTGAAAGAGTCAGAGTTTGCACTGGCAGGACAATCCAGAAAGCCAACATTTTAAAATGGCATGGCTTTTTCCCTGCTACAGCTGAAAACCAAAAAGCATGCAGTCAGCTTTTCATCAACACCATTTAAGTGTTTCATGGCAGGACCTCTTAAAAGAGCTGCAAGGGTTTTGTTTTGTTTTTTTTTTTCGAGACAGGGTTTCTCTGTAGCTTTGGTTCCTGTCCTGGAACTAGGTCTTGTAGACCAGGCTGGCCTCGAACTCCCAGAGATCCACCTGCCTCTGCCTCCTGAGTGCTGGGATTAAAGGCCGTGTGCCACCACCGCCCGGCCGAGCTGCAAGGTTTTGCAACTAAAGCTGAGTCAGGAAGCCTCTATTAAATGAGAGCGCTTGCCTCTAGCAAGCAGAGCCCACCCGAGAAAGTGCTTAACTCTATTATTTTATGTCTAGAATTACTTCCCATCTCTCAGGCTTTATGTGGACGCAGTTGTCCGTGTGGGTGCCATTTGTTGACTAAGTTTGTTGTAAGGAGAGGCCCACTTGTGCCTCTGAGCTGCTTGGAAGGCTGCTGGTTTGTCCCGGCTGCCCAGCTAGCTCGAAATAACCACACAGAAATTATATTAATTAAATTAATTAATTAAATTAATTAAATCACTGCTTGGCCCATTATCTCTAGCCTCTTATTGGCTAACTCTCACATCTTGATTTAACCCATTTCTATTAATCTGTATGTCGCCACATGGCAGTGGCTTACCGGAAAAGATTCTAACCAGTGTTCATCACAGGTGGAGGATCTATGGTGTCTCTCACTCTGCTTTCTTCTTCCCAGCATTCAGTTCTGTCTTCCCCGCCTACCTAAGTTCTGCCCTATCAAAAAGCCAAGGCAGTTTCTTTATTCTTTAACCAATGAAAGCAACACATAAACAGAAGGACCTCCTACCCCAGGTAGAAGGCTATGGTGGACAGTTTTGCACACAGGATCAATATACTGCACAGGAAACAAAAATTCCTTTGAGCCTCACTCCCTACACCCCCCAAAGGGGAATCTCAAGATGGGGGTGAGTGCCATTTTCCTTGAGTCAAAGGCTAAGGTCCTTGACCTGGCTGTGCCCAGGTCAACAACACACATTTAGTCAAGACTTTCATTCACTCGGGGTTCCCCAGGCTCCCCACAAATACAATAAAGACAGAAGATTCTAAAGAGAAACGTTCCAAACACAAGTTCTAGAAAAAAATAATGCTCATGTCTTAAACTCCTCAAGTTACCCTTGGTTGAGTTCAGCTCGGGACCCTGCCTCTATAGGAAGGACGTTTCTGTGTTTTCATCAGGGTAACTGGAAAGCCATTCATTTCCATGGCATTTCCTTCTGACTCCTCTTTAGATCAAGCTGCCCTCTACCCCATTCTTAAAAGAGTAAACATGTAAGATTTAAGGCAAACATTGGTTCCCAAAATTAAAAAAAAAAAAATACAGCTCAGTTTTATTTCTAAGAAACCTTTTGAGATAACTTGTGAGTATGAAAGGACTTTCATCCAATCCCATCATCTTATTTAATAAAGCTCCTCTTTCCGGGATTTAGATTGAAGAGGCACTTGCTGTATCCAGGCAGCTAAGATGCTGTGCAGCCAGCTCTCTGTGATGGACACAGTTCATTATGGCGTGCGTTAGTCTGATTCCTCCTCCTCGAACTCCACTAATGGTGCATGTCTGTTGGCCTGGGCCCCTTCTTTGAAGAACACCTTTCTTATTTTGCCGTCCTTTGGAGCTTTTATGGTATGCTGTAGAGACACAAAAAGCCATGGTAGTTATGCCAGCGGGGGCCAGGAGAGGGAGAAAAAAAATGAAAACACAGCTAATACCTTCAATGCTGTGTCGTTTCTCAGTTTGTTTATACACATCCCATCCACAGAGAAAATGGAAACACTTTTACGATTGCGCAGTAACACCATCAAGGATGTGACCCGGAATCTCTGGTCTAATGAGCAATCTCAACCAGGCTGTACACAACACTTTCATGTGAGAAGCTTACATGAAGTACTAGGACTTGGGGTGCCAGTGAGTGTACCCTACTAGCTGCAGAGCTCTGGGATCAATCCCAGCACTGCAACTAGGCCTTCCTGTTGGAGGTCCCAGTTCAATTTGTCTCCAGAAGCAGGTCTAGAAAGCTTCCAGAGTGAATGTAGTATTTGCCTAGGGCCAGGAGCTGCTGGCCTACAGTCTAACCAACACTTGTCACTGTAATTCAACTCCGAGGAAAGAGAGACAGGGAGTGTTCAGTGAGGATACTTCAGTAAGTTTACAAAGGCAGGGAGGGCTTCACAAGACAAAAATGTATTTACCAGAAAGATGGTTACTTTAGCTTCTTGAGATTAATACTTAGCCAGTTCCTGATGATTAGTATTTAAAATATTATTACCCGTCAAATAAAGCAAAGAACATCTAGGCCAGGCTGCTCTCAAGGCTTACTCGGCACCTGGACTTGGGATTCCACCTACCTCCATCTTCATGGCGATCATAACCATCAGAGAGTCTCCGGCTTTTACTCTGTCTCCAGCTTTCACGAACACCTAGAGATTGAGGGATGCATTAGAACGCAGGTCCTTCTTGCTCTCCAGAATTGGTATGTAAACAAATGGAACAGAAGCACATGCCTACATGTCTGTGTGTTTGCCAAGGGCAGATGTAGCAGGTAAACTGGAGACCACCAGGTCCACCCAGCATTGCTAGTGCTGTTGAATGCGTATGCTTAGTCTCTTGGTTATGACCTAGCTTTGTCTGATTCAGATGAATGGGTTTTACATAACTTGGTACTGCTGTTTTGTTTTTCATAAATATAATCAGGACAGACCTGGATGTCTGATACAGGAAAGCGCACACATAAATGACACAGGCAAAGACGGATACCAGTAAATATCTCCTAGGAGAGGATGAGGCTCTTGACCACTTCTCTAGTTTGTGTTACAAATGTGTAAACAGTTCACACAACACCAAAAGATAACCCTTTCTCCAGTTCTACAAGACTAATGAGTGTGTATAGGCCAAGTGCTCCTTAGTTAATAGTTACCAAACAGTCTATAAAGGCATCGCCGGGAGAGTTAGATCTCACAGTCATAGGCAACAAGCATCTCTGGATGCTGCAAAGATCACCCAGTCATTGGTGACACTTCTTCAGTACAGCCTCCCAAAGCCACTGTGTGCCCATCTTCAGATGGAAGACGAACATTCTCTGCAGGCATCCCTCACTGTGGGAGGCTTGAGTGAACGGAGATTGATCTACGTCAGCTCACACAGTGGAAAACAGTGGGAAACTAAATCTCTCTCTCTCTCTCTCTCTCTCTCTCTCTCTCTCTCTCTCTCTCTCTGTGTGTCTCTCTCTCTCTCTGTTGTTGTTGTTGTTGTTGTCGTCGCTGTTGTTTCTAACACACTGAGTCCACTAAGTGCTACCAGTATATGCATGGCTGTAAGCCATGGGTAGC
>NC_022009.1:67262939-67264722 GCF_000317375.1 Microtus ochrogaster
GGATTTCTCAAGGGTGATTAATTAGGTCAGTGGGGGTCTGTACCCTCACAGAGAAAGCCCAAGAGAGGTCCTGTGCCCTTTGACCATGTGGGGACACTGGGAGGAGATGGTGTGTCCACTGCAACACCAAGAAGCAGACTTCTCACCAGCCAGTGATCTGAGATTTTCCCAACCTCCAGAACCTTGAAGAATAAACTTATATAGTTTCAATTCCTCAGAGTAAGGAAGTCAAGTGGGCTAAGAGAGTGAATGCCCCTGCACTATGCTTAGACTGCTCGGATCACGTGGTTTGCTGGCTGTGGAGGTGTGTGCTTATGCAAGACCAGTGCTCCAAGTCTGAGCTCAGCCCGGCTACATAATGAAACTCTGTCTCAAAACCACAAAAACAGCTTCCTCTCCAAGCTGTACCCCACCCTGAACCACGTGGATCTCCCAATACCAGCCTTACAAACTCATTGTAACACATAGGCGATATGTCATTATTTCAAGACAAAACTGTATGATGTTAAACTTCACATTACAACACCGACTTTAGATAATCTTTGGTGAACACTCCATTTTCATTCTTAAAACTACATTCCGAGTTGGGTGTGGTGGCACCTGAGAAGGACCACCTTGGCCCAGGAGTTCAAGAGCAGCCTGGGACGCGTGACACTGTGAAAAGGAAAAATGCGCTTTAATTCACCCTCCTACCTAGCTCTCTTTCTTTTCCTTAGCCCTGGAGATTGGAGCCAAGTCCGGCACCGGCTCTGCCGCTGAGCTCCCCAGAGGCTGCGCACTGGCTCTGCCGCTGAGCTATACTCTCCAGTCAGCATTAACTGCACTTCTGTTGTGACAGAGCCCTGCTATGTTTGCTGTGCAGGGTGAGCTCAAATTCAGGTGACCTTTATGCCTCAATCTGCCATGGCCGATACCCTCTCCTGGCCTCTGTGAGCACTATACACACGTGGGGCACAGACATGCATGCACCCCCACACATGAACAAAATTAAAATTAGGAAACAAATAAACAACCCTCCCCCAGAAGTCGTGGGGTGGAGCTTGGGTATAGAGTTCTCAACATGTCTGAGGCTCTAGATTCGAACTCAGGCCCATACATGTAGCACACACATGTACACACACCCCAGAACAAAACCACAGTAATCTTTATCAAAAAAACAGGTACTTGTATGTACACTGACAATTGAACCACTACACTTCAGTCTTCTTACTTTCTTTAAGTGAGTGCTTTCCAAAGAGCAAAATTTAGGAGGGTAAAGAATAGAGAAAGAAAGGAAACACCAAACTCCAAAAAGACATTTACTAGCCGTTTCTGGCATCATTTTATCAGTGTCCCCTGATTATTACCTTTTCAATGGTTCCGGTCATAGGAGCGATTGCACCTCCCTGAGTTCCTTCCGAGCTCACTAAAGACAAGTACTTGGGTACTGGAATGCCAATTTCAATGCTGCCTTCCTATACAAAACAATGAACATAGAATCAAGGTCTCATCTCTTTATTTTTACAAGTACACCTGAGGCATCGACAGCTTTCAAGCTATTAGTGAGAATTAGGGGCCACCAACACCCGGGTTCTAATGAAGCCTGGTGACCTAAGGCCACTAAGCCTCACTCAGTCTCATCTCCTATGACACAGAGGTAATGGTACAGATGCCTAACCAGGGACTGAGAAGTAAAGGACAGGACTATAGATGACATGATGGATACTTCTAGAAGTGATTTTTAGTAGCATCCTTGCCACAGGGAAGATATTCTACAGTAAGAACTAAAGCCATTTCACCATGA
>NC_022009.1:67264968-67271757 GCF_000317375.1 Microtus ochrogaster
TCTACTCTCCATTGCCCAGAAGCTGAGGACTCACTGGTCATCAGGCTCTACACCGAAGCCAAGCCAAGCTTGCTCTGGCTCTCTTCTGAATGCCAAGTCATCACCACTAACCCATTCGCTTCCCTATAACCAGAAGCATCTGGTCCAGACTGCTTTCCCAGTGGTCACCTTTTCCCCACCCCAGATTCCAAGTGTCAGGGGGACGAGTCCAGGTAAAGTATAAGAAAATGCCAGCACTGAGGGCAGAGCCTCTCAAGGAGAGTGCAGGCTCCATTTCTGAATTCAGAGAAGAAAACTGTCGTGTCTAACAATGAGACTCTGTGAGAACAAAACAGATAGATGGAACTAGAAACGTAGGACTGTGGCAAAGAAATACAGAGGGGGAAACATGATCTCGGTGGCGGACGTGAAATGCTTCTGGTTAATCAATTCCATCCCAACTCTGAGAGGGACATCATCAAACCCAGACATGGTAACCTACACCTAATCCTACACTTGGGAAACTACAGCAGAAGGATTGCCGTGAGTCCTAGCCCAGCTTGGGCTGCAGACTAAAACCTCATCAAAACAAGAGTGAAACATCACCATGGAAAACAAATAGATGGTGTTGTCCAGGACGATGAACTTGGATTTACTGGCTACTCCGTTAACAGAAGACTTCAAGTAGGTGCAGCCTCCCTCACTGCAAAGATCACCAAGGACTCGGAAGGTCTGATCTCCAATCTGAAAAAAAAAAAAAGTCTTTAAAATAAATGACTATGTAGAGTTAATAAAACCACAGTGTCTTTATTATTAGCAGTTTCAAAGGTGTATTTTTCAAGGAACCATGAAGAACCCCACCCTGAGATCCTAACCAGAACATTTAAATACAAACAGCTGTAAGATAATTAAAAGAAAATAAAAACTATATATGTTATCCATATCAGCATAATGCCACAGAAGAAGTTCATTTAAGAAGGAAGGAGCAGCATAAAAATGTCAAATAAAAGTACACACCAAAGGGCTACAGAGATGGCTTAGCAGTGCCGAGAGTATGCAGCTCTTACAGGACCTGAGTTCAGTTCCCTGCACCAATATCATCAGCTCAGTTTCCTGTAACTCCAGCTCCAGGGGCTCCGATGCCCTCTTCTGTTCTTTTCAGGTAACTTCACCCAGATGCACATACCCCTACCCTCTACATATATATAATTCAAAATACAAATAAATAAGTAGAAACCAAACAAAATTATCCAATTCCCCTGGCTATATTACATGCTGGGATTCATTTCTGAGTTCTTAAGTTAATGCGGTTTCCCTGTGCCAAGGTCAGCAGTGAGAGAAAGCAGAGCCAGAGCGCAGAGAGGGCATTGCTCCACACAAGGCAGACCCCACGGGTCTGGGCCGTCAGGCGAAAGGACAGGAACTGGTTACAGTTGCCTTGCTCGCAGAGGCTGTGTCAGAAGAGAACTTAGGTCTCAAGGCAGCTGGCAACGGGATACATTTTCCTGTTTCCAAGAGTGTTCTCTTGAATTACACGCAAGAGAAAACTTCCCTCACACACAGAAAATCCATGTTTTCCTTTTCAGTTCCTATCATATTAGAATAGAGTCTGTCTATTCTTTGTGAATATGCTATTTGGGCTAAAGTGAAGTAGGTCACATGGCAGAATTTGTATTAATTCTCATCTCCTTGAAGTTAAACATGACATTTAGTCCACCCTGCAAGCTACTAAAACAGCTATTTGAATATCTGTGAAATCTCAGGGTATAAAAGTTTTATCTAAAAATTCACAAATGTACATTCATTCCCATAAACCAACTGGACAACTGTCAATTTACTAATCAAGGAACAAGAAAGGGTCCCAAAGCAGAGGCGCCAATATGAAGGAAGCTTGGTGCATGCATCAAAGTGTGTGACTTGCATGGTGCATGCATCAAAGTGTGTGACTTCCCGCGGCTGGTGCGGAGACAGAGAAAACTGCTGGGTCTCAAAGCGCTGGGAGGTCTAACACATGTAACTGGGAAATCCATTCAGAATTTGAAATCATTCAGTTCTTATTAAATGTGATATATTTACTGAGCTTGTAGCTTAGTGCCAAAATTTTAACTTGCCTAGCTTCTTTAGAAGCTAGGCAAGATGGTTTAGTGTACGGTGCCTGATGACCTGAGTTTCATGTTTGATTCCCAGGACTCACAGGAAACAGAGTACTGACTTCTGTGAATTGTCCTCTGAATTCCGCATGGGCTCTAGATTCACGAGTGAGACCGACATAAAAGAATAAATAACAGTAAGAACCTTCTTAGCATTTCATTTTGTAAACAGACTTATTTTAATTAAGGGCTAGCCTAAGCTTTACCCTGGAGCGACATGATTTAGATTCTTAGCGTTTTCCAACAGCCATTTAGAGAAACTGCAAAATCAACCTTTTCATAATAGGACCAAGATGCTATCTGCCTTTTAAAGCATTTTCCCCCTCTTGAGTATGGAGCAGAAGTCTCTAGAAGCCATTGGACTTGTGAGAATGTAACATTTACAATGGTTAATGCATTGAGTACTTGATTGATATTAGATTTTATATTTTTTGTAGTTTTCCCACAACGCAAAAACAACAACAAAATAACTGCATTAAAATATAGATACACAAATGTCACAGAGAGAAATTTCTCCCAAGAAGACATACCAATGGCCAGCAAGTAACTAAAAAACAAACAAACAAAAAACCATCATCCGTAAGTCATCTAAAAATCAGAGCTTCAACACCTGACCACTTGTACCCATGAGGATGGTTGTTATTAAACAAGATGGGGTGAAAGCCCTGTGGCCAGGGCACAGAAAATGTTGTGGCACTCTGGTGAGAATGCAGAACGCCGTCACGGCTCCAGTTCCCCAAAAATGAAAAACAGAATTAGTGCATGATACAGCAACTCTACTTTTGGACATGTACGCAAAAAACTAAGTGACTTTGCAGAACTACTGGGCAGCCACTCCTGGTGGAATTTGTGCAACAGCGGCACCTGCACAAGGCCCGCATAATTCTGGTCTCTTCAACATTTTGTCATGGATGGAGAGAGGCCCACGAGTTCCCAGGCCTTCCAGGGGAGGAAGAGGAGGAAGAGGGAGGGAGTGATTGGCAGTTAATGGTTGCTGGGAAAGGGGCATCATTTTCTTAAGTGGTGTAAGCAGCGGTGAGTTGCCTATGGGTGGACAAATAGCTCTCCACCCATGCCTTCATAAGCAACCCTAACTAACTCAGTGGATTAAAATGAAGCCAGGACAGTTGGAGGGGGCTAGTTGGGGAGAAGGAAGTCTTGTGGATGGGGGAGGAATAAGAGAGGGCAATGGAAGAGGTGTTCACAATACATTGTCTTTATGATAGAAATTGTCAAAAAATAGAGGACCGAGATAGGGGAGTTTTTGGTTTGATCTGTTGATGGGTGGTGGCTATGATTCCACAACAACACGAAGGTATCTGTGCCACTACACTGTCCACCTAATTTTCTTAAGTTTTCTAATAGTTCTTTGCACATCTGACCTATCAATAACTTTTAAGTGTGTATAGGATTTCTAAGCCCAAAAATCCAAGTGCTGCTATTTTGGTGAAATGTGTGCATATACCTGAGGGGCTTATGAGCTGTTTAGTTCAAGGCTATTCTTCTATTTTTGGTTGTGAGCCTAGCCTTTACCAGCTGAGGCATCTCTCCAGCTCCAAGGCTATTTTTTTTTTGCTAGGTTTTTATGCTTAAGGAAATCATAGCCAAACCTAGTAAACAAGTTGGAAACAATACAGGGTGAGTGCCTCAAACTGCTCTGAAATAAAAGCACATTCTCATTACAGTCACAATGGTCAAAGGCTTAAGGGGAATTTGAGAATGAAAATCAACCCTACTTAGAAGGAGAAAGACAGGCTTTGGCTCTGAGCTACAGGACCAGAACCAACAAGGCTTACCTGCATGTCATATGACCCATCACGGTTATACGTCACAGCTATGACTGTATCTTTATTGAAGAAAAAAAAAGATATTATGTAAACAATGGAGATGACAAAATTCTCCCTCTCAGCTCTAAGTTACTTAGCTAGTCCAAGAAAAGGCAACATCTTAACTCCAGGGGATACAATGTTTTTCTTAGCAAAGTCTCTGATGGGGTTCAGCACAGGTGGATTGGCAAACCTTTCTCTTTTGAAAATGGACTTTGAATATTTGACATATTTTCACCTGCACACAAAAAGCTGCAGTGATAGTCAGAAAATGCCGTCAACCAGCATCAGACCAGAGAAGGTCTGCTTTGAGACCCAAATCTCCCATCTGACTACCTCTGTGGTCTTGACTCAGCTACTCTCTCATTGTTCCTTCACGGTCCGCCACTAAGTGAGTATGGGAATGCTAGCAACGACTAAGTAAAGGGGAAAGTGCTTTAAAACTGCACCAGACCATAAGAATGTAAGGAATTATTCAAGGTGTACATGAATATGGGATTGGGTGAAGACCATTCTCCAAGTTGGAAATCAGTTTTATGTGGGTGTTTTGGTGCAGTATCTACAAGGCCCTGGGTTCGATTCCCAGCAACAAGCACTTTTGTGATCAGAGCTGTACACATTAACACCATTTCATGGACCGGGTGTCCTGGCCATCATCAGATGCTGCCAACTTGGGTGTTTTCATCTTGATGTCCTCCAGGACCCTGATCCGTTATGCCCAGCTGGGTCCCGCTGGCACTGAAATGAACGTCTTTGTTCCAGCACTGTCCCTCCCGACTCATAAGCTCCAGAAGGGCACAGCTGATCTGTCATCCAGTGTGATGCTTTTCACCCTCGCCTTATGCTATCCCTTCTATGTCCAGTGGGCAGCACTTGGCTGTCAAGTTCTTTCCTTCCAGAATCTGTCCGGAGTCTTGTCCCTGCCTTCCTGATACTCTTCTTGACCCAGGCTGACTGGCTCTGAGGGCCACTTGGGGCCCTTCCTGCTTCCCATCTCAACCCTCTCATTTCCATATTTGCAATTACCAGGAATTTTGAATTACAAAAATAATTCAAGCCAGAGTTAGACTCCACACACTGAGGAATGTATGCTAATATCACACTACACCCTGCTAAATTGTCATGCCTTATTAAATGTATAACAAGCTGTTTAAGATTCTCTGGTAGGAAACAAAATAACTGGGGGAGGGAATAACAATTCACTCTGTGAAATTATAATCAAACCTTTACTATAATTCTACTTCCATCTATGACACTTAAACACTTTGAATGTTTTGTAATGGGAAGAAAATTGATGTGGTGTAATTGGAGGCATTTTCTTTAAAAAATCTAAATTCATAATATGTAAGGTCCAAAGCTCTCAGCTTTGTTTTCTTCCTGTGTGTGTGGCTCAGCTCTGGGCAAAGGGGAAAATGGTCCAGTTGATATTTCCAGACCTCTTGGCTCAGGGATGCTCCTTCCCCATACTCCTATTTACACCAGGTTCACAGTCCTTGGGGAGCGTCTGTTTAGGTCTCTGAACTCACTCTTTTGAACATAAATAGACTTCTACTATAAACTATAAAACATTTATGATTCTCTCTTTACCCCAATTTATGAGAAACTTTTCTCTCAAAAAAAAAAAAACCCCAAAACGAACAACAACAACAACAAAAAAAAACACTAAAAAATGGAAACTGCTCACCAAAACACTAAGGCCTCCACATTCAAGTCTCCAACACCCATATATACTCCTAATAGCAAAATCTTACACACATACGCATGAACATGAACACACACACACATGCTGGGTGGGTAAAAATTCTCCACCCTATATATTATAAACATGCCTTACATTTTTTAAAGAAAATGCCTCCAATTACACCACATCAATTTTCTTCCTATTACAAAACATTCAAAGTGTTTAAGTGTCATAGATGCAAGTAGAATTATAGTAAAGGTTTGATTATAATTCCACAAAGTGAATTGTTATTCCCTGCCCCAGTTATTTTGTTTCCTACCATAGAATCTTAAACAGCTTGTTACACATTTAATAAGGCATGGCAATTTAGCAGGGTGTAGCGCTATGTAAGTATGCATTCCTCAGGATGTGGGGTCGAACCCTGGCTTGAATTATTTTTCTATGACCTTTGGAAAATTACTGATATCCGAGCTTTGCCCTTGGCCAAGAAAGACTAGTTGTTGATAATAAAGGTGGCACTGATAATAGCAAGAATCTTATTGGCCTGTTCTGAAAAATGCAAATGAGATAATCTCTGGGAAATGTGTAACACTGTATCTGAGAACATTCAATAAATTTGAGCTATTATTATTACTACTGAGAACCAACATGGGGTTCTGTGGAACACGGCCAATAGCAACAAGATAATATATAAAAATTCAAGTCATAAACAAAACTATTGAAACACTTGCTCATTTTCATTAAGAAAACTGAAAACTGGTTTTCCTTTAGACTTGTAAGTATGTTGGGGCTTCCTGCCTGGCATACTCTCCTGGTCACTGCTCATCAGCAGTTTCTGAAGACTCCTGAGAACACTTGCAGTGAGCCGCCGTCGGAATCAGACTGTCTTTGTGGAACAGCAGTCATGCTGGCTTTCCAGTTACATACTTACTCATTTGTAACTTAAAACATTTTTAATTTGAATAAAACTCAGCACGATTCAAAATACTCCTCAGTGATTTAATGAAGACCCACGCCAAATAGCACAGTTGCGTCATCTGAGTTACAGTAGACCATGGGATTTGTCTGTTTAATTTAGTTTGCAAAGCCACTGCAATTTTTCTGACTGCTGCATGCATTCAGCATGCAGGAGTTGCTAATAAGACATGCTCAG
>NC_022009.1:67272471-67274070 GCF_000317375.1 Microtus ochrogaster
GGCTTTAGCTTCAGCATCCGAACATGAGCAGTGACGCCTTAGTTCCTTATTAATTGTTGTGAAGACAGGCACTCATGTGATGAGACACATACTAAGTGACAGCTCTGGTGACCCATGCCACGCGGATCTCAAGGCATGGTCTGAGCAATGGGTGACCACTGTTTTCTTATCTAAAAGCAGTGTTCTTAGAGCAGAAAACCTGCAAGCAATACAGAGAACAAAGAGCCAAGGAGGAAGGCCTTGCCCGGGCTCCTCAGAACCTGTGCCTCAGGCCTTGCCCCGGGCTCCTCAGAACCTGTGCCCCAGGTCATGCCCCGGGCTCCTCAGAACCTGTGCCCCAGGTCATGCCCCGGGCTCCTCAGAATACTTTGTCATATTCTGCTTCAGTTGTTTGCTAAGTATGTCTTACAGAATATTTTCGGAACACTTAACAGCACAGAAATGGGGAGAAAATGTATACCATTAACAGTGACCCTGAACCAATCAACTCCAAGAGCTGACTGAGCATGACCGGGCTGGAGGCAGTTTGGTTTAAGGTGCTGTGTTTCTACACTGCGTTCTCTCGTGATGGAACGCTACTCACCAGTTTTACCAGCTCTCAGAGTCATGTTTCTGGTGTAAGAGATATTCAGTCTTCTCCCACTGCTGAATGAAAACGGAGAGAATTGATCTAGAAAAAATTTAAAACGCAACAACAAAATTACAAGTATCGAGCCCCCAAAAATGCATACCCTACAAAAGCAAAGATAAACCCTGGGTCCTCAATTGGCAGCTCAGCTCTGACTATTTTAAATTTAAGGAAGATACCCTGATTTATATCTCAGGGACTTACTATGAAAAGTCCCAGCTTCTATGGGTGAATCTGAGTGTCTGTAAGCCAGCTCTCGCCCTACCCCAGTCTCTACCGGTCTCTACCCTTGCTCTGGGTCTCTGTGTCACTGGCCCAGCGCTATGTGCTGAGGTGGACTTGCTCTGCTGGATACACCCAGAGGCTGGAACTTAACTGAAGCCTTCTAGCGTGGAGCCTGCGACTGTGACACTTATAAATTTAAAGAGTAAGGGAACAAAGTGGAAACAGAGCAAACAAATCTAAAGATATAGTTGTATTCTTTAAGCTTTCAGTACAATGATCTTGAAAAAAAAATCTAAAATCAAAGATGCTAACAACAATACTACAGTAGGCAGGAACATAGAATGCCCCTGGGGCTAAAGAAATGGCTTAGTGGTTAACAGCAGCTGCTGCTCTTCCACAGGGCCCAGGCTTGATTCCCAGATAAAGGGAGGTTTACATCCATTAAGTCTGGTCCTAGGGTATCTGATGCCCTCTTCTGGCCCTGATGAGTACTGCATGCATATGGAGCACAGACCCAGATACAGGCAAAACACCCATATACATAAAACACAAATAAACTAAACACAAACATTTAATATAATAATTCTAACAATAAAAGACAAATAGACTTAAAATTATGTTTAATCTGCCATGCGATAGTGGCGCACACCTTTAATCTCAGCATTTGGGAGGCAGAGGCAGGTGGATCTCTCTGAGTTTGAGGCCAGTCTGTCCTGTTCCTTTAAAAGACAAGCCCCGCCCACTCC
>NC_022009.1:67274550-67279542 GCF_000317375.1 Microtus ochrogaster
ATTACGTTTAATTAAATGTTTAACATCCTGAGTAAATACTGGGGTTGGGGGGGGAGGCAAGTTTGAGAATGCAGACTTTGTATTACTTTTTTGGTGGGGGGAACCTTTCAATGCAGAGTTGACTGAGGCTATAATATGCTGGCCTGTGAGGTAAGCAGTTGCCAGGAAGAGGTTGGGCAAGCACCTACAGCACGCTGGAGGAAGAAAGCCTGTGTGGTAACCAGAACAGACCCTTCCATGGTGCATTCTCTGACAGCCTCAAGGACCCAAATCTCTATCCAGGCAGAAACTGAATTACAGGACAGAGGAAAAAAAACAGTAATGAAATATGGCTAGCGGAAAGGACTCTGAGTCTCCCGTGGCCTAGACTCTGGGCGACAAGGGCAGTGCTATAGGTATATGGTGGGCACACGGGCACTGCCGTAGGTGCGGCGGGCACACGGGCACTGCCGTAGGTGCGGTGGGCACAACGACACAGGGCTCACATAAGACAGAAAGAACTAGCATTTGGCAGAAGGAGACCAGTTTCCACAGTGTTAAACGGGCATTAGTTGAGCTACATTCACTGCACTTCAACAGTGCTTATGTGTGCACTTGGGATATATGGAGAGTTCTTTCCCACACTGAAAAACATCTGCAGTAATTGGATCAGTCACTGGCAGCAGAAAAGGCAAGAATGAAACACAGAAAGAGAAGCACATGCCTGCTGGTTCAGAGGACACAGCGAGGGAAGAGGTGTGCTCTGTACCTTGGGTGTGCAGTCTGAAAGCGCTGGTCATAGCTTTCTCTTTGAGGATGAGCCCCAGAGCTGCCTGGCACACAGCCTCATTGGCTATGACGCTGTGAGAGGGCAGCAGTGTCTTGTGGTGTTGAGGGATGAAGTCAGTGTGCACATTTCCAGCTTCGAACTCTGGGTGGCCAGACAGCCGGAGCAGGAAGTCCACATTGGTGCGCAAGCCGACAATCTAGGGAGAGAAGCAAACCCAGGTCCTGCTGAATATGGAAAGCAACATATTCAGAAAAGCATCTGCTCGGTGACCCAATAAGATGTCACTGTCCCCAGATTTATCACTACACATCTGGACTCACACTTCAAAATCCAGCTAAAGAGGAACAAGATGTAGGACGTGGTGCAGCAGGGGTGTCTGATTGGCTTGGGTTAAACATTTAACTGACTCAGGTTAGGAAAATGATGAATGTTTTAAAACAGACATGAAATGTATTTTCAAGAGATGGGAGTTGTTGTTTTGAACATTCCACAGAATAGGATGACTGCAAATTCAGGCGCGAGTGTGTACTGGAGAGGGAACTAGAATAATAGTCTGGAAAGAACTTCCTTCCAGTACTAAATCCAAAGTTTACTCATGGGTACAAAAATTTAAAAAAGGAATAACAGCAACCCTAGTTTACCGCTCCTCAACAACAAACAAACAAACACCCAGATACATAAAGGGAAGAAAGATAAAGGTAACCATGGCTCTGGGTCCATGAATGCATTCCCTCAATCATCCATTCCTTATTTCTTTTACTGAGCAGTTTTAGGTGCCAGGATCTGACACAGGCTCTGGGGACAGGGAGAGGCAAAACAGATGCAGCCCCTGCCTTTAAAGGCTGTGTCAGAGACTGAGGCTGGCCAAGGTGACAGAGAACATCAAAGTGTCCTTTCTAAATGGGACAACTAGAAATAGAGTCAGGAAGTAAGCAGGGCTGAGGACAGTCAGCAGATAAAGACCCTATACAGGGGAGGTAGGAGCATGTCCCCACACGGGGGCTCTGAAGAAATCGCAAGTAGAACCACAGTGCTGAGAGCCACAGAAATTGACGCAGGTTAATAACACAATAATTTTAAATCATGTGCTATAAATCCTTCTATGAAGGGAAATTAAGGTGTTTGGGATTTCTGCACCAAGAAAATTAATGTGATGGCAGGACAGGGAGAGGGAAAGAGACGGGGGAGGGAAGAAGCGGAGAGCGGAGGAGAACATGAGGAATTGGAAGTTCAAGTTGGGAGAAAAACAGAGGAAGAGCAAGGAAAGAGATATCTTGATAGAGGGAGCCATTATGGGGTTAGTGAGATATCTGGCACTAGGGAAATTCCCCGGGAATTTACAAGGACGACCTCAGCTAAGAATCTAGGCAATAGTGGAGAGGGTGCCTGAACTGTCCTTCCCCTGTAGTCAGACTGATGACTGCCTTAACTGTCAGGATAAAACCTTCATCCAGTACCTGATGGATACAGATGCAGAGATCCACAGGCCTGGGCCGAGCTCCTGGAGTCCAGTCATAGAAAGGGAGGAGCGATAATATGAGCAAAGGGGTCAAGATTATGAGGGGGAAACCCACAGAAACATCTGACTCTGGACTGACAGCAGGGGAATCAGCATAGGACTGAACTAGACCCTCTGAATGTGGGTGACAGTTGTTTGGCTTGGGCAGTTTGTGGGGTCACTGGCAGTGGAACCAGTTTTGATCTCTAGTGTAAACTGGTTTTTTGGAGCCCATTCTCTATTGAAGAATACCTTGCTCAGCCTAGGGAGGAGGGCCTTGGTCCTGCCTCAAAGTGATATGATCAACTTTGCTGACTCCCCATGGAAGACCTCACTCCCTCTGAGGAATGGATGGGGAGTGGGGGGGGGAAGGTGGAGGGAGGGGAAAAGGGAGGGAGAGGGAACTGCGATTGGTATTTAAAGTAAAAAAGATTGTTTAAAAAGTAAAATAATTTAACAAGGAAATTAGTGTGATACAGAAAAAAAACTGTCAAATGGATGAAAACGAAGAATAAATTTTTTTAAGAAAACTGACTGCACTCACTCATACAGCTTGGCTGGATTGATGGACAACTATGATTTCACTAGTCTGTGTGCTGATGTGAACAGTTTATCTCTGCAATCCTTTCCCTCCTGACTGAAACAAAGTGCACTCAAACCTACACTCCGCCTTGGGGCCTAGCCCCGGGAGGAACTGTTTTGTGTCTGATAATGAGAGCCTCTGGGGACGACAAAGGACGTGGGCATTGGCCTCAGCTCACTCACGTTGTACTGATGAAGGCTGTACCTCAGTTTCGACAGGGCCGAAGGGCGATCTTCAGCCCATACCACGAGCTTTGCGATCATGGGGTCATAATGCACCGAGACCTCATCTCCTAGAATTGAGAGACACTGTCACCTGCCAATGTCACAGCCCTGAGGGATGAAGCAGGCAGAGCAGGACGTCCTGCCACTTCAGGCACACGTGCCCTGCGCGGCAGGTGCCCTGAGCCGTTTTATTTTCCCCCGAAACCAAGGCTTAGATGGACTTAAAAACTTGCCCATCTTGTCCTTAGGATTAGCCACGGAGAGTACCAGGCTTTATCACGTGATTCAGTGACACCACCTGGTTTTCTCAGGTCTATCGTCCTTTCATTTTTCTCTTTAGAGGTCAAGGCAAAGCTGGACTCCCTCACGTGAAACCTGTCTCCACTCTCAGCTCCCAAGGTAAGAGAAACCATTCCTATATGTTGTCCTGGGGCCTCCACATGCACACATACACCAAACCCCACAAGATAATTAAATAAAATGTAAAACAGCAACAACAATACACATAGACACACATTGATAATGCAGTCTAATCTGGGTATTATGGTGAGATACATTATTCTAGCTTATTGGCAGGCAAAGGAGTTTGAGCCCAGTCTGGGCACCATAGTCTGGCCTCACCTGAGAGAAAAGTAACTGATTGCGAGTTCAATTAGACTGATGCTTTGATCTCATTTAATGTTACCTTGCCGTACTCCAGTTTCAATCCTCGTAGACATATCTGCCTGAGGGGTGGACAGGTGAACCAGCGGTCCGGCCCCTGGCATGAAGTTATTGTCAGGGTCCTCGGCATATATTCTAGCCTCAAAGGCGTGGCCCCGCAGAGGGATTTCTTCCTGGCTCAAGGGGATCTTCTCTCCTGCGGCAATCTGGTAACAAAACAGTGCTCCTCATGAAAATGAATGTTAGAGTCACCAGCATTCCTATGTTCTAGGATATAATCTGATTTCTTATTATACAACCACTTTCAAACTGGCTTAACTTTACTGCCCCCCTTTTTTCTGAGGTGACTGGCTTTCATCTGAGTTCAAGAGAGTGGCCCTAGCTACACCTTCAGGCTGGGAGTTCTGTGCCATTTTCCCTCTCAGAGAGACACGAAGCATCCGAAAGCCTTGATTTTCTTAGTATCCTGAGCCCTGCTAGCCCTGCACTGTAACCCCATCTCAGCTGTGAGAGCCACTGAACCCTCATTTTAAGAAGTCTTTGATTCTAGAGGCAGGACTGAAGCTCGAATTCTTGACTCATCAACTGTCAAGGTCCCCTACTTTTCATATGCATGAGTTCAGTGTTGTAGTCTTTGGCAGTGCTGATGTGTCTACTACACACCGAACACACACACACACACACACACACACACACACACACACACACACCATGCACACACAACACACTAGATCTATATGTAAAAATATGAAAGTATTTAATATGAATATTCTTGATTTCTGTAGGATTCTTGGTTCATTTTATGTACTGAGTCTAAGTTATTTTTTTCCAAACTTTGATGATGAACTCATGACATTTGGATAACTTTGTCTTTTCAAAACTTGTGTGGACAATATTGTAAATATTGTCATGTTTCTTTGGTGAATGATTGGTGGTTCAGATTGAGCCAAAAGATTCTTAGGGACCTTGGAAGCTAGAGAAAACCAGGCATACTGAGCTACTAAACATGAATAGTGTCAGATAAAACTAGCAAGTGTGTTTGTTTCTAGAATCAAGAAGAGGGATTTTTCCCCCCTGAAGCAATAACCAAGTGATCCCATGGGCTCCTTGCAACTGAAGACAAAGAATTGTAGTTATTTAAAGTATCGTGAGGGGTTGTTGGTGCTGCTGTTGTTTTTATTCTAACTTCGTTGCAAAGTTCTCAGTCATGAACTTTGTAGGCGACAGCATCTTGTTGCACCGTCAAAATGCTGGA
>NC_022009.1:67280096-67282930 GCF_000317375.1 Microtus ochrogaster
CTCTTAACCTCTGAGCCATCTCTCCAGCCCATGTTTTTATTTCTGAATCTCAGGAAATTGCAGGAGCTTCTGAAAAGGAAGCTAGCTTTAATCATCCAAGGACACACTGCAGAAATGAAGGAACTGGGGCCTCGTGTGATTGGCTGTGATTGGCTACTACAAATGCACCCCTACTCATGGGCTGACAGCAGTCTGCAAATGAACTTTATACACAGATCACTCTGTTGCTAGAAGACCTTGACCCTCGCTCTTCATTCCCAGCTCCGTAGGTCATTTCATCTCGGCTAGCACGTCTCACCTCTAACAGTGGCATGGCCCAGAATGTTGTGACCTTAGGTAGACCATGAGGCTTGGCCACAGGATCAGGACAAGATAGAATGACACAGCTCACCTGCCTGCAGCCAGGGCCTATGGGGTCAGTTACCTAAGATGAAGGGAACTGATCATTTGGAATCTGTGTTCCCACAGTGCTAATAACATTGCAGCCTCACATGCAGTTTGTTTTTTTTTCAAGACAGGGTTTCTCTGTGCAGTCACGGCCTTCCCGAACTTGCTCTATAGATCACGCTGGCCTTGAACTCAGAGATCTGTCAACCTCTGCCTCCTAGGATTAAAGGTGTGCACCACCACTGCCCGGCCAGTTTTTTTTTTTCTTTTAATCTTACATTTTCCTGTACTTATCCCAACCCCAAAGGTGAGCGATACCCTAAGTAGCATAAAAGTAGTTCACAACATAATGTATTCTCAACACTGACCTTATTCCTGGCAGCGCTAGGACTGAGCCCAGGCATCATCTCTACCACTGAGCTCCACCCATAGCCCAAGACTGCATCACTAGGTAAACCTCACCCATAGCCCAAGACTGCATCACTAGGCAAACCTCACCCATAGCCCAAGACTGCATCACTAGGCAAACCTCACCCTGAACTGCCACTCCACCAAGTCAGTTCCGGTGATCATTTCGGTGACAGGATGCTCCACTTGCAGCCTTGTGTTCATCTCCATGAAATAAAAATTGTGCTCTGCGTCCATAATGAATTCCACAGTTCCTAGCGGGGAAGATGCAGTTGTCACACGTCAGCGGTACAGAGGCAGCAGCAAATCAAGATTCCTAGGATGGGAGCTGGAAAGAGCTGAGCAGTGAAGAGCACTAGGCCTCCCACAGGCTCAGTTCCCAGCACCCACTCGGGGACCAACTGACATCTGATGCACTCTTCTGACCTCCACGGGAAAGGTGCACAGGCACACACACAGGCAAAACACCCACGCACACAGAAAAATAAAAATATAATTTAAAAATTCATTAAAAAGATTTTCTACAATGTAGCACACTGAGTTTTACTGCTGCCGACTTCATTCATGGTATAGGATTTGTATTTCATGAGGAAAATGCCATATTTTGCCGCACAAATGAGTCTTACTTTAAAATAGAGAACGTTATGAAATGTAGCAATAGAAAATATTTTTGGAATTCTAAGCAAATGCTGAGCCCAAATTATGCGCCAGTCTTATCTGCTGTAGTAATGAGAACGTGTTTGGACTATGAGTTACTGTGCCACATACCTACTCCAGGAGCCTCGTGCCGTGAACTCTGGCTAAGGCCTAACTCTCCCCCCACCCTTGATTCCCGTGGTTCCCTCTTAACGTCCTCGTGAGGAACAGGGCTGTAGCTGCATGGTAGGTCGTTTATCTCAGATGCACTAGGCCCTAAATTCAGTCTTCAATACTGTCCCTTACTCCCGGTTAGAAAAGTCCTTGCTAGGGACACACTGGAAGACTTTTTAACTGCTCAGTATCTAAGCTGCAGGCCACTCCAAGTCTACTAGTAATCTATCAAGAGCTACAATACTTCCCCAAGTTTTTTCTTAGCAGTTCTGGGAATGGGCCCCAGACCCTAGTGCATGGTCAACAAACATCCCTCAGGTTATTAGGCTTAATTTCATACAATAATTATCTTAAGTACAGGTGAGCTGATTTTTGTCAAATGAATGCAATCATTATGCCAGATTTGTAAGAAATATGTGTCTTTGTAAAGGAAGACCATCAGAAAATAAATAGGAAAAGTAGAATGAACTAATTTTGCTTTAATTGCTTGCTAGTTGATTTAATGAACAGTTTAAAAATAACAGAAACAGTGAATGTGATTATGTATTTCTCCATATATGTGCTTATATAAAAATAAAAAGCATGACAGCAATAACAGAAGGGATAAAGAAATATTAGAGATATATAATTATTATTATAAAGTACCTGTACTTATGACATGAAATGATAATAGTTTTTTAAAAGTTTTCAAACTTTATGTGTGTGTGTCTATCATTGCGTGTGTCTATCATTGTGTGTGTCTATCATTGTGTGTGTCTATCATTGTGTGTGTCTATCATTGTGTGTGTCTATGAGTGGGACACATACATGCCGTGGCACACACGGGGAGGTCAGAGGTCAACTTCCGGTGGTCGGTTCTGGGGACGGAGCTCAGAGGGTCAGATGTGCATGGCAAGGGCCTCTCACTGGCCCGAGGCTGTCATCTGAGAGTGGATTAGGATTAATCTGAATGCACATTATGAGTTTTGAGGCTACTAATTGATGTGTTAACGGAAAAATGGGACTCATATAAAATGTTCAAGTAAAACCATAAAAGTGGCAGAACTGAGCAGGAAAAACATATGTATGGAAGAAAATGAGACACAGACAAAAGCAAAAATGAAGAACAGAGGGAACAAATGGAAGGCAATGACAAGCATGGTAGACATTTGAACTACAGCAATGCCAATTTAAATTTCTATAGTCCCATACCAAATAAAACAGAAATTGTGTAAGATTCAAAAATAGAC
>NC_022009.1:67283030-67320938 GCF_000317375.1 Microtus ochrogaster
TGAGCCCAGGCATCATCTCTACCACTGAGCTCCACCCATAGCCCAAGACTGCATCACTAGGTAAACCTCACCCATAGCCCAAGACTGCATCACTAGGCAAACCTCACCCATAGCCCAAGACTGCATCACTAGGCAAACCTCACCCTGAACTGCCACTCCACCAAGTCAGTTCCGGTGATCATTTCGGTGACAGGATGCTCCACTTGCAGCCTTGTGTTCATCTCCATGAAATAAAAATTGTGCTCTGCGTCCATAATGAATTCCACAGTTCCTAGCGGGGAAGATGCAGTTGTCACACGTCAGCGGTACAGAGGCAGCAGCAAATCAAGATTCCTAGGATGGGAGCTGGAAAGAGCTGAGCAGTGAAGAGCACTAGGCCTCCCACAGGCTCAGTTCCCAGCACCCACTCGGGGACCAACTGACATCTGATGCACTCTTCTGACCTCCACGGGAAAGGTGCACAGGCACACACACAGGCAAAACACCCACGCACACAGAAAAATAAAAATATAATTTAAAAATTCATTAAAAAGATTTTCTACAATGTAGCACACTGAGTTTTACTGCTGCCGACTTCATTCATGGTATAGGATTTGTATTTCATGAGGAAAATGCCATATTTTGCCGCACAAATGAGTCTTACTTTAAAATAGAGAACGTTATGAAATGTAGCAATAGAAAATATTTTTGGAATTCTAAGCAAATGCTGAGCCCAAATTATGCGCCAGTCTTATCTGCTGTAGTAATGAGAACGTGTTTGGACTATGAGTTACTGTGCCACATACCTACTCCAGGAGCCTCGTGCCGTGAACTCTGGCTAAGGCCTAACTCTCCCCCCACCCTTGATTCCCGTGGTTCCCTCTTAACGTCCTCGTGAGGAACAGGGCTGTAGCTGCATGGTAGGTCGTTTATCTCAGATGCACTAGGCCCTAAATTCAGTCTTCAATACTGTCCCTTACTCCCGGTTAGAAAAGTCCTTGCTAGGGACACACTGGAAGACTTTTTAACTGCTCAGTATCTAAGCTGCAGGCCACTCCAAGTCTACTAGTAATCTATCAAGAGCTACAATACTTCCCCAAGTTTTTTCTTAGCAGTTCTGGGAATGGGCCCCAGACCCTAGTGCATGGTCAACAAACATCCCTCAGGTTATTAGGCTTAATTTCATACAATAATTATCTTAAGTACAGGTGAGCTGATTTTTGTCAAATGAATGCAATCATTATGCCAGATTTGTAAGAAATATGTGTCTTTGTAAAGGAAGACCATCAGAAAATAAATAGGAAAAGTAGAATGAACTAATTTTGCTTTAATTGCTTGCTAGTTGATTTAATGAACAGTTTAAAAATAACAGAAACAGTGAATGTGATTATGTATTTCTCCATATATGTGCTTATATAAAAATAAAAAGCATGACAGCAATAACAGAAGGGATAAAGAAATATTAGAGATATATAATTATTATTATAAAGTACCTGTACTTATGACATGAAATGATAATAGTTTTTTAAAAGTTTTCAAACTTTATGTGTGTGTGTCTATCATTGCGTGTGTCTATCATTGTGTGTGTCTATCATTGTGTGTGTCTATCATTGTGTGTGTCTATCATTGTGTGTGTCTATGAGTGGGACACATACATGCCGTGGCACACACGGGGAGGTCAGAGGTCAACTTCCGGTGGTCGGTTCTGGGGACGGAGCTCAGAGGGTCAGATGTGCATGGCAAGGGCCTCTCACTGGCCCGAGGCTGTCATCTGAGAGTGGATTAGGATTAATCTGAATGCACATTATGAGTTTTGGGGCTACTAATTGATGTGTTAACGGAAAAATGGGACTCATATAAAATGTTCAAGTAAAACCATGAAAGTGACAGAACTGAGCAGGAAAAACATATGTATGGAAGAAAATGAGACACAGACAAAAGCAAAAATGAAGAACAGAGGGAACAAATGGAAGGCAATGACAAGCATGGTAGACATTTGAACTATAGCAATGCCAATTTAAATTTCTATAGTCCCATACCAAATAAAACAGAAATTGTGTAAGATTCAAAAATAGACGGTGGTGGTGCACACCTTTAATCCCAGACTTGGGAGGCAGAGGCAGGCGGATCTCTATGAGTTCGAGGCCAGTCTGGTCTACAAGAGCTAGTTCCCGGACAGGAACCAAAAGCTACAGAGAAACCCTAACTCGAAAATCAAAAAAAAGAAATTAGACCCCAACTGTCTATTGCCTACAAGAAACTCAATTTTAAAGACTTAACTGATTTAAATGAAAAGTATAGAAGAAAGATACTTCATACAAACAATAAAGAGAGAAGTAGCTATTCCAGACACAGACTGTTATCATGGATAAATAATAAATAAGGATGATAATATAAACATGATAAGGAGGTCAATTCTGCAAAAATACACAACTGTAAAACACATGAGGCAAACACTGAGAACAAGGGGAAATAGATAACTTGGTGACAGTTGTTGAAAATGATAGTATTCTATCGGGTTAGGCAGGCAGTAATTAGTATGGATATACTTAGCTCAACTGCACCATCAACCAACTACATTGCTGTCGATGGACCACAACAGAATACATTCTCAAACTCGCAATGACTAGTCACTAGAATGGCCATGTTCTGAGCTACAGGTAACTCCTTAACAATTTTTAAGAAACAGTTTATAATCTCCCACTTTTCTAGGGAATAGAACCAAAACAACCAGGGAGCAGATATATTCTTGGAGCTGCGACTCTGGGAAGGGTCATGAAGTTTAGTTGTGAACAGATAACTTGACAAAACCCAGAAGCTTTGGAGGGCCAAGGCTGAGAGAAAGTGCTCAGGCAAACAGGCCAAGTGCGCCTGGGGTAGGGTGGAGGTGGAGAGTGAAGGGCAGACCAAGAAAGCAGTCACACAGGCCTCAGCACCGGGAGGGACAGATTCAGAAGAGAAATTGCCGAGAGCTCTGTGCTGGGGAAAGCTGGTCTGGATTGGAAGGGAACAAAGGTGGGGAGAGAGGCAGGGTAAAAATGGGAGCTGCATTTGTTATATCAGAGTTGGGTTAGAGCTCTGGTGAAACCCGGCTCAGCCCTCACTCCCCATCAGGCACAGCTGATTGACCCAATCCCACCCCGGCATGGAGTCCCCCACCCCATCTGTACCAATTACGATAAAACACCATGACCAAGGACCTTACAAAGAAAGGGTTCATCGGAGGGTGACTGGAGCAGGAAGCCGAGGGCGTGAAACACAGAGTGCACATGGAATGGCCCAAGGCTTGGACACTTGAAAGCCTGTCCTCCGTGACACACTTCCTCCAGCAAGGCCACATTTTCTAGTCAAATAGTACCGCTGACTAGGAACCAAACGTGAGCCTATGGGAGACAGTCTCATTCAATCCCTCAAAGGAGCCAGACAGGTCAGCTCTGCCTTAAGATGAACAGAGATAATATGACTGATCACCAACTAGACCACTTTGTAAAGCAGTCTGTGATTGGCAGGGGGAGGTGGTAGTGAGTAAAACTCAAGAAAGGGCCTGTGCTCTCCCCAGAGGTCACTAAAAGATCTGCTCAGCAAAGGCCAAAACCATTTACTTTACTTTTGATTTCTCAGCTGATCACTTGGGAATCTTATTAGAGTAAGTGTGTGTGTGTGTGTGTGTGTGTGTGTGTGTGTGTGTGTGTGTGTGTAAATTCTCCTCCCCCTCACTGCTTACCTGAAAGAATCTAGAATCACCAGGGAGACAGGGCCTCTGGGTATGCCTGTGGGCATTAGCTTGGCTATGATTAATGGCGGTGGGGAGGCTTGCCCATTGTATGCGGCAGCATCCATGCCTGGCATCCTAGACCACGTAAGCAAAGAAAGGGAACTGCCTGGCAGCATGCATTCATCACTGTCTGCTTCCTGTTTGTATATTTACAGTGACCAGCTGGACTCCTGCTCCTGTAACTTCCGGGCTACAGTGCACAGTACTCTTGAGTGTGAGCCAGAATGAATCCTCTCTTAAGTAACTTTTGTTAGGTTCTGTCACAGTACCAGGGAAAGAAACGATGGCATCCCTGTTTAGTTTGGCATATAAATTATATTAAATACGAACAAAGACATGCTTATGTGTACTATATGTACACACATGGAGAATATTCTCTTACTGCATAGTTATTAAGAAACCAACCTCTATAGGTGGTGAAACCCAGGCTCTGGAGGTCAGCAACACTGCATTCTGGGCTTTAGCATCACAGTTACTGTCACGGTCCTGACCTCAGCTGGAACTCCAGCTCTTGATGCCTCCATCCATCCCTGCACTGCTATTCCTTGAAATGCCAAGGCCAGCAGTGTGGGAGAGAAACCTTGGAGAGAGAAGGTGGCCGTGGCCTGTGTGGTAAGAACTCAGTGTTCTGTGATGCAGACAGAACCCCAAGCCACAGGCAGGCCGGGGCCTGCGCAGGCTTTAGTTCTGTGCACCCTTTCTCTCTTAGTGTGTAATTTTGCCTCTAAAATGTTTTAACTGGATCATTCCTGCTTATTTTCCTTTTATTATTGTCTTTCCTTCTCTCTGGGATGCTAAGGATTAGGCCAAGGCTAACATACATCTACAGTGTTTATACTTAATTTGATCTTCTTTCTCTATCTTTTTTCAGTTAGCACAAATTTCTAAATTCTAAAATTTTGTGTTCTAGCCTTGTATACCATTAATCCCAGAACCTGGGAGGCAGGGGCGGCAGATTTCTGTGAGTTGGAGATTAGCCTGGTCTACATCTGTCTCAGTTATGGTTTCTATTACTGTAGAGAAACACCATGACAACTCTTAAAGGAAAGCATTTAATTGTGGTGGCTCACAGTTCAGAGGCTTAGTTATCATCCTGTGAGAAGCAAGTCAGCATGCAGGCAGACATGGTGGCAGAAGGGAGCTGAGAGTTCTGCATCTGACTCACAGGCAATAGGAAGTGGGGTGTCTCGCTGGGTATGGCTAGAGCATATACGGGACCTCAAAGCCCGCCTCCACGATGACACACTTCCTCCAACAAAGCCACACCTCCTAATGGTGCCACTCCCTCTAGGTGTCATTTTCTTTCAAACCATGAAAACACAGTAAGCTCCAGGCCAGTCAGAGCTACATAGTGAGACCTTGTTCCAAAAATAAACTTTTCCTACATTTTTCATTCCCTTTTAAATATTTTAATTTATTATTCTTTTGTTATTCCTCTTTTGTTACTAGTATTGTGCTAGTAAAAGTTTTTAATTAGTTGTTGCAGTGTTTCTGTATCTGGATGTAATACATTGTTGCTGTTACTATTGTTTTCTTCTTTCTCAACGGTGAAAGTTATACCCTGGTGCCTTAAGTATGATGAATGGATATTATGATACAGAGCTATATCCCAGCCCAGTTTTAAGAAACTGTGCCCCAACCCAACCATGACATAGTTGTCCCTGAATCTTGATGTGTTCATTACTTTCCTTCTTGCTGTGACAAAATCCTTCATCAAACCATCAAAGGGTTTATTTGGGCTCAGGGCTCAGGGGACAGTCTGTCATGGCAGTAAGGTACGGTGACAAGATTGTCGTATTTTGTCCAGAGGCAGGAAGAAGAGAGCAATGAACGCTGGTGCACTGACATGGATCCTCCCACCTCAAGTAATGAACTCCATAGGCACAGCCAGCTCGTCTCTCTGGTGACTCTAGGTCCTGTCAAATTGACAACGATGGTGACCATCATGCTCAGCAATCCTTTACTTAACAAGGGATTGATCATACACCAAGGCCCCAACTGATGACCAAGCCACAGTGAGATACACACAGACACACAGAGACACACAGAGACACACACACACACACACACACACACACACACACACACACACGTCAGAAATACACCTGAAAACTAAAGAAAACTTTTTATTTTATGTTAAATGAAAATACAATTAAAATGAATGGATGTAGCAGAGACAGTGAGACAGTGCTTATGGATTTGTAATGGCAAATGTATAAGAAAGGAAGAAAGACTATCAAATTAATTCAATAATCCAGTAACAGACGTTGATGTGGGATGTCCTTCTGTATATGTGTTGCTTTTGTTGGTTGATGAATAAAGCTGTTCTGGCTAATGGCTTAACAAAGTAAAGCTAGGCAGGAAGTCCAAACAAAGACACAGAGAAAGTGTAGGCAAACTCAAGGAGATGCCATGTAGCCACCAAAGGAGAAAGAGGTTGGAACATTATTGGGAAGCCATGAGCCTCATGATAAAATACAAACTACTAGAAATGGGTTAATTTATAGTTAGAGCTAGCCAGTAAGAGACCTAAGCCATTGAACAAACAATTATATTTAATATATTAGCCTCTGAGTGATTATTCCATAAGTGGCTGTAGGTCCCGGCAGGTAAGAAAGAAACTGGCCCAGTGGGACTGGGCGAGCACCTATCCAGTTATAGATGTTAAAAAAAAACCAGCAAAGACTCTAAAAACAATAGTGGAGAGAGTGCTCAAACTGGCCTTGCCCTGTAGTCAGACTGACGAATATCTGAAATGTCACCACAGAACCTTCATCCAGCAAATGATGGAAACAGAGGCAGAGACCCGCAGTGGAGCACAGGACTGAGCTCCCAAAGTCCAGCTGAAGAGTGGGAGGAGTGAGAATATGAGCAAAGAGGTCAAGACCATGATTGGGACACCCACTGAGACAATGTGTCTGAGCTAATGGGAGCTCACCAACTCCAGCTGGACAGGAAAGGAACCAGCATAGGACCAAAATAGACCCTCTGAATGTGGGTGACAGCTGTATGGCTGGGGCAGACTCGGGGGACCACTGGTGGCACCAGGATTTATCCCTACTGCTTGTATTGGCTTTTGGGGAACCCATTCTGTTTGGATGGATACCTGGCTCAGCCTAGATATAGTCGGGAAAGCCTTGGATTTCCCCAAAACAACGTGCCTTACTATCTCTGAGGAGTGGATGGGGGGCTGTGGAGGGGAGAAGGTGGTAGGAATGGGAAGAGGGGAGGGAGTAGGGACTGGTATTAGTATGTAAAGTGAAAAAAGATAGTTTGTTTTCTTTTTTAAAAAAATAAAATAAAAATTAGGAGTCAAACAATACATATTACAACAAAGGACTGGAGAGATGGCTCAGAAGGTTTGCTGCCAAGTGTGACGACCCTAGTTCAATCCCATGGTGGAAGAGAGAACTGACTTTCAAACGCCATCCCCTGATCTCCTGTGTGCATGTGAGAACACAGGTACAACTATCTGCTTAGCTGTGCTCACAATAGCCAAGCTAAGAAATCAGACAAGTAGCTAAGGAAAAGACTGAGGCCGGGAAAAGGGAAATCCAAACATGGTCGGGTTTCTAGTTCACCCCAGTTAGACTTCTAAGGAAAATAAAAAAACCAAAAAAGGGCACACACGTACACAGAGAATAAATACGCAACAAAAGACCCGCATGGCAGATCATGGCCACCTGTAACCCCAGTTCCAGAGGATTAACGTGATCTTCTGGCCTCTGCAAGCATCACGCTCACACTGTGCACACATACATGCAGGCAAACTATTCATGCATATAAAAATAAATCTTTAAAAAAATGTAAAAAACCCAAATCAATTGTTGAGTTAACAATACAGGAAAATAGCAAAGATGAAGGAATAACAGTTCTCGACTTTAAGACTTACTATAAAGGCCAAAGTTAAACCAGGAGTATATGGTATCGCAAAGCGAGGGGATGAATGAATGGACTAGGAAAACAAGCCTAAACGTAGACCACGTAAATATACTAGCCTATGGCAAAGGGTACAGGCAATATAATTGCAGTCTCTCTTGTTGAGCTGGCTATTTGGGGTCCTTTGCCTCTTAATGTAAACTTTAGAGTCAGTTTACTGATATTCACAAATAACTTGTTGGGATGATGACACTGGAACAAAAACATTCCGAAAAAAACAAGGAACCTAGACACAGATTGTATACTCTTCATAAGCATTAATTCAAAACAGATAATATGTCTAAATGAAAACTGCAAAACCACAGCCCTAGAAAATAACATACAAGATCACCTGGGGTATATCTAGGCAAACTGGGGTATAGCAATGACATTTACACACACACCAAAGGCACAGCCCATGGGAGAGCTGACAGGTAAGAGCTCATCACAACTGAAAACATACACTCTCCAAAAGACTTTCTGAATAAGTGAGAGGCCAAGTACAGACTGAGTATCTATAAAACAAATATAAGAGCCGGGCGGTGGTGGCGCACGCCTTTAATCCCAGCACTTGGGAGGCAGAGGCAGGCGGATCTCTGTGAGTTCGAGACCAGCCTGGTCTACAGAGCTAGTTCCAGGACAGGCTCCAAAAACCACAGAGAAACCCTGTCTCGAAAAACCAAAAAAAAAAAAAAAAAAAAAACAAAAAAAAAAAAAGCCAAAAAAAACAAAAAAAAAAATGGATGAAAGACTCTGAAACTTTATCAAAGTGGATATAGAAATGGCAAATAACTCAGGAGGGAAATAAAAATTCAAACAATGAGGGACGAGATATAGTTCATTGGTACAGCACCTGCCTGGCACACTCAAGGCTCTGTGGTCTATCGCCAGAATGCAAGATGAACCATGAACAAATGAAACAATGGGATAACAAGTGGTCGACAATCCACAGCACTGATACCCTAGTTTGCTCAAATGTAGCTTGGGAAAGGGTTTGATTCATCTTACAGCTTACAGCCCATCACCGAGCTTTGCTGTGACCTGAAATTGCTCTTAAAGACTCTGGGTGCATCTCCATGGTAAAGCTATTGCCTGGTACATGTGAGGCCCTGGCCAAATTCTCAGCTCTGTAAAGAAACAAATAGGAACTACGCTCTAAAAATAAAACTTAATCATTTTGAAAGAGAAACACAATTTATTCATTTTATTTTGAAATAGAAGTACCAGACTTCTATTAGGCGAAGTACTGGTTAGGAAATGTTTGTTCCTTAAGAGTGTATTTCTTACTGCAGATATGGTAAAAACATCTAGGAGCCTGATGCATATCCTTCTTGTCTCCTGACATGAAATCATTTTTGTGAGGAAGTTTTGACATACCTGCTCCCACGTACTTGACAGCTTGAGCAGCCCTGACTGCAGCCTCTCCCAGCCTTCTTCTTACATCAGGATTAATACCAGGCTACAGGGAGAGAGTAAAAATAATTCCCACTAGTACTTGGTCTCTATACATTTCCACCAGAATGCAAAAACAATTAAAATGCACATTAGATAATAGTGTATATTAAATAACTGCATTAAAAGCTAATATACCAATCTGTCTGTCAATATACCAAAACTGAATGCTTCTGCTAATAATGTCTATGAACCACACATATTACTCAGTACAATTACATATCTTTATCCTGGTGTTTACATAACAACCTTCATAACTATATAGAAGATGACCAAGGATTGAGCTGGAAAGATGGGTCAGCAGTTAGGAGTATGTATTGCTCCTGCAGAGGGTTAGAGTCTGATTTCCAGAACAAGCAGCTCACAACCTGTAGGGGGCCCAACAGAACCTGATGCCATCTACTTCTACAGGCACTGTTTCCAACAAGGTTCTGCACATAGACATTCAAGTAATCACTGCTTAAAGACTAAGCCTTCCTGAAGTTGTTGACATGTGCTTCAAATATATAATATATTCCACAACAAAAATTCTATTTTGAGTAGGGTAAGAGCTGGTTAACTAGAAACCACTGGTGTTTTACTAATGGCAGTTGTAAGCTCCACAGAAATAGAATCCTCAAAATAGGAAGCCCTGGCTTTGACCCTCTTGGCAACCTGACCAACTAAAGGATAGAAACAGTATTAAGGGGAAGTTGTCAAATAGAGACTACATTCCCTCCAGTGTAACTGTTGGGCAAGAAGATGACTAACACAGTTGGGGAACATGCTGAAACAGGGGTTAAAACAAGAGTCTTCTCCATGAAAGTGATGTCCAACTGACCAGATCATTCCATTTTATTCATGCAATCAGTCCTAATTCATTACAGGTTAAACTGTGTACTCACATCACTGCCCAGTTGCTAACTCTTGATCATATACTTGCACCGAGGTAGATCTTTCTGGACTGTGTCCACAAGGAGCAGGGCTCCCCTGTGTCTGATCCCAGAACAGTAACCCACACATCACTCCCCAACCCTATGGATCCTCAGCTTCGCACCAAAGTCTTGCAATGCGTTACTAGTCAGATGCTAGGGACGAGAGACGTTGTCTTTATAGACATGAAAATAAGACTAACAAGGTTTGCAGTCCAGAGAACCCTGGAAATGTCCGTTCAGGCTCCTTACCGCTGGGGCCTCCTCAATGATCTTCTGATGGCGCCGCTGCACACTGCAGTCTCTTTCGAACAAGTACACTGCGTTGCCATGGTGATCACCAAACACCTGGACTTCCACGTGCCTATTTCAAAAAGAAACCAATGTGTTAACATACTTCACTAAGGTTTCAGAGATTTTACATTTATCAACCCAAACTGTTGACCAAAATGACCAAAATTTGCTCATTTTCTCTGAGAAAGATATGACCTTCTAGACTCCATGTTGAGGTTATAGATTTAGAAACAGCTACAATCTTGTAAAGTCCAAGTAATATGGTTTCTACTTGTACTATAGAAACTACAGAAAACTAATTTATATATCTGAAATGACTGGTAGGAAAGGAGAGTGAAAATTCAGGAGACCTAAAATAGGCATTAATTACAAAGGCAAAAAAAAATCAAAGACTGATAACATTGTTTATAAAAATTTACTACAAACTACAGTTCACAAAAAGATCAATAATAACCAGCTTTAAAAATAATAAAAAACTTTTACAGTCAGATTTTGGTGTGGGACAATGGTTTATATTCTGTCAATTATATTTTAAATAAACGCCGATTAGCCAGAAGCCAGGCAGGAAGTATAGATGGGACAACCAGACAGGAAGTAGAGGTGGGACAATGAGAACAGAATAATTCTGGTCTATAGATTCCCTCTGTACACAGAAGAAGCAAGATGTGATTGCCCACTGAAAAAGGTACTGAGTCATGTGACTAACACAGACAAGAATAATGGGCTAAATATAAGAGTTAATAAGAAGCCTGAGCTAATGGGACAATCAGTTTATAATTAATATAGACCTCTGTGTGATTTCTTTGGGACTTAAAGACTGTGGGAACCAGGCAGGACAGAAACACAGTCAACAAGATTTTATAAACAATGGAAGACTGAAATCAAATCCTCTCATCTATAAAGGAGCTAAAAATAATTAAAAGAAACATAAATCATTAGTGTTTCAAGAATGTACTGGCTTTAAATCATGAAAAAAATCAAAAAGGCACTTTAATAATGAGTTTAAAAACTATCAAAATTCTGACAAGTCATACTGAGAGTGAACACACGTAATGCCTGTACAAATGAGGCTCATACATCACTTGGTCCTAGCTAACTACACAGGCTGGTGAAGTCATGGGTCTTGAAGAAGAGCCTACAAGCACTGCTTTATTAAGCCAGCATTAATCCTAACAAGAAACTAAAAATTGGCCTTCAATCCACAGGTAAGTGTAGTCTTTACCCTTCATCAAGGAAACTTCTCTTTGCAACAGATGGAGACCATCACAGAAAACCACAACCAACCAATATATAGAGTTGTGGAGCCTATTCCCAATGGACAGATACATCTACAAAGCATCCCTGCATCTAAGGCTCAGGGAACACTGTAGAAAAGGGGTAGGGACAATTGTAAGGGGCAGACCATCAAGGAGTTTGTATCTCCTAGTAACGTCAGAAGCTACATCCATAAAGTCTCACAACTTGACTGCCTAGACCTGAGCTGAACAAGGACAACAGACATGCCAAAGGGGTGGTGGAAAGGACACAAGGCCCCAACTTTACACAAAGAACATTGGGAAACTAAAGAATGCTGAGAAAGGGAGACGTAGTCTTCCCCAGCGAACAACTCACCAATTGGTTATCCAATACCAAATGGTTGGCTCTGAGAACATACATATAAGTAACATTATACAGAATGACCGTATTTAGGTGTATGTATACATATATATGTACACACACACATATATGCATGTAATAATAATTAAAAAGAGGCCATGAATTTGAAAGAGAACAAGGGGTACGTAGGAGGGTTTGGAGAGAAGGGAATGAAAAAATGTTGTAATTATAATATCAAAAATTAAAAATAAATAATAATTAAAAAGTAGATACTAAAAAGGAAGAGAGAGAGTACTGTCACTGCTTGTGGTCCATGACTGCTGGTGTTTAATCCACAACCAATTGGCCCTGCTACCCTGGGCCTGTGACAGCTCAGCAAGGTGGAAGGGCACAGCAGAGTCAAGTACATCTCAGAGCTAAGAAAGGAAAGTAGGGGGTAGGTACCATTGTCTCTCCCAAGGGCACATCCACCAGGACTGAAGTATCTCAGACCAGGAGTCTCTTCCTCCAGTGAATGCCAAACTGGGAACTAAGCCTTCACACACAGGTCTTCGGGGGCAGGCATTTCAGTTCCAGACTCTAGCAGCTTTCCGCCCCATGGCTTCTATTTGCCTTTCGTGTTACGTTTCACAGACACACGAGCAGATAGGTTTAGCTATTTATCCAGATAGTTGGTCATTCGTCCTACTACTTTACTTTTTATTCTTTTGATTTTCGAGACACGGTTTCTCTGTGTAACAGCCCTAGCTATCCTGAAACTCACAGACATCTGCCTGCTTCTGCCTCCCACGTGCTGGGATTAAAGACGTGTGCCACCATAACACAACCTATTTGTCCTACTTCTATGGCTGGATGACTGTCACTAATTTTGGAAAATCCTTAGCAATACCTACTTCAAATTATTTCTTCTTCCTTTCTTCTTCCAGTAGTGGAATAACATAGAATAGCTTTAAAATACTTTGGTTGTGGGTTTTACTTTTAATTTTTCCTTGTGACATTTGTGCCTGGGGAGCGTCACTGCCATATGTTCCGATCAGTATCTCTTTCCTTTGCTGCCCATATTCAGGCTGTTGAACCTATCCAATGTGTTCACTTTACTACAGTGTTTTCGTTCTTAGCATTTTCTTTTTATTCTCTTGTGCCGCATCTCTGATTCTCATTCTCCTTTGTCCTGCCATGTTTTCTGTTTGCCAGATCAAAGCCTGTAATGAATTAATAAGTTACTTTAAATTTCCTATTTGGTAGATCTTAAATTGAGACTCAGTTTTTTGGCTGGGTCGCTTACTTTGTTTCTTCAGGAAAAGCTTTTTCTGGCTTCAGAATCTTTTTTTTTTTGGTCAGAAATAGGACATGATGCGTCGGTGATAGATATGAGGTGAAATGAACTTCTCTGAGGTCTTAGATCAGACCGGGGACAATGGAGACCATGTCAAAGTCGCGGGCCCCACAGCTGTGTTTTCCTCTTGCTGTTCTTGCCAGACTGACCTGGGGTTTCCCAGCCTTCTCCAACTGAGCCTGCACTGCAGACCCTCTGGGGCGATGCACTGTCAGTACACTGACGCTGGAGACATGCCCTGGTCGTTTCTGGCTGCTATTGCAAAATATTTTATGCTAAGAAATTTATAGATGACAAAAATTTATTTACAGCACCAAGGGGTGAGAAGTAAAGATGGACACAACTCCAACTCCAGAGCCTGGGGAGAGCCTGCTCTTCATAGACCGTGTCTTTACGTAGACACTGAGTAATAAAGAGATGGGCTCCCTGAAGCCCTTCTAGATGAACACTAATCCCACTCAGGGCAAAACCCTCAAGACCTAACACACCCACAAGGCCCCAACCTCTCTAATATGCTTTCTTAGTCCTGGGGGTTAAACCCAAAGCCTTGCAAAGGGCAGGCAAGCGCTCTACCACTGAGCTGCAACCAAGGTGTTGTCGCCATTCTGGCTGGTTAACTTTCACAGACACACTTGACCATAGCTACATGACAGAAAGCTACTACAGCATTCAATTAAATCGGTTACTCTACAGTCTGTGCTTTTGCTGTGACCTTCATGGGTGTCTCCCTTGGTCTTTTCTTCCCTTAGGTAAAAAAAGCGAACTAGCTGGCACCTCTCACTGTATAGACTTGAGCATGGCTTCTCGGGAAGATACGTTTGTTAAAGAGAATAGAATATTCTAGGCCTGTTATAAAATACGTTCCCCACCCCCCAGTTCCTCCAAATCATGAGGTAGATTTTGATTTCCCATGAATGGTGGTGCATACACCCCAGGGGAGCTGTTCCTTCAAGCTGGTTGATGCTTAAGTTGCCAGACGCTTGTGGAAATCCCTACCAAGTCTCAGGGCTTCAGCAGCTGCTGCTTCAGGTAAGGGGATCCCAGTAGAACTTGAGTTCCCCGGCCAGTCCAGATTTCAGTGTGGTCTGTTCTGTGCTTTAGCTCTCTGAGGAGTCTAAATGGGTCGTCATGTTCAGCTTTTGTTGATTTTCCCTGCGTTCTCTGGTGTCCAACCTCTTTACACAGAGATGAAATGCGTTCATCAGTCTCTTTGCATCGCTCCCACACTCACTGCTCCATGGAAGGAGACACTCTAGTCCAGACTCTGGGATAGGAGGGGAACATGGGGGACCTAGCCCCCCACAGCAGCTCTTCTCTGAGTCCCAGAAGTGGGAAATACCTTTCCTGTGATACTTAAAATATAAGGGAAGCTCAGAAGACACAGGTTCTTTATGGTCTCTGCAGTCATCTGGTGGCTCCCATTTTCTTCTTTCTCAGTGACCTTCCCTTGTGCTAATGTAGAGGTTCTAGAGCCCAGGGCACAAACACGTCTCATCAGAGGCTTCAATTTAACCACTGTGAGGTCTGGTTAGAAAAGAGAAATACACACTGGAGGATAGTACAGGAATGCCAGGATATTGTCAAAGAACACCAAAATACTATTTCTTATGTATGTTTATAAGCTATCTAGAATATGTATTGGGTATAAATGAAGAAGGAATCTGTTTTTTTTCTCTCTAAAATAATACACTTTAGAGATGGTTTACCATCCTAATCTCTCAGAAAAACAATAATTTTGATCAGATTTATAAACACTCCCATGAATTCTCTGGAACTCTATTCATCAGGTTCTAAAAATACACTGATGACTAAAATAGTCAAGTATTCAAGTAGTTCCACTAGAAACCACTGAACAGAAATGCTAATCTTACTTGATGAACCGGATGCAGTACTGCCTCCTGGTAATCCCAGCACTGGGGAAGGCAGAGGTAGGAGGACCGTGGGCTCAAGGGCTCTGCATAGAGAGCTTCAGGTCAGCGCGTGGCCAGGGCGACATGGGGAGGCCCTGTATCAGATAATCAGTATTTCCTGTATTGGGTCACACTCGCTGGGATGTCCAGCAGGTGCTCCTAGAGTTCTCACAGAAAAGGATGCTGATTCTTCTATTTTCTTTTGAAAGCTATTACAAAAGGAAACACTTAGAATCTTTTTTGTTTCTGCCTTCCCACTAATAGCAAGCATATGCTGCACTCTTCTAATTATTGACCTGTTTTAAATGGATTTATTTTTTAACTATCAAACTGCAATTAAATTTCATGTATCACACTCAGGTAGGGTTCCACTAATTTTTTAAAAGATTTACTTATTTTTGTTTTATGTGTATGGGTGTTTTGCCTGTATGTCTATGCATCACATGCACGCCTGACGTCTGGCCCGCAGAAGCCAGAAGAGGTCTGGAACTGGAGCGACAGATGGGCTGCTAGGTGGGTGCTGGGAATTAACCCTAGATCCTCTGCAAGAGCGGTCAGTGCTCTTACCTGCTGAGACTGCTCCCTCCAGCCCTACAGTTCCACCTTTTAAACAGCATAAAAAAAAAACAAACCCAAAACAACTCAGGGCCCTCTTTAAGGAGAAGATAATGTTAAAGAAAGTCCTTCCTGGGTTCTTTTTAAGGAAAGAACTTAGTGCTTCAAGTTCGTTGTTTGCAAGGTAAAGCCTTTCTATGCATGGTTCACAAATGAATTGTTCTTTTCACTTGACTTAAAGGTTTTACACATGTATATTTATATCTAATATATGTATATATTTGTGTGTATATCAATAATATATATGAACTCTGAACTCAAATTTCAGATTACAGCATAATATCTGGGTGACCACAGGCAGCAACAGTCACTCTACTGCTTGGTGCCCTGATGTACAAACTGAAACCGGGGGGAAGGGCTTTCGAATTAGGATGATAAGACTACCTAGAATATGAAAACATAGAATCTGGCACATGTTAGAGTCCGTGTTAGCCAGGAGGGCTACTACCTGCTAACACAGAATGATGACAACAATTTTCATAACTGGCTCTAGTTAACTAACAAGTTCCATTGTTTTAAATTCCTCAACTAATGCTTGCAGCTCTGTAACTACACTGATTCTTAGAATATATTAATACCGGAAGAAAATCCTCAGTTTCACCAGTAATAAACAAACTCTGGTACATCACTGTCTCAGAGCCACTCCAACTTGAACAAAGGCACTAAGACAGAGTTAGTGTTTACTGATATGGAAAGATGCCTGGAAGTATAATAACATTATGTTATAAATTATTCTATTCACTGTTATTTTGAGCATATTTTGATTCTTATGTGTTTACACATGAGTTTTCTAATAACAGAAAAAAATATTTAGATGAAAGCATACTGTCCTCTAACCCAGGATTAAAGAGGCAGAGCTGGGGAACTTCAAGAATGCATATAGTATTACAACAACATAGCTTACAGACTACACATGCATTGCACACATACACCCCAAAGCCAAAAACCCCAAACCAGCAGTTGACCTTGGTGTTTCCACGAACTTCTCGATTAGCATAGCATCGTCATTGAACGACTTCTTAGCTTCTCTCCTGGCTGATTCTAACTGTTCTTGGAATTCTTTTTCCGATCTAATGATCCTCATGCCCTAAGAAAGAAAGAATGGTGTGACCACAAAATGATCGCAGACCTCTAGCCAGAAATGGTAGAAAAGGTACCCACAACCTTACTTTTCCTCCTCCACCACGGACGGCTTTGATCATAACAGGGTACCCAATTTTCCCAGCATGCTCTTTCAGGCACTGGTCAGATTGATCCTCGCCATGGTAACCTTCCACAACAGGAACTCCAGCAGCCGCCATGATGGACTTGGATGTGCTTTAGAGTAAAGATACCAAGATGTCCCAATTCCGTGATATCAACAAATCACAACTGTTTAAAGAATCATCGCACAAGTAAAGGAAGGACTTCAGGCTGAGACCAATGTTACAGCACACACTGAAAGTCCTTGTTACACGCTGGCCCTTACTTCACGTGGTAGCTCATCCCACCATCGTCTAACCCCGGACAGATAATATAGATCTTAAAACACTAACTACCCGTATGTTTGCCATAGTTCAGTGGAGTTTTCCTACATGCCAGAAGAGCAGCAACGAGAGTATAGTTTAGAATGCCTATGAATGGAGCTGGCCAGATGGCTCAGTGGGCAAAATGCTTGCCCTGTGAGCCTTGACTTCGGTCCTCAGAACCCACGTAAAGGTGGAATGTTTGCATGTGCACACACACAAACACACACAAGGAACAATTAATTTAAAAAATACCTGTTGTAATAAAATAGACTACTTCAATTTGTCTTATATGCTTACCTCTTTATTCCCATATCTCTAATTGCCGATGAAGGAGGACCTATAAAAATAATGCCCTCTTGCTTACAGAGTTCAGCAAATTCCATGTTTTCTGAAAGAAACCCGTATCCTGGATGGATGGCCTACAAAAGAGAGAAAGCACAACCAATTTACTGGCTAGCAGAGCTTTGGTGCTGGCATTGCACCCTCCTCTGGGAAGATCCAGATGTGGCCAACAAGACACCAAGGCCTCTGTCATGACATGCTCCCACAGAGATTCTAGAACATTCATGCTGAATTTTGAAGCCTGTTTCACACCATGAAAGCTTATTTCTTTTTTCACTTGATGTTGCCTCGTGTGTGCTAGGCACGGTGTCTTCCATGGAGGTTACTCTCAGCCTTGTACCTTTTATTACAGAAATAAGTCACAGCTTAGGAGGTACCAGTTCAAGCAATTCTAAGCACATGATTGACAATGAGGATGCCCTCCTATTGTCATCATCACCTGTCTCAAAATCTTACCACCGTCCCAGACAAAATGAACGAGCAGCCGCTATTTTTCTTTTTAGTTCTATGAACTTACAAGTCATATCTTCTGTTGATGGAATTCTTGTCTGTCTGTGGCTCATTTAACTTAGCTGGTTTCACATCCATGTGGCAACTTGTACCAGAGCTTCAACATTTTTAGTGCCAATATTTCATTACATGTATATTCCAGATTTGGTCATCCACAAATCTGTTCACAGACGTGTGAATTGTTTCTACTTTTTTATTATCTAAAATAACATGACTGTGAACCTTAGTAGACAAATATGAGCCCCTAGTATAAATTCTTCTATATCTACCTAGAAGTACAATTAATAGGGTAGTGAGATATTTCAGTGAGTAAAGTGCCCACCGAAAGCAAACACCTGAGTTTGAGTCTGGAAGCCATAAAATGGTAGGAGAAAACTGACTCCGCAAAGTTGTTCTCTGACCTTCACATTCACAAGTTTCCAACCCCTACATCAGACACACACAAGCATATACACACATTTACAGACATATATACATACATACATATATATACACAAACACACACATAAATAAAAATTTAAAGTGGAATTAATGAATTGTGTGGTCATCTCTAGAACAATCTTTACCTACACATTAAATTTTTTTTACCTTTACATAAACTTTTTTAAAGTTTCAATAATTGAACTTTAAAAATGCTTAAATCAAGAAGTGGCTATTACTCAATACAAATTAAATTTATTTTATTTATTTATTTTTGTGGGGGGGGGGTTTCGAGACAGGGTTTCTCTGTGGCTTTGGAGCCTGTCCTGGAACTAGCTCTTGTAGACCAGGCTGATCTCGAACTCACAGAGATCCGCCTGCCTCTGCCTCCCGAGTGCAAATTAAATTTAGAAACACAATTAAGACATAGCTTTCCTGTTTTAATTTAAGGCATATATTTGGTTAAAAGAGTAATAGTTATCAAACAGTTGTCATTGCATCTTTTGCCGTGTGTGTGTGTGTGTGTGTGTGTGTGTGTGTGTGTGTGTGTGGTGAGGCATGCCTGTGGAGGTCAGAGGACAATTTAGAGGAATCAGTTCTGTCCTTCCACTGAACTCAGGCTGACAGGCTTGGCAGCAAGGGCCTTTACCCGATGAGCCACGCCATTCAGCCTAGAACACCCCACACACTTTGATGTGCTACTAAGGACAACAAAGGCTTGCAGCCTCGGAGGAGGGATTTGTTTATTGTTTCTGTGCAAAAATGACCTAAACCCAAACATCTCATGTTCAAAGCACCTGAATTTTGAGGAAGAAGAGCTCAACTCTCTCCCAATTCTAATTTATGATTTAGATTCTCCCTCCATCTACTTCCCAAAAGAATTCAAGTGCAGAGGACCCAGTAAAAGGCTGAGGAAGAAGAATGTATACAAATGTATACAGAAATGTATACAGTTTTCAAAGATAACTCAATAATCACACACAAAAACTGGCTGGAAAGAGAAAATGCCTACACAGGAGTAACTTTACATAAACTATACAAAATTTACTTGCTTTGCACTGTAAACTTTTTCACAGTTCTTACCTGTGCTGCAGAGCTCTTGGCCACTTGAATGATTTTTTCCATTGCAAGGTAGCTCTGCTGAGACGGAGCAGGGCCAATGGAATACGCTTCGTCCGCCTGTTAAAGACAGCATTACTAGCCTCAGTTACTTGTTGCAAAAAATTTGTTTAACTAGGCAAAGATATGCTACATTTGTTTATGTTCTAGAGTATTACTTTAACTTTGTGAAGGTGGGTTACATTTGCTCCTGCTGCCTTTGTTAACAATGTAAAGGCGTGTTGCATTTGTTTCACCTTGCCTGCCTAAGGCATCTGATTGGTCTAATAAAAAGCTGACTGAATAGTTGAAGGAGAGAAGGACAGGTGGGACAGGTGGGCAAAGAGAATGAGTAGGAGGAGAAATCTAGACAAAGGGGAAGAGAAGAAAAGGAGGGAGAAAGAGAGGGAAATGCCCAGGGCTAGAAGCCAGGAAGGTGCCAGCCAGTCAGCCACGAGAAGCAATGAAGTAAGATATACAGGAAGGGAGGGGGGAGGGTAGGAGGGAGGGAGAGAGGGGGGAGGGAGGGAGGAAGAGAGAGCAGGGAAGAAAGGAGGGAGGGAAGAAGAAAGGAAGAAAGGTAAACGTCCCTGAGACAAACTGTAGATAAAAAAAAAACCAGATTAAAATAAGAGCTAAGGGCAAGTATTCATAATTAATAGTAAGTTAATAAGTCTCCATGTCATGATTTTGGAGCTCATTAACGACCCAAAAGAAAAATCCTGATATAGTTACTATTTAAAACAAAAACACTGGGCACAACAGACAATGACATGAATAATGTAAGAAGAAGCAGAAGCATCCAGTATGGGACTCACTCCTGCACGTAAGCAGAGTCAAAATTCAATTTTCCCAAATAAACCACATTCTAGATTTAATCACAGCATTATAATGATCTTAAATGTACTTAGTGCCCAAAAACTGACACAAAATACATTAGTGGAACTATGTAGCAAGGAAACATTAAAAGTTTATATAATCTCTCATGATCTGTGCATTGTTCTGCACTGCCCTTTACATTTCTCATACGACCAAAGCATCCTTTGCACTAGACCAAATAGGAAGCAAGTATCCATTTATACACACGCGCTGAATGCCTACGGCGTGCCAGGCTTTGAGTTGGGAAGTGTCCCTTACAGAGGGAAGACAGCCATTCAACCTTCACACACAAACAGAAACTGTGACCAAGGCCCTAAAGGAGGAGGCTGGCTCTGGTCTGAGGGTGGCAGGGAGCGCTAGCAGGGGCGGTCAGGGCTGCTGGTTGGTGTTAGTAAGGACTTGGCCTGGGGATGGATGAAAAACTGGACTTAGGAAAGGGATTGGAGAGATTCCATGGAGAGGACACACGTATGTGGAGGTCCAGAGGTGGACAGAAACCTGGTCTGTGGAAGCAACCAAGGATAACTCATGTGGCTGGGTCATAGTAAGAGACCGGTCAAGGGACCTGTGATAACAGATTTCATGAGGCCTCCGAGAAGTAAAAATATTTGGATTTTTTTCCTATTAGAACTCATAATGAGATTGGCGGGGGGGGGGGGGAAAAAAAGGAAAAAAAAAAAGCCCCAAATCATATTTTAACTTCACAAAACACAAGTATATTCTCATTCTGAAAAACATGGACAATAATACAATGGCAAATCGGCCTTGGGCACCAGCCTTTCTTCAATATAGTCCTCTCCAGACCTATTTTTCACTAGAACTAATTTGGAACATTTTTTTATATCCATATTTTTAGTTGTTCACATAAACATCAACACACACAGTCTTAGTTGTATACAAACAGAATCACACTATTTGCCTATCTTCTGGAATTGTTTTTTGGGGGGTGCCTCTTTGCTAGCACACACAAGTACAGCTGTGCAGAACAGTTACACAGAATGGAGGTACCACCACTCATTTAATCACAAGCCTCTCCACTTGAATTTGGGTTGTAGTGGCACAGCACTGGACACAGGCAAGGCTAAAAATTCTTTATATAACTCTGTGCATTTTTATGTACCCCCCCACCCCCACCTTGGAGCCACAGACCAAGCAGAATGTTTGCAGGACAGGGTCACATGTGTACATTTTGAAGTTCCTGGTTCATCAGCATTGGGGTTTCACTAACAAACATCTCCATCAACACACCAATTTTACCCATTCTTACCAACACCAAGAATTAGCTGTCTGTCTCTTAAAGTTTTCCTATCTTGATGGATCATAATGCAATTAAACTATGTGAACAATTTTGGTTCAGAACTTGGTCTGGCTGACATGCAAGAAAGAGATCCTAAGAGGACCGGGGGGGGGGGGGGGGACAGGAAGAAGGCTCAGAAGGCAACAGCACTCTCCAGTCAAGACAGTGGCCTGATTTCTAGTGCAGGTAAGAGAGGGCAGGAGGAAGTGGGAGGAGCGTCTAAGAAGCAGAAGTAGCAGCCCTTAGTGCTCTCTAAATAGTGAGGAAAAGAGGAGGGGGACATTTAACCAGACCCAGGTCCCTGCACCATTATTTGCTTCAGCAGAGGTGTTGGCACTGGGAAGGGAAGAGTGAAGACCATCAAGCTGTGTGTAGATAAACTAGCTAGAGTTCAGTGTCAGGACATACTGGTTTGCTGTTTGACAAATGGGCAGCTTGGTGTCCCTGGACACCCGTGTTCAAAAGGAAGGCTGAGCTACAGACAGAAATCTGAGAGTTTTCCACAAAGTCAAAGGGAGAGGTCAAATGATCAAATAAAGAACACAGTGAGAAAGGAGGAGGGCCAAGGCAAGTCTCGACATCAGAACTTTAACAGTAATGGTCGAATACATACAAGTGGGTGGGGTCCAGAAAGGACACTGAGAAAGGAGAAAGGTTCAGAGACCTGAAAGGCAGGAGGAAAACTTATTTCTAACAAGACAGAGTAGTTAACTATGACAAAACAAACAAAAGAAAACAAAAAACAAAACCAAGAAGCCATCTGAAGCTGGTCCAGGAAGTTGGAACCTACCTAAAAGAACCTAGTTAACACTTGCAATCAACAACTGCCCCGTAAAGAACTAAACTGGACACAGAGGCAGATACATGCAATCGCCAACAAGATTTTGCTCCCAGCTCTTAGCAGCGTACCATATCCACATGCATGGAGCTCCTGTCGGCCTCGCTGTAAACAGCCACAGATTGTATGCCCATCCTTTTGGCTGTTCGCATCACCCTGCAAGCAATTTCTCCTCTGTTTGCAATGAGGACCTTGGCAATGCTTCTTCCTGTTAAGACACCATGAAGCAAGACACAAGTGATATTAGGAAAGGAGAAATTAAAATATGTTACTAGTCAGCTCTTAAAGGCTTTGACGAAACCGGTACACTGAAGCTCAAAATCACCCTTAGTATTAGACAGTGGATTTCTTTTTTGTTCACTAAAGTATAATATCTCTATTCATCAAACTCAAGCTACTCAGTAAAAGTTACATAAAGCTTAAAAAACCAGACTGTATGATCTTCATATAGAAGAGTTCAGGACACTGACATCCAGAAACACGTGTGAAGGAGACATGACTTGGTTCTCAGTTTTCTTCTTACTGTGTCATGTGTCGTGTTGTTACTCTCAAATGCCACCCCTTCTATGTGGGTGACATCTGTGTTCTCAGCGGCTCCAGCTCGTCCATGTTTCTAGCTCTCTACAGTCAGTTTCACTCAGCCATCTCCCCAGAGAGCTGTTCTCATCCAGTCAGATCAACAGGCTTCTCAAGGCTTTCCTGCGCTATTGCCTGAAATGTTGCTGGTTTTCATTCCTTCCCAGTACTAGAATCCAGTCTAAACCTAATCAAGACACGCGTTCCAAATGTGTCCAACAGCACAGGCCACTTCTTTGCCCATCTGCATAGCTCTTCCAAATTTATTTCTTAAAAAGCTATTCATAAGATTATGTCCTGTTCACACACTTAGGATTCATCTATAAGATAAACACTTATGTAATCACATTTTATAAAGAAATGATACAGTATTGCTGGCAACGGTCCCTGCAATATCGCCTGCACAGTCATCTGATGGTTCATATTTAATTCTGAGTGCCAAAGAGATTCACTATTTCCTTTTGTTTTTAACCATGGTAATAAAACTGTCTGATCTAGAAAAATATTATGATAAACATTTCTATCATCATAAATGAGATAAATGCTGACAGTTTAAAATAAGGTTTTTCTTTAAAAAAAAATATGTTTTGTGGCCAGTCAGTGGTAGTGCATTCCTTTAATCCCAGTACTCTAGGAGGCAGAGGCAGGAAGATCTCTGTGAGTTCAAACCCAGCTTGGTCTACATAGTGAGTTCCGGGATAGCCAGGGCTATGTAGGGAGACCACGTCTTAAAAAAAAATAAACAAACAAACAAAAAATTGAAAATGTTGTCCATCATTACACATCAAAATTCACACCCAATAACAAAAAGGATTTGACATAAAAGGCAAAATTGGTGACTGAAGTAATTAATAAGAAAGTTATCATGAAAATACTAAAGTAGGAAGGCTTGTTTATGAGAGGCTAATTCTACTGTGCACAAATTAAAGATTACGTATTTCTTTTTCTTGGCTCACATCCTAAAGCAATGCCAAACCAAGTCTGCCGGTACCTGGGGTTGTCCCATACTTCATGGTTCTCTGCTTCCAAGCCCATTCCCTATAAAATAAACCCAAATGGAATTATAATTAATCAGAATATACAAGATCAGCTACTGCTCTTTCAAAACTTACAAACAAGTCCAGATATGGCGAAAGGTTAACCTAAGCCCATTAGCAAGGTGATCTCTATGAAGACTCTCCATGGAAAAAGACCTACCTAGAACCCGGGAGGCTGAGTGCTGGCCAGGTTCCCTGTGTGTCAAGGTCTTTGAAAGAGTCACCTATCCTGTTTAACATCTGAAGCTGGCACATGGCCAGAGAGACAATTACAAGGCTAAGGCGCTTTAGAATCATCTACCTCGGCTGTTTAGAAACCTTTTGTTGGACTGTAAGTAATAGTAAAATGTAGGGATATTTTGTTTATGCTTTAACAAATAAAGCTTGCCTGAAGATCACCCAGCACGCGCGCACACACGCGCACATACACGCACACACGCGCACACACACACAGAATTGTCAAGGAAGATTACTCTCACTCTGCACTTTGTTATCTGTTCTATTTTATTGAATCAAATATGCTAATCAAACTACAGTTTGAAAAGCAAATTGAATGCAAACCTCTGATAAGACAGTTTTGATATAAAGGCAGAGGAATTGAAGGAAGGAAGCCAAGCAAGGATAACAGAAATAAGCAATGTTGGCTATGGCCTAGTGCCCACTGCTTCTCTTCAGCACTGCTTGCCCACGGTCAGATCACGTTGGGGTGCCTCAATCTTTTTTTTACTAATACCCTCCCAATGAGGAAACTTAAATAGTAAGGAATAAATTTTACAGCTAGAGGGCCACAAACACCTGCTAGTCAAGTGTTAACCTATAGCTCCCATTCTGTAAGAGGCGATCTTAAAGATACTTCTCAGCTCTAAAGTATACAATTTTCCAAGCAAAGCCACAGCTGACTATAGACTGATGAGCTTAGTTCCATCATAAAGCACAAAGATCACAGTATGCATTAGATATTATTTATCTGCACTAATATGCATATACACTTTACATGTAAATGTGCAATCACCAGGACTAGTATTTCCCAAGGGTCACTTGAGGCACGCTATACATCCACTGTCCTGGAAGGCACACTGCTATGGGATAATATTCTTGTATACTGTAAAGGTTTGTCACTCGTATCGGTTTAATAAAACACTGATTGGCCAGTAAACCAGGCAGGAAACATGGGCGGGGGAAGGGAGGTTTGGGGGTGACAACCAGACTAGAAGAATTCTGGGAAGGGGAAAGGCAAAGTCAGTCACCAGCCAGATGCAGAGGAAGCAAGATGAGAATGTCTTATTGAGAAAAGCTACCAAGCCACATGGCTAAACATAGACAAGAATTATGGGTGAATTTAAGTTGTAAGAACTAGTTAGCAATAAGCCTAAACAATAGGCCAAGCAGTTTACAATTAATATAAGCCTCTGTGTGTTTCTTTGGGACTGAGTGGCTACAGGACCAGGTGGGACAGAATCTTTTGTCTAAACACACTTAATCAGTTGTCATTCTTGAAACCGGGAAGACACATCTTTGGCATGAGAGCTTTGCAGTTGGCCTCTCCAGGAGACTGGTGCTGTCGTAAATCTTTCCAACCCAACCCACCTCACATTCTTGATCTTCAAGAAGGAAGACATCTTTCCTGATCTCTATGAGACCTTTTCCAACTTGGAGCACTGACTTCCCTTTGACCTGTTCAAGTAAGTTAAGGTTTAAGGCCTTTCCAGGCAGTCATGCCTACGAAACAGCAACTTCGTAATGGGCCCACTGAGAGCCCAAAGCATGTTCCTTTCAGCTAGTAAAGACTGAGACAGGACAGGCAGAAAGACATAGTTCTTAGAGAATCCTCTATCCTGACAATGTTCTGATTGCGCTATCCTATTATTTACAGTTATTTTTGCTACATCTTAAAACATTTAATCAAGATAAGTAAGTTGCTGCCATGAGATAATGGCACCAATTAAGACAGTGTCTATTCTCATACCTAGAATCGTACTACTAAGGATTCTTTTCTCTGAGATTAGCAGAATCATGACTGGTTAAAAAAAATCCCATGCTGGTTAGATTTTTAATTCTAGAAGCTATTAACAGGATGACAGCTACCAAAGATTTTTTTTATGGACAATTAAGCAGACTTTGAGAGAACAGAGAAGAGAATGAATCAGAGGCAGTGGTTGGAAACTTAAGAAAAGGAAACAGCATTAGCACTAATTTCACCATCTTTCTTACCTAAAATACGGGGTGAGTCTAAGAAGTCACTGAAAAGTCAGGGTATCTACCTCTGTTTGTTGAAGAGAAAAGCGTTGATTCTTCAAAGTCTGTTAACTGACTAAATCATATGGACCACATCTGGTTAAATTTTTATCCACTTGTTAATTTGGACAAAAGAGAGGACTAGTATCATATTAATATTATCTCTGCTAGATACGAGCACCATTACCTCCTCGTAGAAGAAACTGAAGCAAAGACATAAAATAACCTGGCCAAGTTCAAACACACAGTGAGCAGCTGCGGGTAGGAGAGACCAGCCTTCTGCCCGCAGGGCAATCTTGCCCTCAGGTGGGTACTGGGAGGCTGCTATTCCAAAATGTGGGTGGTTTTCACTGCAGAAATTACTGTCCACGAAGCGTGGAGCTTCATCGCCAAAAGTATCTGGGGGTACAATAGGTCATCTGACAGCTTTGTTCAAACTTGTGAACGGCTTTCGACAAAACTCCTCAGCCCTCTGCAAGGTGGCTTTCATTAATTTGATTCTTTCCAACAATGGGAATCCCGTGAACTGCACTCAAGATGAGGGAGCTGAGCTAAAAGAGACTTTGGGAAGGGGGTCCTGGCCTACGCCTCCAGCTGTGCACTCTGCGGTAGGAATAGCCATGCTGGGTGCCAAATCCCGCAAGCTCAGAGCGCCACCCTCCCAAACGCCAGAGCAGAAACCAGCCAATGACAAGGGACCAGGGGAAGAGCCAACCGACTGAAGTGGGACAGCGCCCACCAAAACCACACAAACACTTGAAGGGTCGCTCACGTGACCCGGCGCCCCCGCAACCCGGCCGCGCACGAACCCGCCGCCCCCACCGTCACCTCGGCTGCAGCACCAGGATCGGGACCCGCCGCAACTGGTTCCTGTCCACCACAGCCAGCAGAGCCGCCGCCGCCATCTCCGTCCAGCCCTGCCGGACACCAAAAGCTGCCCGGTGTCCTCGTGAAAGCGTCCCTCGCTTTGCAAGCCTCTTGACCGCGGTCGGCCACCGTTGCACCGAAGGCTAGGTGGGCGTCTCCGCGGGAGCCAATCACAGAGCCGGGTGTTTCAAAGGCACCGATTGGCTGATTGGACCGGGGTGGCTGTGGATCGTGGGGCTAGGCTCCAGCAGCCGGGCGCTGGGGGCGGAGCCAGCTCGCCACTTTCCGGTGCGACCCGGAGCCTTTCTAACCCCCACTCAAAATGTAAGCGCTCTCCCTGAACATCAGAAAAGAGGAAGTCGAACTGAGTGGCAGAATATCTAGAAAATAAAGACACAGTAAAAATATCTGTAGATGGTTATGGAGACAGCTGGGGCAAGGTTCCTGGGGGACAAATACATTGTAAAACAGACGATTAAAGGGTCACAACAATTACAGAAAGAAACCAGGCATAGAGTCACATATTTGCAAACCCAGAACTAAAAAAGCAGAAGGATTGTGGTGAATGGGAGCACTGACTAGACAGTGCGTTATAGGCCAGCCTGAGCAATACTTCAAGGCCGTCCTCAAAAATCAAAATAAGGAAAATGTAAAATTGAATGCAGAATGAAAACAAGGGTGAAGACGAAAAAAATAATGGCTTCAGAGAACTAATACCTTTGGACTAACCCAGCGTGAGAGCCAAAGTTACATTTTGTGTTTTAATTTCTATACCTAAGAGATCCAGAAAACAAAAAGGCTTGGGTTTGCACTCCCCTAAACAAGTTTGCTTGACCCAACACCGGATGTGCTTGAACACACATGGGCGGAAGGCTCAGCCGGGGACTATTTCAGGATGCTGTGATCGGACCTGATGGAAATATGTAAGCCCCTACAAACCATGTCCTGGGGCTGTTTTCTGGGAAACCAGTGATGGACTTGGCTAGAGAGTTCATTAACCTGGCCAGTATTTAATTAAAGCTTGCTTCAAGTTCGACTTTAAACTGTGGTAATGGTCTTATTCTTGACTGGTTGGTTTAACATCAGGAACTCAGAAAACACGTAAGAAAACAGTCCATCAGAAATGAAGGGGGCCCAGTGGAGGCAAAAGGATCAGGAGTTCAAGACCATCCTCCCCTACACAGCAAGTTTGAGGCCAGCCTGGGCTATGCCAGAACCTGCTTAAAAATTTAGGAATCTGTCCTGAAAGTTTCCAACTTTTAGACGCTCAGGATACAAACTGGCTTGCCTATGTTTTCAAGAAGAGTCCTAGTGATCAGGCCCGCTGGCCAGCACAAGAGCCCGTTCCATTGTAACTCAGCACTAATGAACTCCTCACATCAAAGGTGATTATGAGTGGAAGAACATCTTTGTTTTATTGCTTTTTATTGAGCTCAACATTTTTCTCTGTTCCCCTCCCTGCCTCTCCCCTCCCCATGGAAGGACATCTTTTGTTAAACTTTCATCAGTAACGTCATCAGATAGTTCTACAACCTCCCTAGGAATACTGTGCCATTGCCTCATTGCCTTTTGTGTGTGGCTACATACCTTGTTTTTTCCTGCAGAGTTATAAGAACTCTATGTATTCCGTTCCTTGTTGCTCAGGTTTCCTCAGGTTTTAATTGATTTTTTTTTATTTCTATGCTGTTTTGAGTGTGTAGAGTCCCAGAATTTTTAAATAAATGGCACACTGTTTTCTGGGGATGGGGAGAAATTGGTTCTATCTTGTACCTACAATTAATGTAAAATATATTAGAAACAATAAACCAAGGTAAACACGACCCTCAAATAAGCAAAAAGAAAAAAATAAAGGGAAAAATCTCACTTGACGTTTCTTTCTTTGGTTTGACAGGGTCTCTCTTTATAACCCTGGCTGTCCTGGAACTAACTATGTAGGCCAGGCTGGCCTTGAACTCACAGAGATCCCCCTGCCTCTGCCCTCTAAGGACTACGACTAAATGTGTGTGCCACCACACTCAGCCTTGACGTGATATTTTTAAAGTAGGAAAATCACATATATAGAAAATAGATTATCAAGAAACCAATTTCACTCAACTTTAAACAAACAGGAAACTAAATGGATGTCACAAGAAAATACAGTTTACTCAGATAGATCCCAGAAATAGACAAAGTCTAAGCAAACCATTAGCACAGGGGAACTGGACTATATGACCCAAAATTAATTCTTCCTGCCATCCCACTCTCCTCTTCCCCTCTACACCAAATGATGGGGGAAAAAGCCACTTCCCTTGCAGAGAAATCCCATATAAATGATAAAAACTGGTTCACTGAAAAGCAATTAATTTTTTTCTAGATAACAAAAAGATGGAAAATTTTGAAGTTTTTTTAAATGAAGATAATGATGATGCCAAAATCAATAAAAAGAACATGTTCTTCACACACCTGACAACCCAAGGTCACTTGTGGGTGTCAATGGGAAAACCCTATGTAAATATTGCTAAAGCACACAGTGCCATATAAAAAGGTGAATTTTACGGTGAGAATGGGTTACTACTGAGCAGTCGCCAATTCAGTTGATCATGTTGGTATTTGCGAGAAAAGAAAATGTTCTGTTCATAGTTACTTGGCCAGTGTTTGACAAAACCCAGTCATCCTTCTTCGCTGTAACTCAATAATTCAAGAGTTGGGGTTGTTAGGCTCTCTGGAAAAAGGGTGTTAGGTCGTTATTCATGTTGCACATTCAACACCAAAGAAGCTTTAAATGGACAAAAGCTTATGTGTGCATGAGCAAATACACACACATGTACACATACATGTATAACTTTTGTTTTCCTTGCCTCCAAACATTTTACTTGCCATACATTTAATTAAAATATAGATTAAACATGTTTGTCACTCTAAACTTTCTATCATCTCAATACCACAGAATACATATAATTTACTACATGGATGTGGAAAGTCAGGTCAGCATACTATACTCTGCTCACCATAGCAGCTCATTGTGGGAAATGCACACACTGACTTAGAATCCTAGCTTTTGAATCCCAAATTGCCTCTGACATTTAATACATTACAGCATATAAAAACCACAGTATGTAATTGAAATTTTGGTTGAAAGTATCCAATTCTTAGATATTTTGGGTAAATGTCCACTCTTCTCGAAATAGCTATCCATGGAAATACAGCAAGACACTTGGCAGGCACTGATAGATAAAATTACAGAGATAGGGTGAGGCTATCCTGGATTGGATGGCGGTAGGAAGTACATAGACTAGTGGGTTTTGCCTTTATAGGCACTGGATTAATATAACTATCTCGCTGCCATTCTCTGGGAATCCCAGGCATGGACCTGGCCAGTGTCCATTGTCCTGCCAGTATTCAATAGAGCTTGCTTCTAACTTGGCTTTAAAATTGTGGTAGGGGTCTTAGGGTCTTATACTGGCCTCAGAAGTAGGACTAACGTTTGTCTAACGTTTGTATGATTTCGATAAATTAAAGTGATTTTCCCTCAGCTATGTTACTTGGGTGACTTCTGGAAACATGACAGGGTTCTTTCATTATATTTCCCCTGTCTCGCTGGGTCTTCCTAGCTGCATGAGTCCTGTGGGCTACAGTTGAGAAGGCTCAGTGCTCTCCAAGGGCAGCTCAGGATTGTAGATGCGGAAGACTGGCAATCCACTCATGTGCCCTGACATAATTTCTCCTGAAAAGGCTAGGAAAGCTGCACTTGATTTCAAGAGCACTACAGAAATCAAGGGGAAATATCTTGTAAATTGATTTGTAAATTCTTCCAATTATTTCTACAGCTTTTTCTTCTTCCTTTAACCCACATTTCCACAACAAGACAAAAACACCAGGATATTGGATATTCCTTTTTTCTTTTATTGAAGTTATTTTTTTCTCGTATGATATATCCTGATTACTGTTTTCCTTCCCTTCACTGCTTCCAGGCCCTCCTACCTCCCCTCCACCACGGATTCACTCCCTTTCTGTCTCTCATCAGAGAACAAACGGACTTCTAAGGAATAGTAATAAACTATAGTAAGATAACACAAAAACTAGCAAGTAGAAATTGCACAAAACAAACAAACTGAAGGAAAGGAGCCCAAGAGAAGGCACAAGAAACAAAACCTTCTCGTTTGCACACTCAGAAATCCCATGAAAACAATAAACACAAGCCATAATTTATATGCGAAGAACCTGGTGCAGACCCGAGCAGGCCCTGTGTGTGCTGCCTGTCTCTGGGAGTTCCTATGAGCTTGGATGGTGTTGATTCAGAAGGACTTGTCTGCTGTCCTCCACGTCCCCCCTCTCCCCCATTAAACACAGATTCTTTTCTCATACAGTGTAAATCTGGACAGTTTCCCTTCCTATACTCTTTCCACTTTCTCCCATGTGTAACATTGCTAAAATTCTAGAAGATGTTACGGGAAATAGAACAGGGAAGGATTTTGTCCACCCATCCCAACACTCAGAATGTTGACTATGGTAATGCCATCTTGTCCTGACTCTGTTTTGTGCTCCTCTCTCAGCCTTCTGGCTCCCCAGTAATCACGCCTGCCTTGGCAATGTGTTTGAGATGTCTTTTCTCTTTTTTTCCCTTTTCTCTTATTTTTGTTTTATTTTTGGTTTTCCGAGACAGGGTTTCTCTGTGTATTCTCTAGCTGTCCTGAAACTCACTCTGTAGATCAGGCTGGCCTCGAATTCACAGAGATCCACCTGCTTGTGCCTCCCTGAGTGCTGGGATTAAAGGCGTGTGCCACCACCGCCCAGCTATGTTTGAGATTTCTAACCAAAATAATGAATAGAAACTAAAGCAATCAAAGAAGGTGTAAGTCAAAAAAATGCTACACCTGAAATGAATACTATACTCTGCCAGGAATGAACATTGCCAGGTTAATCTGTCCTCTGATGCTGATGTAAAGTACGGTCTTTAATATATGTATATATATATATGTATATATATATATGTAAATAATGTATACAATATTCTTTCCGCATGTATGCCTGAAGGCCAGAAGAGGGCACCAGACCTCATTACAGATGGTTGTGAGTCACCACGTGGTGGCTGGGAATTGAACTCAGGACCTTTGAAAGAGCAGGCAATGCTCTTAACCGCTGAGCCATCTCTTCAGCTCTAAAGTATGCTGTTTAAAGGCAAAAACAGCTGTACCCCTGAGCTTCAGCACCAACAGAGTCTGAGGTGTAAGCCCACTTTGGTTGCAGGATAATAAAGAACTCATAATTTTTATTGGCTCATTAGCTGGTTGTCTGTATACTTCTGTGTGTATTATTTTAATATAAAAAAAAAAAGACCGAACGCTAACCTTAACTATATTAAGATGCTTAGCCTAGTATGATGGCACGTGCTGTACTCTCAGCTATCCGGGAAGTTGCAGTGGGAGGCTCAGCCGACCTCAGGCCATCAACCTCAGCAACAAACACGGTGAGGATATTGTTTCAAAACAGTTTTAAATCCACAATCCAAACAAACATATAGAGAAATATTAAAAGAAAGCTGTGAATAATTTTTAAGGTTTTCCCACAGATACATGATTATCATGGTGGTTTGAAAGAGATGTCACCTGGAAGTCTCAGCCATTTGAACTTGGTTCCCAGTTGCTGGTGCAGTTTGAGGAGGTAAGTTTGAGGTAGGTGTCACCTTGGTGGAGGAATTATGTCACTGGAGTGGGCTTTGGGATTTCAATACCCAATGCAATTCCCAGTTAGCTTCTCTGCTTCCTGTTTGCTATTCAAGATGTGAGCTCTCAGCTCCCTGCCACCTGCCTCCACGATTCTCTACCACGATGAAATCTAATCCCTCTGGACATAAGTCCCAAGGAAACACTTTCTTCTACAGCCTGCCTTGGTCATGGCGTTTTAAAACAGCGATAGAAAAATAACCAATACATGGGGCCCCTCCCTGTCACTTCAACTTATCCAGCTGCCCACAGATCATGCGGAAAACTCCAGGGTTCTAGTTCCCAAGAGCTGTTACCCATGCTGGGATAGACTTTTCAGGGCTGCAGCTGCCTTGAGTCATCCATGTTCCTGTAAGTAACACCTCACTCACAACTCTTGTAAATTAACCCCAGTAAACTCATGGGATCACACAAAACAAAAACAAAAACAAAACAAAAAAAAACCCAAACAATACAACTATATACTTTCCTTAATATATGAAACACCTCAGATGAACTAAGGGGGAACCCCTATAATGCGAGAGAAAAGGGTAAAATGTGGAGAGTATAGATTAGAAATGCTTATGGATCACTTAAAATTCTTCAACTCACCATTACCCCTTGTGAGGTCCTGACTTTGCAAGCTCCGTTTTAAAGAAAGGGCTTCATCTTAAACCATATAATGGGGGTGGGGTGGGGGATCTCAGCTCCAGAAATGTGCTGCAATGGTGGAATTTGAATAGATACTCCATAAATACCCAATTAAGGGACTAGGGGCCAGGACCATAAAATTTAATGAGGTCCAGATGTTCCTAGGAAGCATCCTGCCCTTGAAGATACCTTGTCAGTAATTTATAGCTCTTTGTTAGTGTTTCATGCCCCAAAACTGGCCAGTGGTTTCAGAAACTACCTTACCCTATGTCCTCCTTACCCAATCCTAAGACAACAGGACATGAGTTGCTCTGATTCCTGCACTTCCCCTTTAAACATCTCCCCTCCCCAGCTCATCACCACATACTTTCCTCACTCACAAAGCTGGGGTGATAGAAAGGGGTGGTCCACACTCGGATTTGTAAAATAAAGACCCTCGTGTAATTTGCATCAGAAACTGGGCTGCGTGAATTCTTTTGGGGATTAATAACTTGGGCATAACTCCCTAGCACTGGCCAACCTAGAGAAAAAAAAAAGGAAATAGTCCAGTTCCCTTTCACCTTCCAACACTTTCCCCCTAACTACCCCAGCCTAGAGGCAGACAGGTGCACCCCCTCCAGATTAAACCTGTGCTGTTGGAGTCACTCATTTCCTTGATTGTCTTTTCTTTCCACTGGCCTCACAGTAAACAGATGTGAAAAGCAATCAGCTTACACCAGCAGAGGGAAGTACAGTTTAAAACATAGTTCAGATACCCTTCTGCATCTCACATTAACACATATGAGAAAGGCGCTTAGCACAGTATAACTACTCAGAGACATACGACCATTACACTTACTAATGCAAGTAAAAAAATAACAGTACTATCAACAGAAGAAACAGAGCCCCATCGTAAAGAGAATAAAAGACATTTTATTCCTGAGCCATTTGGGTGAGCACGGCCAAGGACACAGATTCAGACTTCCCCCAACTCTGTTCTAACGTGGAGGAAGTTTTATGGAGGTTCATAGTTTTACAGACCAGAAAAGTCATAAAACAAGAGTTTAAGACGAATTAGAGGGTACTTTAGAGAGGGTTTATAGCAAAAAGGGGAGGCTTTGCTACAGGCCTAAAATGCCATCTGATGACATTCTTGCTTTTGGGTTGGTGGGAGCCAGTGCATTGGGTAAGCCAATAGATTCCTAAAGCTTTTGTGTGATACCCACAAGACTAGTTCTCACACGGAAGTGGTCAAGGAATGGCTGACCTGAGGGTTAAAACTAACTCAAAATAAGGTCAATTAGCCTCAGGGACCCTAACGTTCCATTCCTCCCAGTATTGAAATTATAATCAGTCTCTGTAGACACAGTTTCTTTCTAGGAATTTTTAATTTTGGCACTATTTATAGTTTTTGCTGTTGTTGTTGGTGGTGGTGTTTTTTGTCTTGTTTTCTTTTTGGTTTTGAGACAGAATTTCTCGGTGTAGCCTTGGCTGTCCTGGAAATTGTTCTGTTGATCAGGCTGGCCTCAAACTCACAGAGATCTTCCACCTTCTGTCTCTGGAGCGCTGGGATTAAAGGCGTGCTCCACCGCTGCCAAGCAACACTATAAAAATTGTCAGTTTATAACCTAACCTACCAAATTATTTCTTGACACTCAGCACACAGAGAAGACAGGAGCTCGCCACACGATCACTATTCTAAGCTAGTGCCCTGTGCTGCAGGAACTTACAAGAGAGGGTTGAGCTCGAAATGCCTGAGTAGAAATTCAACTCAGCAAGGAAGATTAAGACATTGGAACTCAGCAAGGAAGACTGAGACATTGTAACTCAGCAAGGAAGACTGAGACATTGTAACTCAGCAAGGAAGATTGAGACATGTAACTCAGCAAGGAAGATGTCTATTTAAATTATTGCTTTTCATCTTGATACAGCTTTGGTATCCCATATATAGCTAGACATTGATCTGTTTCTGTTAGATGCTTTGATTTGGTGGAATAAAGATTTTAAAAGCAAGTCATTATGACTTTCTGAATTTCCACAGTGTCTGTTTTTTATCTATGATTTTGTTAAGTTGAATTAAAATGTGTTGACAATGGCTATGATGCCAGTATATCAAGATGATATTTAAACTATATATGATAATATTTAAAATATATATTAATATATATCCATGGGTTGATAAAAATTGGCAAATAAGTCTTCACTAAGGTGACATTTAATCCCACCAAAGCATTAAGAATTTTTTCTCTGTGTGCCACTGTGACAACTAGCATTGAAGAAGCCCAAGTGCATAAAATTCCATGGTACATGTGTTAACTTGAAATGTTTACTTAAAAATTAATTACAGATTATTTATTTTTTACCACAAATCTCTGATACAAAATATCCTTTAATGTTTTATACATACTGGAAAATAATAAAAAAGTTTTATGAACAGTCAAATAACATATCAAAGGTAAAATATTATATTTCAAATTATGTGTGTATGTGTGCGTGTGTGTATTAAGATCTCTACACATTCTTCTGATAGGTCTGTTGGGAAGACTCTGACTTCACATATGAGTGAATTCTAGAGAAGAAGTTCTATGAAGTCCAGATTCAGCAGTAGCTGCAAAGAAAAAAATCTCTATGTCAAAGACTTTATAGTAAATTAATAATGAGTTAGCTTTAAAAAGTTAAAAAATATCAGTGTTAATGAAGATAAACTTAGTATGTTTCACTGGTGAATTGTAGCATGACTGCTATGGACTAACCACTTTCTGATTGGATCTGAGGCCGTATAGAGAAGGAAATTCAGTGCCTGGTACTGTCATCCTGATCAAAAACCTTTGGTTGGCATCTTAACTAGGGTTTCTACTGTGAAACACATGACCAAAACAACTTGGGGAGGAAATGGTTTGTTTGGCTTATGTTTCCATGTCACTGTTTATCATTGAAGGAAGTCAGGACAGGAACTCAAACAGGGCAGAAACTCAGAGGCAGGAACTGATGCACAGGCCATGGAGGAGAGTGCTTGCTAACTGGCTTGCTCTTCACGGCTTGCTCAACCTTATTGAACCCAAGACCACCAGCCCATGGTTGACACCACCTACAGTGAGCCGGGCCCTCCTCCATCAATAGCTTGCAGTGATATTTTATATGTATTTTTATAAATAAAGCTTGAAGATCAGAATGCAAAGCTAAGCCACTAGAGGCCAGGGAGTGGTGGCATGCACCTTTAATCCTAGGGCTCAGGAGACAGAGATAGACAAATCTCTGTGAGTTCAAGGCTACTCTGGGCTACAGAAAATCTATCCAAAACAGATCCAGGTGGCGGTGGCTTTAATCTCACTCCTTTAATCCTAGTGTTTGGAAGTCACACACCTTTAATCCCAGCACTAGGGAGGTGGAGACAAGAAGGGATATAGCTGAGCAGACAGAGGGGAAGAGACAGGAATTCACTGGAGTGTGGAGTCTGGGGTTTGGTGGAGATACAGTGCACTCTAGGCAGTCTGAGGATCACCCCTTTTGTCTGAGCATTGATAGAGGGAAAAAGTCTCTCTAGTGGCTTACTGCTCTGCTTCTCTCATCTTCAGCTTTAACCCTTGTATCTGTCTCTGGATTTTTATCATCTGTGCTACAATAGCTAATTAAGAAAACTCACTACAGGCTTGCATACAGCCCTGTCTTCTAGAGGCATTTTCTCAACTGATGCACCCTCCTCTCTGATGAATATACCTTGTGTCAAGTTGACATAAAACTAGACAGCACAGCTCAGCAGGCCACAGACTGGAGGGCAGAACCTACTATTGTTTTGCTAATGTTCATTATATCTGTAACCTTCTAAACAGTTATGTTTATACCCAAAGACCCGGGCTGGTCTCAGCAGTCATCAGAGAAGCTTCTATCTGCAGTAGACAGTAGTCAATGGAGAGATACAAAACTGGTCAGAGCCCTGAGAATAAGAGACAATCCCCTGATCCAAGACTGGGAATAATGTGGAAAAGGAGGTGGAAAGAATATCAAAATGAGAGGATGGGGAGGGTGCTGCCTTGTGGACAGGAAACACCATCATACTCATGAGCTCACAGCATATGTGCTTGTGCTTACCTGCACAGGACCTACCCAAGATCAACATCTGGCACAGATGGAGCTAAGACCTACCCAAGATCAACATCTGGCACAGATGGAGCTAAGACCTACCCAAGATCAACATCTGGCACAG
>NC_022009.1:67321425-67330030 GCF_000317375.1 Microtus ochrogaster
TTATATACATATATAAAATTCTCATTAATAAAGAAAAATTAAAACTATTACAGTAGAAATGACAAGTGAAATTGGCAATAGTTATACAATTAATTGCCAATGTGACTAAATGACAGTACATCTTGTTTTCCTGGTCTTCAAGCATTCTTCAAGAGCTGTTTAGTAAGGCGTTGTGACAAGCACAGGTAAGACAGGTGAGGAGTACACAGTCTGTTCCTCCACAACCAGATACTATAATGCTAAGAAAAAGAACAGGTGAGCTGACAATGTCCATGTACTCACAGACACTTTGACAGGTACAAAACACCACACTTCTACAACAATCAGACTCAGATGTCAGTACGGCTTTTTGGTGGCTATCTAAGAGCTGATAGCTGAAGGGCGAGAAGAAAGGGAATGCAGCAGAATGAGAGAAGAACGTGAACACGGCAGGAGGAGTGCGGGTGGAGTTCCGCGTAGGCTGCCTTGGCGAGGAGTGAGAGCCAGCAGGTAGAGGGAAGTCTGTGCAGAGGTAAGGCTGACGTACTGCCAAGAACAAGTGGATTTGGGTATTTTCAGTTGACGATAAGGAAATGTAAGCTTCCCCTGAGGACAAACAGTAAACAGATAAGGAAGGAAATGCTGGGAGAGTGGAAAGGCACTTGTCAAGTGACCGCTTATGAAGGGTGGCTCTTTCGCTGATGCTTCCCTCTGTCCAAACCTTCTCATATATCCCTAATCACGCTTTTTCAAGTTCATGGTCACTTTTTCATTAATTATTGTTACGCACATACATACATGCATTATATATTACTAAATACATAAATACCACCTGCTTTGTCTGTATAAGGCTACCTGTATGTATATTTTCAGGGCTGACCATTTGGTGTTGGATACCAACTGCTGTGTTCTTCCCTGAAGCAGAATCCTTATCCTGCTCTTCCAATTCCTTAGCTGCCTGTAATCCCGAGGGTCTTTGGAGCTATGCCATTGTGTTTAAGGATAGTTTCACGAGAATGGGAGAAATGAAGAGAGTGGGAGCCACATGGTGCATACAGAATAATACGTACCCATTGTATCATCTCATACAAGGGTGATCACTGCTCTTCATCTAGTTCATATCCACATTTCAGAAACGTGGTGTTTTTAATACCAGGTTAAGTGAACCCTCATATTTTAGGCTAACCACATTACTTTGCGACTCTTAGCAAAATGTTACTCTTTATATATAATAAAGTATCTGTTTAACCTGTTTAAGGCTTTGAGGAACTTAAAGCGATAGGAAAGGAATAAAGAGTGGATAAATATATTTTCATTAAGAATGCTTGTATTTTGCACACCTTTCCCTTGAATTTGTAAGAACAAATAGCAATGTAGAAACTCCCACTGAAAGAGATACTGTCAGCTATTTATACTTTATTCCAGGAATCAGTTAATTAATCCAAATTTAATGAATCAAAATTGACACCTACCTTGTCTTAATTCTCTAGTTATACTTTGTTCCCATTCCTGCAGCACCTAAAATCAGTCAAATATTAGTTATAATCTTTAAATTAAGCAAGAAACAATATGATGGGGACTATATATCATTAAAATGTGGCCAATAAGCATTGAGGTAACACATGCCTGCAATCTGTACTTACAGGAGGGTGATGTAGGAGAAAGCTGTGAACCCCAGGCCAACCTGCGATTCATAGTAATACAAAGGTCAATTGGATTACAAAGTGATCCAATTTAAAAAAATTAAATACAGTATGCATCTATTCATTTATTTATTTTAAAATGTGTATAGAAAATAAAAGGAAAATACTACCCTTAATTGAGACTTTTAGGAGTATACTTAGCTAGAAGACGTCTTTAAAATCATAAGTAAACTAAAATCCCGCTGTGTTCTGAGTTAAGTAATAGGGACAATGTGCGGACCTGTTGTAGTGATGGGGGAGAGTCTTCTGTTTTGTGTTAATTTCCCTGGTTAAATAAAGAGACTGCCTTGGCCCTTTGATAGGACAGAAAATTAGGTAGGTGGAGAAGACTGAACAGAATGCTGGGAGAAAGAAGCCGAGTCAGTCAGTCGCCATGATTCTCCCACTCTAGACAGACACAGGTTAAGATCTTCCCTGGTAAGCCACCTCGTGGGCTACACAGATTATTAGAAATGGGTTAGATCAATATGTAAGAGCTAGCCAATAAGAGGCTGGAACTAATGTGCCAGGCAGTGTTTAAAAGAATACAGTTTCCATGTAATTATTTTGGGTAAAGCTAGCTGGGAGCCCCGCCGCTCATACAACATTGTAGATTCATCAATGCAAGTGTGATTGTTACTCTTCATCTAGTTCATGTCCATGTTTCAAAGAGTTGTGTTTTTAATACAAAAGTTAAACAAATCCTCATATTTTAGGCTGGTTGCATTACTTTGTGATTCTTAGCAAAATGTTACTCTTCATAAAAAGGGTATCTGTTCAAACTCCTTTTTCACTTCGGTGTTTTTTCCCTTAAAAAGAACTTTACAGGGCTGGAGAGATAGCTCAGTGGTTAAGAGCACTGCCTGCTCTTCCAAAAGTCCTGAGTTCAATTTCCAGCAACCATATGGTGGCTCACAACCATATGTAATGAGATCTGGTGCCCTCTTCTGGCCTGCAAGCATACATGCAGACAGAATACTGAGAATACTGTATATATAATAAATAAATAAATCTTTTTTAAAAAAGAACTTTACATTAGAATATTAAAAACTGAGGATGTTTGGGTAAGAGGATGGATTAGAAACTGCCTCCATGTGCTGCAGGGAATGAAAAGAGTCCAAATAGCAAGGAATGGACCAATTCAGAGACAGCAAGATTGGCAAAGCACTGGAAACCACAAAGAAAACCCTTGAAAAGTGTGGAGAACAGAGTGGTAGGGATAATGGAAGAATGATCACATACTTCCAAATTTTGAGGGAGAGGGTAACCAATTTCCTTTCAAAAGGCAGACGATGTGGCCCTGGTGAAAAGAGACAAGTGGTCAATGCACGTGACAAATTCATGCTTCCTGCAAACTTTGAGACTGGAAGAAACAATCATTCTTCATGTGTTTGGTCAACAGTCCAGAACAGGTCTCTTTGTCATTCCCCAAGACTCAGAGAGCTGAGGGAAGTCATCATCTTGAGAGGAAATCTAATTGTTTTTAAGACTAAATTTTGTGGGGTCCTTGTAGAAAAAAAATGAAGAATCCCAAATACATGTGAAGAATCCCAAAGCCAACCCCACAGCCAAAATATAAGACACAGAGCAGAAGGCAGTCATGGAGAAAAGTTGGGCAGGATTCTGACATGGCAAGAAATTCTAGCAGCATGAGGATTTGTATAAGCAGTCTGCCTTCTGAGGCTAAGAGATAAGCCTATCATATGGAGATATCTACACAATCTATCGGTCAAGCCAGAGGTCATCAGATCTCCCAACTCTGAAGCCACCAATCACTTGAGATTCATGGGTGATCCAACTGAAAATGCTGAAATTTCAGTGGAATAGAAGCCCTGTTGTCTTGTGTAGGAAGTGGAGGGGTCCTGAGTGAATGAAGTCCTGAGTGGATGCATGCTATTAACACAGAAGGACTCCTTACCCTCTGGCTCAGAGGGATGGCAAAGCCTTCCTTGGAGGACTAAGAGTGAGTGTTGACAGTGTGTGCAGAAAATGCTCATCATAACCTTCTCCTCCTGGACTCCCCTGCAGAGATTGTTCCTACTAATAGTAGCTAAACTTGTGATCCGTTCATGAATCATAAACCCTGCCTCTTGTTTATAAATATGCAATAACCATGTCTTCATATTTAGCTGTCTGTAATAACTGCATCTTTGTTCACGTCTATGTAATAAATGTGTTCAGCTTTCAGGGTGCTACAATTTCTCCATCAGCGAGCTAAGCCCACCCCACCCCAGCTATTTCTGTTTAACAGATATCTGACACTTAATATTTTAGGGTCAGCACAAGCCTAAATGTGAGAAAATATAAAAATCTCCAATTTCATGCTCTCTCCACAGCCCAAGTTTGGAAGACTTAAGTTTTAGAGTTCTCTAATGTTCCAAGTGTACATTTAGAAACGACTAGTGACGTCTAAGAGGAAACACAAGCAATGCGATGAAGAAAGGACATCAAGATGTAGAAAAGACAGCAACATGGAAAAATTCATCAAGGAAACATATTTTCAAAAATTATGTAAATGAGAAATTCAGTTAATAAAAAATAAACACAGTCAAATAATTGATAACTAAGGTTACTATAGCCAGCAGAGTAGGAAATTAATAGAAAACAATATTTAAAGGCAAGCACAAATTAACATGACTCAGGATCACCAAGCCAATGCTTCAGAAGATATTTAAAGGAAATTTAGATGCAGAGCAGCGGGGGGAGATTATCTTGATCATGCAAGCACAGAAAAGGATAAATTTCATGAGAATAGAGTAATATTCTATTGCTGTGAAGAGACACCATGACCAAGGAAACTCTTATTTTAAAAAAGCACTTAATTGGGGCCTTGCTTACAATTTCAGAGGTTTAGTCCATTATCAACATTTGGGGAGCATGGTTGAATACAGGCACATGCTGAAGCAATAGCTGAGAGCTATATCCTGATTCATAGGCAGAGAGAGGGAGAGAGGGACGGGGAGGGGGAGGGGAGAGAGAGAGATAGATAGAGAGAGAGAGAGAGAGAGAGAGAGAGAGAGAGAGAGAGAGAGAGAGAGTAGGCCTGGTGTGGACTTTTGAAACCTAAAAGCTCACTCCAGTGACAATAAGGACACACCTCCTGATTGTTATAATTCTTTCAAATAGTGCCACTCCCCGATGACTAAGCATTTAAATATATGAGTCTATAGGGGCCATTCTTTTTTTTTAATTTTATTTATTTATTAAGGATTTCTGCCTCCTCCTTGCCACCGCCTCCCATTTCCCTCCCCCTCCCCCGATCAAGTCCCCTCCCGCAATCAGGGTTCCCTGACCTGTGGGAAGTCCAAGGACCGCCCACCTCCATCCAGGTTTAGTAAGGTGAGCATCCAATTTTTTTTTTTTTTTTAGACTGGGTTTCTCTGTAGCTTTGGAACCTGTCATGGAACTAGCTCTTGTGGACAAGGCTAGCCCCAAACTCAAAAGAGATCCACCAGTTTCTGCCTCCTGAGTGCTGGGATTAAAGGCATGCATCACCATCGCCCGGGTGACAACTGGAATTTTTTAAAGTGGGAAATTAGTTAAAGAAAGATGAGAGAGAGAGGGTTTCTTTCCATGTTAAAAAATGGGAAACACTATTATTATGGAGGGAGTTAGGTCTCTGGATGATTCCACAATAGATGGTTTAAAAATGGAGCAATTAAATGAGGGGCATAAAAACTGCAAAAGTAAGAGGAGGTGAATGAACAGAAGGGACCAGTATGTTCCAGACAAAGCAGCCAGTGGCACACACAAAATGACGGTAGTTATGACAGCATACACAATCCTGGAGCACGTTCAAGCCAGAAGAAATACGATGGCAATGGAAAGTGGACATATCAGAGAAACTGTTGCAGCTGAAAGCTGTTGAGAGCCACTCTTCTTTAAGAGTGTTGCCACTGGTAGGTTCACCACACTGCACATTCACGAATACATGGACATTAAAATTGGACTGATGGGTGAACAAAAGAGGGGGCAAACAAAGTTGAGTGGGTAAGGAAGGTGACAGTGGAAAGTTGACAATGAAACACTAAAAATAGCAAAGGAAGGAACCAATGACGGCAATAGGAAATGAAAAGTCGTAACAATGCTTATAGGCTATCAGAATTAATATTGTGGATTTGGCCATGACATGGAAAGGAAATCATGAGGCAATGCGTTTCCATTAAAATTCACCCCTTTTTTTGTTTTTTTTTAATTTCGAGACAGGGTTTCTCCGTAGCTTTTTGGTTCCTGTCCTGGAACTAGCTCTTCTAGACCAGGCTGGCCTCGAATCCATTAAAATTCTAATGATATATTTCACTTAACTAGGAAAAAAGCTGAAACTAATATAGAAGTGCAAAGTAAAATCATTTACAAGGAAAGGCCAAGCATTTTAAAATAAACCTTTGGCTTTTGGCTGTCACATTCCTTTTTTAAAGTGTGAGCTAATACGGTTTTAAAGAAACTGCAGTCTAGCTGTCAGTCACATATGAAACCCAAGCTAAGAAACGAGCACTGCGTGCGAAGGAGAGCCTCTGAGCTTCTGCAGATGATCAAATTCCTGCGTTCTTTCTTTATGAGCACACACTGTGGTGCTCACTCAACATGCATAAGCCAACTAAATAACTTAGTATTATCTGAAATGAAAAAGAACCACACCAGAATGGAATCTAAAGCAAGTAAAAAAGATTACCTTGGTCTTGCAGTTTTCCATGGTCTCAACTGAACGCCATAGGTTTGAGGTAGGAACCATTATGTTTTCTCCGGAGAAACCTCTTGGGATGAAAAGTCTATTGCTAAGGTCTCGAGGACAGGTGGACTCCAGGACAGATCTTGTGTCAGTGGTGCTGTGCTGTGATCTGCTCTGCTTCCTCTCCAGGAGAAGTTTAGTCTTCACCTCTGCTAGCCTTTCATCTGTTCTAAGAAGAGTGCGAGACAAGTTGTTCACACCTCACTTTCCTGAGTGCATCCTCAGGAATCTACATTTTAAAATGGTCAGTGAAATTCCTCCTTAAGCAGTATCTTAGTACTCAGACTGTGTCAGAGCACATACATTGTATCTAAATAAAGAGCTTAAACTGCTTTAAAGCAGTGCATGTATTTCTAGGGGAATTCTAACTAGCAAACAATCCAAACAGTGCAACAGAGAGACCTCTGTTGCTAACACATGGCTCAGTGAGTCACACCGCTGACTTCTGGAGAAGCCCTACTCATTTGATTCCCAATGTCCCTAGAAACACGTGAAAGGGTGACCGTGAAATGATGAGTACGCTAGTTTGCCCAGTTTTAATTGCCAATCTACTTTGTGAGATCATTGAAAGTAAGAGTGAGAAAGTTAGAAATATATGTACTTGGCAAACCAATATAAAAAACTATCCCTGAAAGGCATTTGTCTTTTATTATATGTACATTCTGCCCATTTTAAGTGTGTGGCAGTGAAAAATAACTCAGAGGAATTATTTCTACGAGAGAAGAGATGGCTGAGATGGCAATCACGAACAGCTTAAGCACCTCTGGACAAAGCAGCCATTACACATTTACCAAAGCCTTAGAGGCCTCACTCAGACCTACACTGAATCAGAAAGTGTCTTCTCATCTTTCCAAATTATATTTTCCTTATGTTTTCCTGTGACAAAACCGTACTTTTAGGTACAGTAGAACACACTAAAGGACAGTTGTGTGTAGGGACCCTCAAGAGGTAATGGGTAAGAATCTAATCCCATAGGCTAGAATGTGCCCAGCGCACTGGTAATAGTATCCCATGACCTGCGGGCTTAAGCTGTAATTTTCCAACCGTGTCAATGTTTCTTTTTGAGAGGATGCTAACCAGAAATTTGGTAACAAGAGTGTATGAAGTACACAGTTTTAGAATATGCAGGTCAATTATAGCGGAGTATAAAGCAGGATAAAAAACCATATGGAAGAGGGGGAGATAGACGCTGACATGGATGAAGTTATTAAAACTTTACAAAGGGATATGTGTGTGCTCACATGTAGGAGCTGGCACAGCCTGACACACTGATTCCCTGGACCTGGAATTATGGATATTGTGAGCTGCCTGATGAGGATGCTGGATACTGAGCTCAGTTATTTTGCAACTTAGACACCGAGCCATCTCTCCAGTCCCTTAAGGATAAGTTATTTTGTCGATCTTATGCTCTAAAATTATATTCTCTTTTCCTTTGAAATTTTTGCAGGGGAGGGGCGCTGCCTTGCCAGACCAGCACTCTGATTGGCTGCTGCACCAGTCTCTAAATTTACATCCTAGAGTTTCTTTCCTTATCCTACATGTGTCCTGGGGACAAGTTAATGAGTTTAATTTATCTTCCATGATGTTCTGACTTACTTGCTTAGTTTATTTGACAATGATTTTCTAATTTTGACTTCTTGCAGGTAGAGCTGCTTATAGTTTTCCATTTCGATTTGATTACAATCTACTTGATTCTTCATTTTAGAGAATTCCGATTCCAGGTCCCTTATTCTGAGCTCCATCTGCATTCGCACCGAAGCGTTCTGTTTGTGCCTCAGCTTCTCTAGCTTGTCTTCATAGGCTGCCTGCGTCTGGCCAATGCAAAGGAGAGCAGTTTCACAATGACTCTCTCAAACAGTTGTTACGCATCTGTTTCCTTTAGTTTTGACCAATTACATCACAAATGCATTTAAATATGTAAAATGATGCTAAATTCTAAACATTTTTCAAAAATATGAATTACATTGAACTTGAACTTAGAATGAAACCATTTGTTTCTCTGTTACCATTATACTACTCGTGGTGCTGAGCACTGAAGGCCTGTGCTTACATGTGCTCTAACCATCAACTATGGCCTCAAATCAGTACTGTGCTATGCTCAGACTCACACAATCTAACAGTTTTAAAAGTGGAATATGAGCCGGGCGGTGGTGGCGCACGCCTTTAATCCCAGCACTTGGGAGGCAGAGGCAGGCGGATCTCTGTGAGTTCGAGA
>NC_022009.1:67330130-67334216 GCF_000317375.1 Microtus ochrogaster
TACAAGAGCTAGTTCCAGGACAGGCTCCAAAACCACAGAGAAACCCTGTCTCGAAAAACCAAAAAATAAAAATAAAAAATAAAAATTAAAAGTGGAATATGGTAACTTAAGTACAATTCAAAGTGTAATTTTTGTGCCATATTTTGTTCTCCTTAAGTCATGGCTTGTGCCAGCTAGTCTTCAATATCAAATGATTCTCTAAGAAAAACAGTTTTGCATGATCATTTCGGTTATACCAATGGGACTATCTCAAGGGAAAACATGCATTATCTGCCTTCCAAAATTTCTAATACATTTTTATTTTTTGAGAGTCTCATAAGAATGTATTTTTAATGTATTTTGTCATGTGCATTCCCTCTCCTTCCTTCAAGACCTCCTACATTTAATTTCGTCTTTCTTTTCTCAAATATAGTAATGTACCAATTTTGTGCTGTTCATATAGTCATGCATGTAGGGCTATCTACTGGATCATGATTGACCTACTAGGGACTATAGCCTATAAAACTTACTCTCTTCCATCTGGCCATCAACTGTCCAGAATTCCTTAGTTAGGGGAGGGGCTCATGATCCCTGGTCCACTCCATGCTAAATGTTGGCTGGCTCTATCTCATCCAGGTCTTCTGCAAACTGTGACATCTGCTATGTGTTTGTGAGTTCAGTTGGCTTGTGTCCAGAAGACACTGTTTCAGTCTGGTCCTCCCTAACCTCTGGCCTTTTCCACTATTTCTTTAATAGTTATAAAACAGACCTCTACAAAAGAAGTAGGAGGAGCACATGCAGCATATACACCCAAAATATAATTGGCAGTGAAAAGACATATTGTAAGAAAATAACCTGCAAAAATAGGTTGATTTGTTTTAATTTTTCCACTAAGTCCTGCTTTGTTTTCTCTTCGATTTCCCATTTATACTGTTCTATTTGACCACATTCTATCATATTCTTTTCCATGTGATTTCTGAGGTTATCTATTTCTTGTTCTAACTTCTTCTTATGCTTCTTTAATTTTTCACATTTCTTTTGTACGGTTTTCATAGACAGTAACTCCTGCCGAAGCCGCTGATTTTCTTTATGCAGTTGTAGACATTTGGAAGACGCAGTTTCCAGTTTTGCAGTAAGATCATCATTCTGTGGGCACAAAATCATACCCTTCGGTGCTGGGGAAGTGGGCTGGGAATAGTCTAAGAGAAATCTGACACAACTTTAGTTGTAACAAAGTATCATTTCTAATTGATTCTTACAACACGGTTGTTACTCAGAAGGTCAACAATAAAAACTTCACCAAAGTCACAAAAACATGGTCTTCATATTCATTATCTTTGTTACAAAAATTTTATTTTTCTACACTTTTGTCTTAACATGAAGTTACCCCTTAGAAGAAGGCACCTTATGGCAATCTATCTTCACTATTAAAGAAGACATAAGGATATTACATGGTGTTCAATAATTGGCTCCCAGATGACGGAAAGTAATACATAAGACTAATGAATCTTATAAATAAAGATTCTAATGTCAATAATTCTTTCCCAAACTGTAAATGTTTGATAATATTTGAATTGCGTGCCGAGATGTAATGATTCTCAAAGATGAGTGATAAAAAGGTGGAGAGACACAATCCATATTATTTTGTGCATGAGAATGACTTAATTCGGTAGCATGATACTGTAATGGTGAGGGAACGCAAGCCACACAATGAACCCTAAGAAAGACAACCCAGGCAAAAGTCTAGTTAAAGTTCAGATTCTCCTGCTAAACACGTGTACAAACAAGTTTGGAGGTTATGCGAGTGCCTAATTTCTAGTCATTGAAGTTGATGCTAAGTGAGCCAGCCGCACCAATTCTTACTTAAGTGTAGATTATAAAAAAATGCTGGCTTTGAGACATTAAATTTTGAGGTGATTTCTGACACACAAAAATGGCACAGAAATGAGATGTAGCTGAACATGAGGAATTGGGACACAGGGTGACTCTGACCTGTGGAAAGGAGTTCAAAGTAGCTAATGATTTTAGCTAATATTCCTAATTTTTAAAGAATAAATAGCAAAACCCTCATTATTTTCAATAAACTTAATAGGCTTAGGATCCTATTAGTCTCTCACTTTCTGATCTGTATGATACTGATGTAAGAGGGTACCTTGAGGCTTTCATTCTTAGCTAACTCATTATTAATAAATTGTCAAATTCTGTATATTAAAATATAGTAAGAGAATGAGACTATATGAAATCTCAAAGATACTTTTCAGTCATAAGATAGACCCATCAACACAACTGTTAGTTTTTTCTTTCAAGGACAGATCCATCTGTCAAAGGCCCATCCCCACTGACTTATTTTCCCCAAGAAGGCCTCAGAGCTTATACCATATTCAGCTAGGAATTCATGGATGTACTATTCTCCTGTTGAATTAGCACCTCTATGAGCCAGTCACTGAGAATGAGTGGACCCGTCAGCGAGGGCACAAGTCTTCAACATATGAGGCTTTTTCAACTGTAATATTCTCCCTCTGGCCTCGAGGGGCTCATGTCCTTTAGACATTTAGTGTACATTTAAGTATACATTTAAGAGTTTTTGACAATCTTTTGTTGTTAGTTTCTGAGCTGTAAGCAAACCTGTAGGTATGAGTTGAGCATCGTGTAAGGAATTATGAGAAACAGCATCTTAGGCAGTCTTGTGTCAGAAGTGTGTCTAGCTGTTTTCATTTCTCAAGTCTTTTTAAAATGAATTTACCCTTCTATAACTTTAATGCCTTTACTGGTGTGGTGGTCTTGTTGATACCTGAGACTCCCTTAAGAAATCTTTCTGATTGTCCTGGTTAAAAAAAAAATACTCCAAAGCCACAGAGAAACCCTGTCTCAAAAAACCAAAAGAAAAAAAAATATCTGGCTTCTTTTTTATATAGTTATTTTTGCTGTTGTTGTTGATTTTGTTTGTTGGTTTTGTGTTTGATTTTGGTTCTTTTTTAAGATGGTCTCATTCTATAACCTTGGCTGACTATGTAGAGCAGGCTGACCTAGAACTCAGATCCACCTGAGTGCTGGGATTAAAGGTATGCAACACTGAGCCCTGACCCTTGGCTTCCTTTAAACAGTGTTTATCTCTGCAGAGACCGTACCTTCTTAACCGCAGTTTTATATAGGCAAAACGGACCAAACCACAAAATTTCAAAAATTGTTCAATCATATTTTTGCTCCTAGTTTTTATTTAGTAAACACCTGCCTAAAACCAGCTCACAATGGTGGTGCAACAGCCTGAATGTCAGGCTGCCTGGAACTTCTTCTTTTGCAAGTTAAATTAATTTAGCACTTTAAACCTGGCTTCATATAGTCTTAGGCCATGAACAAAAGGAGAACATATTCTTTTCAAGAAGAAAACACAAATGGCCTCTAGTCTACCCACAGTGGACTCCTTGTTCCTATCTGAAACTTCATGAGCACAGCCTATACTTTCCACATTTTAGTCTTCTGAGCTCCCGGACAAAAGTTCTCTTAAAGTTTCTATAAGCTTTTTTTCCAAACGTTTCTACATTCCTCACACAAATTGGTTCTAAGGGCCTAAGAACCACAGGGTTAGGTGTTTGACACAGCAATTACTCTGCTTCTTGGTGCCGACATTCTATATTGTTCAGGTTTCCCTGCCCCTGGTACAATTAATTAGAAAAAGATTTATTTCAGCACATGGCTTCAAAGGTTTCAGTCCCCAATCACTTGACATTTTATGCCTGAAGTGAGGCAGAAAACCATGGTGGCCTGGATGTGTGACTGAGGAGAAATCTCAGTTCATGGCAGTCATGGAGCAGAGCAACAACGAAGAGGCCAAGGACAGATGTGTCTCCAGTCACTCTTCATCTAGACTTAGCTATGAAACAAGAGTGCATTAGTCCATTAGAGCAATCAGTGCCATCATGAGCCACTTACCTCCAGTGATCGGATGCACCAGCCGGTGATCAATGCTTCAGCATTTGAGTCCTTGTGTGCATGAGCTGGGGCAGAAAGAGCGACTACATATCCAACAGCGGTAACTACAGCTTTATAATGGGACTGTAAGCGTCTGGTAACTACATATCCAACAGCGGTAACTACAGCTTTATAATG
>NC_022009.1:67334316-67339493 GCF_000317375.1 Microtus ochrogaster
TAACTACATATCCAACAGCGGTAACTACAGCTTTATAATGGAACTGTAAGCGTCTGGTAACTACATATCCAACAGCGGTAACTACAGCTTTATAACGGAACTGTAAGCGTCTGGTAACTACATATCCAACAGCGATAACCACAGCTTTATAATGGAACTGTAAGTGTCTGGTAACTACATATCCAACAGCGATAACTACAGTTTTATAATGGGACTGTAAGCGTCTGGTAACTAACTGTGACTTAAAAAACAACTACTGGGGGCAACGACTGCTTTGTTCCAGTTTAGTGTTTATATTACAGACTTACGATCTTAAGGTCTACAGGGGAAAGCATTCTCTTCTGCTTGAAAAACATTTATAGAGTTTTTAATATACATGATTATATTGACATACTGAATAATCTCTTTTCTCCTAAATTGGACTTTGACTAATAAGTCTTTGGCTAATGATCACGGATGAATATAAAAATTTCTTTTCTAGAATCCAGAGATTCCACTGTCCTCTGGGAAAAATGTTTATATAATGACCTAGTACTCATTCCTGATGAGATATATATTATAAGGAATTCATTGTCAAAATCTTGTGGGGAAGGCTTAGACTAAAATAGGTACCCCAAAGTCTACATCAAATAATTACTTTCCTGTAATTTTAAAAGCTTTTCTAAAAGCCAAGCAGAGATTCAATCACAGCCTCAGGATGCATAGTGCAGGCGAGGTGTGTAGCTCGGTGCTCATAATGCCTGGTTTGCATCTGTTGGGTCACAGGTTCAATCCCTATGCAAAACATCATAACAATCATAGCAGTAATAACTACATTAATAAATGTATTCCTTTTGTACACTGTATGTAAATTTTATACATGGTTTACTAAACAATCTTGTAAGAGCAGCACTATTTACAATAATCAAAACATAGAAGATGGGGGTTGGAGAGTTGGCTCAGTGGTTAAGAGCATTGCCTGCTCTTCCAAAGGTCCTGAGTTCAATTCCCGGCAACCACATGGTGGCTCACAACCATCTGTAATGAGGTCTGGTGCCCTCTTCCGGCCTGCAGGCATACACACAGACAGAATATCGTATACATGATAAATAAATAAAATAAATATTTAAAAAAAAACATAGAAGATGTCTACATGTCCTTCAGTGGGTGAGTGGCTAAAAATGTAGGACACACAGCTGCCTTTAGACTCTCACACCATTTTAATTTAAAATTTGCTACCCAGATCATTAGTTTTATGAAGTCAGCAAACTTCTGCAAAGAGGAATATGTGTGTTACTAATATAATTGTACACATTGGTATGAATATAGTGTGTTCACCAGTCAAACTGTTCTACTGCCTAAAACATTCCAAATACTAGAAAAATAAAACTTTATTTTCATTATTATGAGAAATAAGGGAATAACTTACCAAAATTTTTCCTAGTAGGTTCTTCTTTAACTGTTCAATTTTCTCTGCTTGCTTTCTTGCTGTAGCTTTTAATTTGCAATTTTCAAGTCCAAGTCTATTATAATGTACATTTTAAAATAGTTACTCTCGTGTGCCAAGTTTAAAAACATCTCATAATTTCTCAACAAACATCTTGAGTAATAATTATTTAAATTCTTAAAAATTAAAAAGTAACTAGAGGCAGAGGCAGTCAGATCTCTATGAGTTTGAGGCCAGTCTGGTCTACAAAGCTCTTATACAGACAGAGAAACCCTGTTTCAAAAAACCAAAACAGAACAAAACAGTAAAATAAGTATCATTTTCTAGCTACGTTTGTAGATAAGATGCAACATTTATGTAAAATGCGCAAAAATTACTATGCCGCCGAGCTGCCCCCCAAGCCTCAATTGTGCATTCCAAGTAAATTAGGAATAACTCTCATAAATTGTCATGACTGGCATAAATATCAAAGCACACTATTTATTTGCTTTGTTAATACTCAAGCCATTGTGCATGCTGCTGTGTACTTCTGAATGCAGTCGTGCATCTTCTGAACGCATTGTGCAGGCTCTATGTGTTGATCCAGTGCTTCTTGCAACTAAAATAAAGGGAAACATCCTTCACTAGTCATCAGGTGTACACATGCCCACTGTGGGCATTGCTGTCAAGTTTCAGTGGACTCAGTAGCCCTTCACCTGAAGAATGTGTTAGCTACTTTTTGTTGTTGCAACTGCAAAATTATCCAAATTACAGCACACATATCCAAAAGAGTCTCTTACAGCAAAATATGAGGATCTTAGGATTCACAGAGCCTAGAAGTCCTTTAAAAATTTACTGATGCCTATACTGTGACTGAAAGGAAATATTATTTTGGATTTATGTGTTATCATGTTAGTTACTTTTCAAGTCACTATAACAGAATACCTTACAGAAATAAGAGGAGAAGCCATGGCTCACTCATGGTTTGAGGAATACGTTCCATCATGTCTGGAAAACACTGTTTTGGCTGCAGGTGCTTATTATCTTGGCTCTTACAATTTTTCTGTCCCCCTCTCTGCAATGAATTCTGAACCTTTGGAAGAGGGAGTGTGACACAGACATCTCATTTAGAGCTGAGCCTCTCATAATTCCTTACGCTCTGCATTTGACTGATTGTGGATCTCTGCATTGTTATCATCTACTGCAGAAAGGAACCCTACTTACAACATTCCAGGGCTTCTTCAGCCCTGAGCTACATATTCTTCAAGCAAACCAGTTCCAAAGGCCCACAAACCACATAATTGGGTTTATTTCAGCAATAACTCCACTTTTTGGTACCAATTTCCAGTGTTAGTTTCCTTCCTCATTGCCATAGTATAAAACTTGCCAGGAAGTGACTCAGGAGGAGAGAGATTTATTTTATCTCAGTTTTATGGTGAGGAACTCAAGTCAGCTGGGGCTCAGTGTGTGGTGGCAAGCATTTGCAGCACAGCTTGCTGTATTTCTACCAGTCAGGAGGCAGAGACTAGAAATGGAGCAAGGCCAGCCTACATGCCTCAAGACCTGCCTCCCTGTAACCCACACCCTTCATCTAGGCCTCACCTTCTCAAGATAACTTACTACAACAGACCAAGTATTTAAATACATGTGCCTGTAGGAGACATTTTGCTTTCAAGCCATAACAACACTAAAAACAACAAAATTGATAACATGGAGGAAAACAATACATTCCCCATGGTGAAAATTTAAACTGTTGTGTTCCAAGGACTCCCTCAAGTGTGATCTGAAATGTCCACACATATATAAATGACTGTGGCAGTTCCAATCATCATAGTAATCTGAACAATACATTCTGTGCACAAGTCTAAATACTGGGTTAAAGCCCAGATTCAAGTGTCACTAGCTATGTGGTCCCAGGTAAGTTATCTTTCTGTTTCTGCTTCTTCTCTGTAATGGACACAATAATAGTACAGAATTCGCTGGACATTCAGGAAGGTAAATGACAGGATATACAGAAAGAACTTCAATAGGCTGATAGTATAAATTATACTGTCATGGGTATTATTATTATACTTTATGCTTACTAGAACTTGGTGTTCTTAACCAGAGGTATGCCAGTGGATGAAATAACCTGTGTGAAGTGAACTAATCATTCTTTCCTCCTAGAGAGTGTAACAAATGGGGGCTAGGAGGCCCAGAATACATTCTGAAAACCCCACGAAGCCATTAATATCACTAACCTATTGAACCTTTGCCCACTTATCAATATTTACAACCTGTTTGTTCTCTGGACCTCTTGGTGGGCAGTGATGATGAAACACAAGGCAAATGCTGCCTCTTGGGTTGAGGACTATGCAAGTGGCATGGTCTTCAGAGGCAGGCAAGAGCCAGTGGCTAAAAATATTGAACTGTAGTAGAATTCCTGAATCAATTCATTCCCAGTCACTGTTCATGCAGGAAGGCTTTCGTGTGCACTCTGATAAATACTGAAGACTATATGGAATGATGGCCATCAGAAAATCTGAATCTAGAGCATTTTAGGTGGCAAATTATTATACAGTCATAAATTCCAACTCCGACTGCATAATAAAGAATGATGGTGATTCTCATTCTTTATCCATAGTGAGAAAATACAAAAACAATTCTGCACTGTTAAAGTGAATGCTATTAATTTTATATTTAATTATATAGCCTATTTAAAATGAGAGCCTAATTATGTCAGTGTCTTAAATAAATTATTGCTATGGTATGAAGAATGTAATTTTTTCTTTTATTTATTAGCCTATTTCACTGTACATAGTGGCAAGTTTCAAAAATACATTTTCATCTGTATATATCATAAACTTTAACTATATTTAACCCCAGGCAACACTGTCCTTTTCTGCCTTTCTCATTCCCCTTTAGGCTAGGATAGCTCCTTCATTTCCCAAAATTGTCTTCTTATCACTTACATGGTATTCATATCTACAATATAAATAAATATATATGTGTATATATATAATTTTGTTCTTTTATGGCATAATAAAATTCTACAGTGCAGCATGCTATTTTTCCCTTTATTTGCTGATCTGTTGATGGACATCTGAGTTGGTTCATTAAATTGACTGCTGTGAATAATGCCACAATAAATATGGCTGTGCAGGCACCTGTGTAGTCTGCTGACTTAGACTGGAAGAGTTCATCTTAACCTAACAACTGTTAAGTGCACATATTTACACTTATTTAACAACAAGACATCTAGCTTTGTTCAGTGGCTTATGTAGGCCTGGAATCTAAGCGTTTGGGGGGATGGGACAGGAGAATCACAAGTTCCAGGCCTACTCAGCCTATATATTGTGCTTCAGCTCATCTTGGCTGCAACATGAGACCTTGTGCTCCCAAGCAAACGGACACAATTGGTCAGCAAGAGCAAAAGAAGGGAAATGATCAAAGCAGCCTAGAAAACTCTAGAATAAAATCCAGTAGTAGGGAGATGACATATTGTACTCCATAAATGAGAGTTCTAGGCAGCACTTTCAGGAACAGCCGGGGTGGTTGTTTGAGTGACAATGGCTCATGTATTTAAATGTCTGGTCTCCAGTTGGCAGAACTGTTTGGGAAAGATTAGGAAACACGCTATTCCTAGTTAGTCTCTCTCTGTCTCTGTCTCTGTCTCTGTCTCTGTCTGTCTCTCTGTCTGTCTCTCTGTCTCTCTGTCTCTCTCTGTCTGTCTCTCTCTGTCTGTCTCTCTCTGTCTGTCTCTCTCTGTCTGTCTCTCTCTGTCTGTCTCTCT
>NC_022009.1:67339643-67352351 GCF_000317375.1 Microtus ochrogaster
TAGGCATGCAAGCTCTCAACTACTTCAGCGCCATGTCTACTGCCATGCTCCCCAACAGGATGGTCATGGAATCAGCCTCTAAAACTGTAAGCCCCAATAAAGCCTTTCCTCTGTAAGTTGCTCTAGTCATAGTGTTTCTTCCCAGCAAAAGAGAAGCAACCAAGACAGCCAGCAAGTGGAGCCTTGACATCTCTCAGCTGGTGAGTGGTAAGTGGCAGATACACGATAACAGAAGGAAAAGGACTGACACTTGAAATTACATAAGTTGCATTATTTTAAGAGAAATAAGACACACAAAAAGACTATATCTGGGACTTTAAGGAGACAAGGAACAGACTGATGGGTTTCTAGCACAGAAGATAAGGGAGGGACCAGTCACTAGAGGTTTCCCAAATAAAAAGTGTATGGTTTCTTTTTCAAAGTAATGAAAACGGTTTAAAATTGCTTGTGATGCTGGAAGTAGTTATGAAACTCTGTGTGTATATTAAGAAACAGTGAATTCTATGTCAAATGTATAAACTATTTAGTATTACATCTGTTATATCTAAATAAAGTTGCTTTTTAACGCTCCAATGACAAAATCTATATAATTTCTCATTGATTTACTTTGAATATTAAGTATTAAACTTGTTCCTACTATTTATGTGCTTCCAAATACGCCTAAAATATAAGAGAAATACCTTATCTTTCACATCCTTTAAATACCTTTGGAGAAGGGTATAGAGGCCTTTCTATAGTGTTATCTTGAAATGTCTGTATGAAATAAGTAGGTCCAGCTCTGAGCTTAGAGAACTGTCTCACTGTGAGAAAAACTGTGCAGCAAACACCTGGGCTCCAGCCACCACACTGTAGAAATCACAGCACAGAAACCAAAGCGTTTGTTCTGGGTGAGACTTAGTGGTAACAAGGTTCTCTGTCTACACTACAGTGTATCATTGCTGTCAAAAGCTCTTTGTGCTGAAATACAGATTTGGAGGGAACTGCTACTCCTCTGGAAAAGAAGAAAATGACGTCTGAAATATGATCTCTGCTGGCTGTGCTTTTCCTCCTTATCAAATGTTGGGACAAGTAAGCAGATCTGTCCATTAACAGATCAAGAGGGAGAAAACACAGTCCCAGTGCAGATGATTGAAACATTGTTATTAACAAGGCTTTTGTGACCATGTAAAAATGAATCCTTATGGATGAGACCACTGTGAAAGACATTACTCTATGATGCCTAAAATTGCACATGAACATTTAGACAAGGCTACTGTGAATTTCATTACTGTATTGTAAACAGTTGGACTTGAGTTAACATTACTTTATCCAACTTTCTGAAAAAGCCATTCCCATATCAAATTGTGTATTAGTAAGTATATCCACATAGAATTTTGAAAAGTGCTCTGTACTTTTTATGAGCCCTTTAATTGTCTTTAAAAGCTATGCACACATACAAATACATATACAGAGACTAAAGTCTAAAACGGAAGAGACTGAAGACAGTACCTGGGAACTGATTTTCTCTTGTGCCATTTTCAGCTCCTTTTGTTTGTGAAGGTGATTTGCCAGGATCTGGTCCTGCAGGATTCTGGCATTCTGTTCTTGCAAAAGCCGCCTCTCAATGTCATTCCGTTCCTCTATAGCCTAGACACATTTAGAGAAGGATTTATTCTTATACCACATGACAAGATAAAACCATATTAAGAGACAAACTTTGAAAAAATGTTCAAAGAGTGGATCAAATCCTCAGGAACCTGCCTCCCACATGAATCAGTCGTCATTTGATCACATAAATGATAGCCAGCTTTTTCGGCAGTAAAAACAAAACTTGGTGCTGGGAACACAGCTCAGGTGGCAGGGTGCTTGCCTGAGGCCCTGGGTTCCGTTCAGAACACACTGTAAAATCAGGAATTGCGGCACATGCTGGTGATGCAAGAACTCCAGTGGGCAGATCCAGGAGGATTAGGAGTTCAGTCTGAAGATACTTGAAGATGATTCTGGAGCAGGAAAGGCACAACCTTGCCTTTGGAAGGACACAACGAAGGTTTTCAGACCGCTAGCTAGCACTTCATGAAATCGCCATGGAAGCCCAAGACCGTCTTCTTGGACTTGGATCAATAGGGGAACAGGAAGGACTTAGAGGCCCGAGAGAACATCCAACCCAGAGCCGATCTAGCAGACTCCCAGCCTTAGGGACCCTCCCATCCCAAGGGGTTGCTTTGGCTTTCTTGCTTTCTCTATTGCCTGGTCTTTTGCTTTTTCTTAGATGCTCACTCAGTTCTTTGTTCATCCCAGGGAATGGGCTTGTCAATCCCCTAGACAACTTCCAGCACTCTCACGACACAATTTTTTTTTTTTTTTTTTTTTTTTTTTTTTTTTTTTTCGAGACAGGGTTTCTCTGTGGCTTTGGAGCCTGTCCTGGAACTCGCTCTGTAGACCAGGCTGGTCTCGAACTCACAGAGATCCACCTGCCTCTGCCTCCCGAGTGCTGGGATTAAAGGCATGCGCCAAAATCGCCCGGCCTCACGACACTATTTTTATTTAGAACCTAAATAATACTGTCATTTACCACATAAGAAAACACAGTGGTCCCGTAATGAGACAGGAGCTAGCTGCCCTTTGGTAGTGCGGGCAGGACCCATGGTCGATCACCAGCTAGTCATATATCACATGTGACCCCTTCCCTGACTGGATAAAAGTTCTTAGGTAGAGCCAGGACAGCATGCACAAGGCATAGCAATTTCTCATTAGCTGGGCCCATTATGTGCACAGAAAGACCAATCCCTGGAGAGCCTATCAGGCTCCACTGAATTCTCTCTATAGAACCCATGAAAGACAAGGGCAACACAAACGATCAGAGCAGCACGATGGCGTTTCTCTTTTGGAGCCTGTCCTCGTCTGGTGAATTCATTCTCAATTTTCCTTAATGAATCTGTATTTCTTTATTTTTCTGTGTTCACATTTCCTTATTCTTTGTGGACATGAAACAGTGAACTTGGAAGCCATTGGCTGAGGGTGGCTTTGGACACAGCTGAGTTTGCATGACCCAAGCCTCCCTAGTAAGCATAAAGAGAGAGCCAAGGAAGTCTCCACTCCACTCAAGGACGTCATAAGGCTGAGACTGCATTGCCTGGGTGATGAGTTAGATGGGTTACACTTGCGTGAGTGCACACTTTTGATGACTGCAGATCAATATGTATTTCTCAGATCATGTCCCATATGTAAGTAACATATGATTGTGTATGTTTATATTCAATATATCCAAAGGTATAAGCAATATTGATAAAAACAAAACCAAATTTTATTTGTACATGATTAACTTACTTTATTAAGACTATTTCTTGCAGTCTTCAATTCCACATCCAGTTCTCTAACACGTATTTCAAGCTTTTGTTTCATTTTAACTTCTTTATTATACTGCTCTTCTTTTTCTCTTAGCTGAGCCTTCGTTTTTTCATAAACCCAGTCAGCATTTTTTCTCTTCTCCTCCTCTTGTTTTAAAGCAAATCTGCAGTTTAAAAATGCTTATGTTAGGAATGCATTTTGTTAGAAATGTTAGTTTGCTAGGCTCATCATTTATTTAATTTTATCCTAAAATGTCTACGTTCTAGAGTATTTTTGAACCCTCCTCTGAAGACTCTTACTTACTGTTGCCCCTTCTGACGTCACGCCTCCATTTTCAAACACACACAAACTGGGTATAGGTTTTCAAGTAATTGGCCGCCTCAAGACTAGTCAGGGACAATATCAAGTCAGACACCAACAAAGGCAGAGGGTGCTGTCACCTTCAATAAGGTGACATACTTATCATAAGTACAGAGTGACACATAGTTGCCACCTTACAAAATTTAAAGCGATCAGAAAGGAACCCAAGTCAAGGGTTCTATGTCTTGTAGCACACCAAAAGGGGGAGATGAGATGCTCTCTGTCCCTTGTCAGCCTTTTTGCAACGCACAACACAGAACTCATGACTTGTTTGAACAATTTTATGTAGGTCATAAGAAGGAGGTGCTTTGGGCATAGCCACTTTTCACTGGACTCCACAGCAAATTTCCTATTCAATGTAAACCATTGACTTGAGTTCTACACAGAAGCAAATGCCACACACATGCAACCATGGACGCATGCACAGACGTGCACACATGCATGCACTCACACATGTATATACATGCACACATGCACACACACATACATGCACACACACACATTCACAAACACGTTATATAGATAAACTGCCTCACCAAAAAACTGGCTCTGGAGATGAACTGACTTTCTCACTCAGATACATGTCTCAATCTGTCCTCCTAATCTCTCTCCTGGGTCAGGCTGCCACCTTACTGTGTCAAAGAGAAGAAGTGCAACAGAGCAGCCCAGGAGTAAAGATCCTGTGTTCATAAGAAGAGCTAAGGAGTAAACCGTTCCCAGCGGAGATGACTGCTCTACAGGATCTATCTCGAAAGGATGCCTACCGAAGAAAGTAGCCATGCTCTATAATAGTAAGAATTCCTTATAGGATGCTCTATGTTGTCACAGCAACAAAAAGTGACTAATACAAGTACACAGAAAGTAACAACATTTATTTAAATACTGAAGAATCAAACCATCAGGATTGATCAAAGGAAAAAAAACCTACTGAGATCCACTCCCAGAACTCTTTGTGTTGCCTAAACCACCCCACTCCATACCAATTTCCATATCTTCCTCCAGGGTCTAGCCTGGTGAGTACCCCCCAATACTTGTCTGCCACATCGTGCCAGAGAGAGCCTGCGTCCTCCAGCCAGTGCCCTAGCCAAGTCTGACAGCCCCTGCCTGGCAGTGGAGACCTTTAGGCTTCCACAGGGTCCCCAATCCCACAACCTGACCTAGTTCCACAACCTCCTCCTGTACTGCAGTCAACATCTAGGCTTCCACCAAGACTCAGTCTACCATCATTCATGAGGCCTTCACAACCCATGCCACGTGCAGACTACCCATGTCCTTCTCCAGGCTCTGTCCTGGTGAGGACCACTGACCTCTTCATCCACACCCTCTCTACCATCTCCCACAATGAGTGGACCAGCCTAGTCAGGCCTTTGCTGCCTTCACTGCAGAGGAGCTCTAGGCTTGGTTCAGTATCCTCCATGCCCAACTGCCACACAACACAACTCTCCCAGGTCATAGCCAACTTTGCCGTTCAGACCTATCTATCCCCATACTCTCAGCTTGGAACAAGAAGTAATTCCTGTGTACTAGTGAAGGCAGATCGGATTAATACAGACAAATTGGTATAAGATGATACAACTTTAATGTAAATAGCACACTCATGCAACCGGAGTTCCAGCGATGCACCGAAACAGGAAACAGGAAAAATGGGCTGCAGCGTCTGCGCGCCCCAATTTAAGTAAACATTTGCCCGAGCCGTCCCGCCCCCAAAAGGCGGGCTCTCTCTACATACTAGGCCAGTCTCCTCTGCCTACCTGATGGCCATTTCCAATCTCTAGATCCAAGCCTGCTTCAGCACCTTCTCTCTCCCCAGTACTGCTCCATCCATGACAAAATTAAGACTGAGGAAGGAAGCCTGCATTCCCAGATCTCACCTAAGGAAGGCTAACAATAGGAAAGATCAAGCTGGTGTCTCCTCTCCAAAATCCACCAGTGCTGTAGAAATGTTTGCCCATGAAACTTACCTAGATGAACTCCAGGACACAGAAATTAAAAGAAAAAGTATAAACCTCCTCAGAGAATTCAAGCAGTTTAAAGAAAATGCAAAGAAATTGTTCAGTGAAATCAGGGAGAAGAGCTTAAGTGGCATCCAAGAAACACAAACATAAAAGGCTGATGGAAGTGAGGAGGGCAATCAGGACTTGAAAGCAGAATAAAATAAAGAAACAGAAACACTGAAGAGAACTCAAGCAGAAATGAAGATGGAATTGAAAACTCAGTAGCCCAACTAGAGAACTCAAAGGAAAGCCTAGCAAATAGAATGACTCAAGTGGAAGACAGAGTATCAGGTCTGGAAGATAAAATAGAGGATCTAAACCAAATAAGCAACAAATATGAGAAAATTAAAAGCACAGGAAAAAGCTTTTGAATTATAGGCATAGCTGAGGGAGACGAATCCCAAGTCAGTGGCATAAAGCATGTATTAAATAAGCTCATAGAAGAAAATGTACATAAACAAGAAAAAACACACCCATATGAATATAAGAAGAAAATGTACATAAACAAGAAAAAAACACACCCATATGAATATAAGAAGCACACAAAACATAATATAGACAAGACCAGAAAGAAAATCCCCCACAGCACACCATTCTTAAAACACTAAGTAACAAAGAAAGAGTATTGAAAGATACAGGAGAAAAAAAATGCAAGTCAGATATAAATGAAAATCGATTAGAATACAGCTAATTTCTCTATGAAAACTTTTTTAGCCTAATGAGTCTAGAGCAATGCACACCAAGTCTTAAAAACCAATGACAAAAAATGTAGACTAATGTATTTATGAAAACTATCTACTATGATTGAAGAGAAAAGCAAAACTTTCCACAACATTATCCCCTATAAAAATGTATATCCAAAAGTCCAAGCCTGAAGAAAATATAGGAAGCATTATTTCAGGCTGAAGAGAATGAACATAGGAGAGAGACTGTGAAAAGGAATACAAAGTGGTAACTACTCAAACAAAAAACATGCTGAGAATACAAACAAGACCAAAAATCAACAACATGATCACAACTAACACACACTGGAATAGCAATGGCCGCAATTCTCCTATCAAAAGACACAGACTGACTGAATGGATCAAGAAACAAAACCCACCTATCTGCTGCCTATAAGAAACACAGCTTAGGGGGCTGGAGAAATGGCTCAGTAGTTAACAGCACTGGCTGTTCTTCCAGAAGTCCTGAGTTCAATTCCCAGCAACCACATGGTGGCTCACAACCTTCTGTAATGAGATCTGGTGCCCTCTTTTGGCTTGCCAGCAGAATACTGTCAACATTATAAATAAATAAACAAACAAACAAACAAACAAACCTTAAAAAAAAGAGGAAATGAAAAAAAAAACCACACAGCTTAATTTTAAAGACAGGGTGAAAGGCTGAACCGAAGTACTCTAAGGAAATGGGACCAGGAAGCAAGAAGGTGTCACTATCCTAATATCTGACAAAATATCATCAAATGAAACAAATCAGAAGAGGTAAAAAGTATAGGAAATTTATCCAAATCAAGGGAACATATAAGCAGGAAGACATTACTATTCTAAGCAGATATGCACCAGACTCCAGGGTACCCAATCTCAGAAAATATCAACAACTGGAAGACACTGATTAGCATCAATAGTAGGTGATTTCAGTATCCCACTTTCTCCAATGTACAGGTTACCTGGGCAAAACAAAAACAGGAAACATCAAAATTAATTGCTTTCACACATCAGAAGAACTTAACAGATATCTACAGCATATCTGTCCAAACACCAAAGAATTAAAGAATTCACATTCTCGCCAGCAGTACACAGATGCTTTTATAAAGCAAACCATACTGTGACACAAACAAATACTTACATATTCCTAAAGACTGAAATCACTGCTTATACCTTATCTCACCAGAGTACAATAATCTTAAAGTTGACAGCAAAACAAAACAAATAGTAAATATACACACCTGTGGATATTAAAACACTCATTATGAAACAATGAATGTGTCAAAGAAGAAATCAAGAAAGAAATAAAAAATACTTTCTGGGACTGAGTGAAAATGAAAACCGCGGGGGACACATAAGCAGTCATACAGGGAAATTTATTTATTTTTTAAGTCATATTATTTTTCTTTTTTTATTACTTTATAAATAATACCAATCAAAATTTCCACTTCCTCCCCTTCTCCCACTTCCCTCTGGCTCCCCCACTCACCCTCTCCTCTCCCCCTCCTGTCCTAAGAGAGGGCAAGGTACCCTCCCATATAGGGAAATTTTTAGCTCTAAGTGTCTACATTAAAAAAAAAAATTAGAGTGCAAACAAATAGCTTAATGATGTAACAAAAAGAGGTGGAAAAACAAAACCAAATCAAATCCAAACCCAGTTCATGGCAAGAAATAATAAAAATCAGAGCTGAAATTAATGAAATAAAAACACAGAAGACAATACAAAGAATCAACAAATCTAAGAGCTGGTTCTTTGAGAAAATAAACAAAACTGACAGACCCTTGGCTCAACTAACAAAAAAAGACAGAAAGAAAGAAAGAAAGAAAGAAAGAAAGAAAGAAAAAAAGAAAGAAGGAAAAAGGAGACACAAATTAACAGTCAGAAATGAACGGAAATATTACAACAGACCCTAAAGAAATTCAGAATATTATATTGGAATATTTTAAAAACATGTACTCTATGAAGTTGGAAACTCTAAAAGAAATGAGTGATTTTCTAGATTCAGCCAAAATTAAATAAAAAAGAAGTCAACAACACCAACATGACCCCCCCCAAATGAGGAGATTAAAATAGTAATAAAAGCCTTCCAGTTAAGAAAAATTCAGGACCAGAAGTGTTCACAGCATAATTCAACCAGGCATTCAAAGATCTAGCCAGGCGGTGGTAGTGGTGGCGCACACCTTTAATCCCAGCACTTGAAAAACAAACAAACAAAAATCAATGAAGATCTAGAACCAGTCCTTCAAAATAAAGAAGCAGAGGAATAGTCCCAAAATCCTTCTATGAAGCCAGTATCAATCTAATACCCAAACACATTACGTGGTATAAACTGGGGATCTCTCTCTCTCTCTCTCTCTCTCTCTCTCTCTCTCTCTCTCTCTCTCTCTCTCTGCATTTCTCTTAGCTCAGCCTCATCTCTAACCGATTTTGGAAATGAGCCTTCCTAGTACAGTGGAACATAAAATAATATTTATGTCTTTTAGCAAAAAATGTGCCTCTTGCCCAAAAGATGAACTCTGACCTGAAGCTCCCCTCCCAAAGCCACATCTGGCTGACTTATTCTGAAACCGTGGAGAGCTAGAAGGTTGCAGACCACAGTTATCAAGGGATATCTTTCACTTCCTAAACAACCATGTATTGTCCTCTGTTTGAGTGAACATCTCTGACTACCCAGTGAGAGCCTTTTTAAAAGATACCATTAGACTTTAACCCAAAGGCTAAGAATGCTAGCGGATAGCATCTTGGTCTATAGCAGATACTTCTCTGCTTTGCATATCTGACACCAGTCGAAGTGAGGGTGTCTCTGATTCTTTTGCCTGCCCTTGGGACTCTTTTCCTCTTAGTGAGTTGCCTCATCCAGCCTTAATATGAGAGTTTGTGCCTAGTCTGATTGTGTCTTGTTATGCCATGTTCAGCTGACATCCTGGGAGACCTGTTCTTTTCTAAAGGGAAACAGAGGAGCAGTGGTGGATCTGGGAAACAGGGAGGGAGGGGGAGACTGGGAAGAGTCTGCAGTCAGGATGTATTGCATGAGAAAAGAATAAATAAAAATGCCTTAATTTATAAATTGTGACCATATTGGTATTTGGGGCCATGGCTACTTACATTTGTCTCCAGAATAAACTTATTCCCTCTGAGATGATAGCTCATTTTTTGTGTCAATGCCAAAATGCATATAGTTCACAAGATTAAGAGTGCTGCCTCTGCTGTTTCCCCCCTTCCTCCTCGATTCCCTCCTCCTCCTTCCCACCCTCTGTCTTCCTTCTCTTCTTCGCCTTCCTCAGCAGCGTTTCCCTGTCTGCCGTTGGCCTTGAATTTGAGATTTATTGCCTTTGCTTCCCAAATGCTGGGATTACACACACTACCACAACCAGCTCAAAATTTGATTCCCCACCTCCTGTTGAAGTTATGGGGATTAAAACCTAGGGCCTTCCACATGCTGGGCATAGTATTCTACCACTAAGCCATAACCCCTAACCCTTAGACATGGTTAACATTGAGATGTCATACCTTAGCGTGCAGCGTTCTTGTTCCTGCTTTATTTTCTCATGTTCGGCGTCTGATAGCTGCTTATGGAGCCCACTCACTTCACTCTCCACAGCTCCAAGTTTTCCCAGAAGTGCCTTGCAGTGCCTGTCCTTAAGTTCAATTAACCTTCTATGTGAATGAACTGCGTCTTGGATTTTTAATAGGCTACCAGAATCTGAATCAGGGAGACACCAACATGAGGATAGAATAGGTGAGTACATTTTGCATATGAAGGACAGTCTGTTGCCACATTCATGCATTCTCATACTGAGTATATAGGGCATAGAAAGGGGACGAAGCAGTCGAGTGAGAAGAATCACTTTTAGTGCCACATAACACGATAGGACGACTATGCTTAACATTAACTATTTCACAGTAGCTAGTGGACAGAACTTTCAATGTTCCCACAGCTAAAAAGTGATGACAGCTTGAGGTTATAGATATATAAAAGCTATGTTTTGGTAATTATACATCATGATATGTATTAAAATGCTATACTAAGCCCTATAAATATAAGTAAAGATATGTTCCCATATCTTTATAATGCTATTTTACAAAGTGAATATTATTTTATCAAGATAGCTAAAATGCAGATAAAACTGATAAAATATAGAAATTAGAAATACCCACACACGAATACATATGTGTCTGTATATATATATATATATATATAGAGAGAGAGAGAGAGAGAGAAAGAGAGAGAGAGAGAGAGATGACTGATAGATAGGCAGACCACACACACACATATTGCACAAAGACATGGAAATTCTAGCAACATGAAAATATAAAATGTTATCTATGAAAATAAATGCAATCTATTGCTTAGTAGCTTGAGGATATGCTCAGATGTTAATGCTTGGCAGTCTAATGGTCAGCGCAGGACCACAACTCAGGTTATTTTTATCCTTATTTTTAATTAAAATTGTCAATTATTTTTAATTGACAAGATGATTCTAAAATTCACATTGACATCAATGGCTAAGGAACTGAGGAATATTTTCAAGGCTTGTTTAATCCTTATGACTATATAAAAGCAAGTGCAGATAAAAATCAACCAGAAAGCTATATGGAAATGCAAAAAACCAATCAATAAATTGTAAAGCTATATGGAAATGCAAAACACCTAGACTATAAAATTACCCTGAAAACCTGTAAGAACAGAGTCCATTTACGATATAACAAACATATAGTAACCAAAACAGTATGACACTAATATGAAGAAAGCCAAATAAATCAGTGAAGAACAACAGAGCCTACAGGAACATATTGAACATTTAAAAGCAAGCACAAGCTACCCTGGAGGGGAGAAAGGATAGATAGACTTTCCAACATGTGGATCAGGAACAACTGGATATTCGCAGCCACAAAATGAACTTGGCTCAAATCTTACACTGTGTATGAAAATAAACTCAAAATGGACCTAAAACCTCTAAACCAAGACTGGGCTAGATGAAGATTATTAGCTATGACCCCAAAATAAAAATCCATAACTGAACAAAACATAAATTGGATTTTATAAAAATTTAAATTCTTGCTCTTCAAAATATCTTTACTAATGTTAGGGATGTAGTTCACTGTTAGAATGCTTGCCTAGAATGTGGGGGGCCCTGAGCTCATTCTCCAGTATAAAAGAAAACAGCACTTAAGAAAGATACTATAAAGAGAATACATAGACAGCCCAAAAACTGGAGTGGAGACAGCTGATGAAGGAATGACATCGAGAAAATATACAACAAACTAAAACTAAAATCAGACAAATAAACAATTTGCCTTTTTTTTGTTTTTGTTTTTGTTTTTCGAGACAGGGTTTCTCAGTAGCTTTGAAGCCTATCCTGGACATGGAGAAATGCTAAACATTGCTATTGATCTGTGTTATATGTAATTGTGTTATATGCGTTACAATCCACGGGGAAGGTTAAAACAACTGACAACATCTATGCTTCTGAAGGAAGGGACTGGAAGATGGTATAAACATGGAGATGATTTTGTGAGCTCCTAAGCACACGTAGAAACAGTGTTGTGAGGGTAGATCTGTTGCTATCTTGATATGGTGCCTAAATGTGTGTTTAGCATACGTCAACATGTTTAACAACATGTCTAAATTTTCAAATGATATACTTTGTGTATATAGGAAAGAAAAAGCTCCATTACAAGGACAAACTTCTGAGGCACAAGATGGACACACAGGCATGCAGTATAAATGAAATTAGACCAATTGTTGGATCTTAAGCAAGGTGTTGACATGACTGTATCTTAATTGCTAACAACAAATGATTAGGGTTCTGCAGGAGATCTTGGTCTCAAGAGATGGGTGAGGTTAGCAGAGAAACAATTCCAAAGCATTCCAAAGTTTTCCTGGTAGACTGACCTAATCATAGTAAACACTCAAGAGAGAAATAGTGGCTTTAAAATCCTAGACCTATCACTCACACTGAGGCAAATACAGTAGGAATAATAAAATTTCTGGCTAACTGTATATGAGTCTCATTGTGCCCCTGCCATGCACTGAGACACATCAGTGCTCAGGGTGCAGCGTGAGGGAATGTGACAGCTGCTGCTCTCTTCTAGGTGCAGTGGGCTTACCTTTGCATTCCAGGCTAAGATGCTCAATTAGTTTTAATACAGCTTCATAATTAGGGCAAGAAAACCTGCCGTACTCTGAGGCTGTTTCAGATGACTGAGTTAAGTCATCAAAATCTTCCATCGCAGACGGGTTTTCTTTTTGACCTTTAAAATAAATCATACCAATTCAAAATGCAGTTTAATAATTTTACTACATACTATCAGCACAGAA
>NC_022009.1:67352661-67366464 GCF_000317375.1 Microtus ochrogaster
TGATCTCATTTTAAAAGTTAAATGACTTCACCTAACAATAGATTCTTTTTACCTTATCTTTCATAAGATATCTTTTGATATTGCTATATTAGTGTATATTGGGGTTCATTATGACATTTCCATGCATGCATATATTTATGCACATATAATATTCATTCACTCTATACTCCTCTATCCTGTCTTCCTTTCCTTCTTTCCCTCCACATCCCTGGCATCTTCCCTTTACTTGAAAAAAAGCATAATTCTGCATTTTATAATGTATTCTAATGAAATTTTTACTTTGTTTATTTATTTATTTATTTATTTTTGGTTTTTCGAGACAGGGTTTACTTTGTTTATTTTTACAGCAGCCTACACTGTTGCCTTCAGTGTGGCCCTTTTGGATTACAACCCCCATAAAATCCCTTTAAGACAAATGGTAAATCTGTGAAATACAGAAGAACGTCTATACCTTTATCACTTTATATAAAATCACATTTATTATTTATCGTGTTCATAAAGTTTACAAACCATTTAAAAATAACTTCATATAAAGGTTATTTCTTTATTTGCCCCATTGATAATATTTGCAAACTATTGGAAAACAGTGCAAGGGTGATATATCTGTAACGGAAAAAAGCAACATTAAGGGACAAAGGCTAGTATTATTAATAAGATGGCAAAATCAAACTTTCAGTCTAAGTAATAGGAAAACAACATTAGCTTCACTATTGAGTAGACATAAACCAGGCAGTTTGCTGTTATTGTCATTTTTTATAAAATAAGCCTTTATGAGAATCAAACTCAATTTGGAAAATATTACTTAAATTCTTACCGGGGGAAACACTTTTAATTGGTAGCTTTCTCAGGAGCTACTATGCAATTACTATGTATTATTCCAAACACTGGGCACGTGTTGTATTCATTTCAATCCTCACACAATTGTGAGGTGGGTTACACATTAGTTACATTATAAAGAAATGAATTAGAAAACTTCCTGGGGTCCTGGTCCAGCAAGATAGCTTAGCAGGTAAATGCACTTATTTGCTGTCAAACCTGAGGTCCTGAGGATCCACAGGATCGATGGGGAGACCTGACTCCACAAGTCGTCTTCTGACCTCCACCTGTGGCAAGTACATGTCCTCCCATCAATCAGCGTAAACAAAATAATAAAGAAAGAAAGCCCGGATCACTCACCCAAGCAGACCAGTGGCTGCACAAGAATTTCAGCCATGGATTCTGACTCCAGAGCATGTTTCGTATGTGGTGATGTAGTATCTCCAACAATCATAGACTGGCAGGTGAAGTCCTATTATCACTCCACTTCTTGTTACAATCGATAATTTCTGAATCTTGCAAAATATTTGTATGTGAGTGCGTGTGCGCACACGTGCACATGTATGTGGTGTATACACATATATGAGCACATGTGATGGCCGAGGTCAGCCTGATGGTCTCAAATATTATTCTCTACCTTAATTACTTAAAAATATTTGTGGCGGGGAGGAGGCAGAAATCATTAATAAATAAATTAAATTAAAAAAAAAATATTTGTGTTTGTGTACGCATGTTTCACCTGTATGTAGTGTGGGCACCACATGTGTCCGGGGCGCCTGCAGAGCCAGAGAAGGTGTCAGATTCTCTGGAACTGGAGTTAAGGATGCTTTGAGCCGCCAGGTCAATGCAGAGAACCCAACATGAGTCTTCTGGAAGGAGCAACAAGTGCTGTTAACCTCCACACCATCTTTCCAGCTCCCTTAATTAGTTTTTAATTTTACATGTATGTGTATTTTACATCCCTGAACATATGACTGTGTACCACGTGCATGCTTGGTGGCTGGGAGATCATAAGGGAGCATTGGACCCACTGAAACTAGATTTACAGGCAGTGGTGAGCCGACATGCCACTGCTGGGAGCCAAGCCCAGTTCTCAGCAGCAACAGTGCCAAGTGTTTCTACCTGCTGATCTCTCTGAACCTCCCACCTTATTTTTTAAGACACTGTCTCTTGAACTTGGAGCGCACCATGACTGGACTTAGCTTTTGGGTCTAAGAGTCTCCTGCCCAAGTCTTCTAGTGTTGGGGCGACAGGAGCATCACTATGCCTGGCACTTTTATATGGATGCTGGGGACCAAAACTCCGGTCTTTGTGCTTGACAAGCAAACGCTTTACCTACTGAGTAGTATCCTCACCGAATCTTGAAAATATTTTAAAAAATAAAGTAGCAATAAACATAGGCAGTGTGTGGCGAGCTCACTTTCTCCCTCAACCTCAAATAAATTCCTCAATGGGCATGTTTTTAGCTGTTTACTCATGCACCACAAACTCATGCACCACAATCACCCATCATCACAGCCAAGTAGTGACACCATTGGGGCTTTGGATCTAATGGTCTATGCTTGACCCATCTTTACTTGTTGATTACACATAAACAAAATCCCCCCTTTCCCTGGAGTCTGAACAATGGATAAACGGAAACACCTGGATTTTAGGGTCACTTACAATATCACAAATTTGAAGTCATTTCAGCGCTCTTAGTACGTTTTCCCAAAACCGTATAGCAACCCATATTTCTCACCTCTTTGCCGAAAACACAAGAGCGCACAGAGGCCTCTAACCGTGTCCTCCACCCAGGAGGGTTCAACCGTCCAGCCTTAGCTGCCGGGGGAGGGGAGACTGATAGGGGCGGGGATATGGCTTGGCGCAGTGGCTTCTGGGAGTCACTGACAAGGATTGTCCTGGAACTTGGTACTTTCTGCTTCCTTTGTTGTGAGGGGATTAAATATAACACGTTTGTAAAAATTCTTCAGTATTTTCTTGTTAATACAAATATTTACTTCACGGGACTATTGTTTTTACATTTACTTGAGCTTTGTGTATGAATTTGTTAGACTTTTTCTTAGCACCAGGTGGTATATTCTTTGCTATTTCTGTGATTTTTAAAAGAATACAAATTATTAATGTGATTTTTAAAGAATACAAAATAATTGAAATAATTCCATTTTATTGGCAGACTGAAGTGGAATAAATCTAGAAATCAGCAACAATACTACAGAAACCTAAAAACACAAGCTAGAACAATATACATTCAGAATAAATAGTAGGTCTTGAAGAAAGCAGGGAAGAATTTTTTTTTTTAAATTCTAGAGTTAAATGAAAATGAAAACAGAGCCGGGCGGTGGTGGCGCACGCCTTTAAATCCCAGCACTCGGGAGGCAGAGGCAGGCGGATCTCTGTGAGTTCGAGGCCAGCCTGGTCTACAAGAGCTAGTTCCAGGACAGGAACCAAAAGCTACAGAGAAATCCTGTCTTGAAAATAAAAAAAGAAAGAAAGAAAAAAGAAAATGAAAACAGAAGTTGGTACAGAAAAGTCAGTTCTAAGTGAAAAGCTTACGGCTGTGATTGCCCATATTGGAAAAAAAAATCAAAGAAATTTCTATAATGACTTAATGTTCTTCCAGGTCAGTGGTTCTCAACCTGTGGGGGTTGAACGATGACCTTTTCACAAGGGTTACCTAATGCCAGCAGAAAACACATTTATTTGATTACAATTCATAAAAATAGCAAATTTACAGTTATAAAGTAGCAATGAGAATAATTTTATGGTTGGGGTCACCACAACATGTGTGACTGTATTAAAGGGTTGCAGTGTTAGGGTTGAGAACCGGTGCTCCAGGTCTTACACACGCAAGACGGCACTTAAGAAGCAGAAGCAAGAGACACAGGTGTTCACGGCTATCCTTCCCCGATTACGGAGTGATTCTGAAGCCAAGTGGAGCCACATGAGAGGCTATGTCAAAAGCAACAACAAGAAGACAAACATAGGGAAAACCTGGAACTAGTAGAAAGAAAATAATAATTGAGGCAAAAATTAATGAAATGGAAATGAAAAGAACAATATCAAAGGATCAACGAAACACAGATTTGGTTCTTAGAGAATATAAACAAGACTGAGAAACCCTGTCTCGAAAAACCAAAAAAAAAAAAATACAAAGAGGAGGTTCTGTCAATTACCTAGGTTATAAAATAGGTTTATAGAAAATTAGAACACAAACGGAACAAATTAGGAGAGACTGAATGAAGACTCCTAATGATTTTCAAAGATTGTTGGAGACTTTTCCAGTATAGAACATTTCCAGTTGATCTAATAATTCATTTAAGCAAAACCCTAGATGGTGACAAAGACTTAAACAGTCCCAGGGAATTAACAGCTGAAGCTGAGAAAGAATTAACTGTTGTTGAAGAGAAATTACAGGAGGCACATGTGGATAGGGTAGATTCAAATCTAAATTGTATTCTAGTCATATTACATTCCAGAATTTCCCCTACAGAAATTTTAATACAGAGGGAAGATATTATCTTAGAATGGATCTGTTTACCACATAAACCAAATAAAAAAGTAAAACTTACATGGAAAAGATCTCTTAATAAATTATAAAAGGAAAATTGACACTTCATCAACTAGCAAAAATAGACCCAGTAGAGATTATAATGCCTTTTACTACTGATGAAATTAAAAAATTATGGGAAAACAATGAACCCTGGCAAAGAGCTTGTGCTAACTTTTTAGGAAAGATTAATAGCAAGTATCCTAAAGTGACAGAATTAACCTTATAAAAAATAACTAATGGAATTCTTCATCAAACTGTACATGATGCAACAATTACTGGATCCATCCTATACTGATGCAGGTAAATTAAGAAAGGCAGGTTACAAATCAGAAGATTTGAGTCAGGTGGAACAAAGCTCTTATATTTCTGTCCAAAAGACAGGACTATATGCTATGCTCGTGGTTCTAAAGGATTTTAAAGGGCTTCTCAATATAGTTACTTATTCACAATATGCAGAAAGAAGTGCCTTGCATAATGAAACTGCTGAATTTACACCAGATGATACAGAATTGACTTTATTATTCATTCAGGTTCAAGACATAATCAGGAATAGGCTTTGTTCCATATACATAACACACATCAGATCCCACATAAGTCTGCCAGGTCCTCTAGCACAAGGTAATGCAGAAATTGATTGGTTATTGTTTGGAAATGTGCTGAAGGCCTCAGAATTTCATAAAAGACATCATGTAAATAACAAGGTTTAAAGAAAGAGTTTCCTATTACAAAGCAACAAACTAAGGAGATTATAAAGAGATGTCCTACTTGCTCTTTCTATAACCAAACACTGCTACCTGCAGAGAATAACCCAAAGAGTACTCAAAGGAATGAAATATGGCAGATGGATGTGTTCCACTTTGCAGATTTTGGAAAATTAAAATATGTACACAACACCATTGACTCTTATTCAGGTTTTCAATGAGCAACTGCTTTGAGCTCAGAAGGCTGATTCAGTAATCATACATTTATTAGAAGCTATGGCCATTATGGGTATACCTACACAAATAAAGACAGATAATGGTTCAGCATATGTATCTAAGAAAATGAAACAGGCTTTTATTATTATAATATAAAGCGTATTAGAAGTATACCAAACAATACTACAGGTCAGGCAGATATAGAAAGATCATATTCAACTATAAAGGGTATGTTAAATAAACAGAAAGGGTTGGAAAATACCCCCAGAAATAGATAACACAGGCTTTATTAACCTTGAATTTGCTTAATGCTAATGAGAAAGGAACAATGGCAGCAGAGAGATGTTGAATAATAGAAAAAATTTCTCAGTTAAATCAGCTGGTGTATTTCAAGGATGTGTTGACCTCACAATGGAAACCAGAAGATGTGCTACATTGGAGAAGGGGTTTTGCTCTTGTTTCCACAAGTGAAGAAAAGCTATGGATACCATCAAAATTAATCAAGATTCAGTTTGAAAAGGAGAAACCTCTTGAGGAAGAAAAATGACAGCTCGACCATAGAGGTGACAACCATACAGGTGGTAAGGAAACTTCATAAGGGTTGGGGCAGGATTATATTCTTGTCTTTGCAGGAAAATACTCGTCTTCAAAATGAAGAAAGGCCCTGGATGTTTGGATGCCTAAAGAGGATAAGACAGATATCCCGAAATGACCATCAAGCAAAAAGAATTATGACTTATTATGACAAGTCATCTGCAGGATAAAAATCTATGAACGGATTGTGTGCTTGTGTGTGTATGTGCATGTGTGTGTGTGTAATGTATTGTGATGGGTAAAATGTGGTGTGTGTATGTGCGTGTGTGTAATGTGTTGTAATGGATCTAATGTGGTGTGTGTGTGTGTGTGTGTGATGTGTCATGATGGGTAAAATGTGAGATGTGTGTAGGATGTTTGCAGACAGCTTAGACATTAACATATAACCATAATATTTATTACATAGATGTATAATGGACCCAGTCAACGTCTCTATATTACAGTTTTCACTAATAAGGTCCCCATGAAAGCCATTATACACACAAGAACTGATGTTTCTATTAGTAGAGACCTTAAACAGGATCCTAAATCCTAAATTTAGCCCTAAACTTCTAATCCAAATACTAAAACCTCATTAACCCATGCCTAATTCAAACCCTAATCCTAACCTACCCTAATCCTAACACTAATCCTAACCTATTCTAACCCTAACAAAACCCTAATTTACCCTAACCCTAACCCCAACTCTAAACTACCATAACAAAAACCTAACTTATCCTAACCCTAACCCCCAACTCTAACATATCCTAACCCTAACCCAATCTCTAACCTACCCTAATCCTAACCATAACCCTACCCTAACCCTCTAACTCTTATTCTGGAGAGGAGCCAAGGACATGGGAAAGTCCCAGCCCCAAGGCAGTCAATGCCTTTAGGAGTCTGACCACAGAAACTTAAACTTGTCAACTATAATTTATGCCTTTAAAATAAAAAGCTAACTGGCAGGTATGCTTCTGTCTGGAAAATTCCCACTTCTCTGCTTGCTGGCCCCACCTTGTGGCTTTAGCGTAAGATGGAGATGCAAATTATCCTGGCTTCAGTGACATTTCTCTTCCTTTCTCAGCAGTATCACAATGCTGCTTACAATGAGATTCCAGCAACAGAGGAAAGCAGGTGGTTGCTGTGTCAGAGACATAGCCTAGCCTACAGAGTGAGTTCCATGCCAGTTGGGGCTGCAAAGTGAGAGCCTCCTAAAAACAAACAAAAACAAAACCTCTGTTGGAGATTTCTATAAAGAATCTTTCATTCCCTACCCATGCTGTTTTATGTTTAAGAAATGCAGAGCAAAGCACTTTTTTTTTGAGACAATCACAGATTGAGATAGATACAGAGACACAAAACAGGCATAGGCAATAGAGACAGTTCAGATCTCTCTCTCTCTCTCTCTCTCTCTCTCTCTCTCTCTCTCTCTCTCTCACACAGACACACACACACACAGAGAGAGAGAGAGAGAGAGACACACACACACACATAGAAAGAAAGAAAGAGACTTTGCTGTAGTAATCTCTAATAGATTAACTGATGTATTGTGATACTAGCATGAGATCTTGGAAATAAAGGGGGAGAAGTTAGGGTTTGATAATGATATGCTTGTGTCAAGTTGACAAGGAGTCAATTATGCTTGCTAGTTTGTCAACTTGACACAAGCCAAGATCACTTGGAAAGAGGTAACTTCAACAGAAAAAAATGCCACCAAGAGATGGTCCTGTAGGCAAATCTGTGGGGAAGCTTCCTTGATCAATGATGGTTGTCCTGCTTCCATTCCTGCCTTGGCTTCATTCGGTGAAGGATAATGATTAGCATACATTAGACAAACACTTTCCTCCCCGAGTTACCTTTTACTAGTGTTTCATCATCAATAGAAAGTAAGATTAAGGCAGTGCTGATCAATTAATCTTCTAATACTATTTCTCAGCTGACGGTGGGCAGATTCTCTACTTAAGAAAACTACAAAATTCCCTATCTCATCCTTTGACTGAAGAGGAAATTCCACATTTCCAGTAATAAGAGTTATCTGGAATTCCTGTCAAAGGGAGCTTAAAATCATTAGCTTTCCAAGAAGACATAAATCTTGCAAGACTAATATGTGAGGTTTAAGCAAGAGTAACATTAAAGTGTCAATCAGTGATTGCAGAAAAGATGAGAGCAAGCAAAGTCATAGCCATGCTTATTTTAGAAGAATCTTTTTTTGGGAGTGCAATCACTTGGACTATGTTCTTTTTTTAAAAAAAAATAAATCATATTGGTAATTATAGTAGTCTGAATGTAAATGGCTTCTATAATCTCTTAGAGAGTGGCACTAATAGGAGGTGTGGCTTGTTGGAGTGGGTATGGCCTTGTTGAAGGAAGTGTGTTACTGTGGGGGTGGACTTTGAGGTTTCCTATGCTCAGCATGCCTTCCAGTGTCTCAGTCAATGTCCTGTTACCTGCAAGATGTAGCACTCTCAGCTCCAGCACTGTGTCTGCCTGCATGCTGCCATGCTCCCAGCCATGGTGATAATGGACTGAACCTCTGAACTGTAAGAGAGCCACCATAATTATATGTTTTCACTTATAAGAGTTGCTGGTCATGGTGTCTCTTCATAGCAATAAAAGCCCTAACTAAGACAGTAACGATAAAAGTTTCTATCTCCTCTCCTGATCTCCAAGAGGAGATGTTTTATGAAGACATCCCATTTAGAACTGTGCTCCATGGATTCTTTCTCTGCATAACATCTGGCTGTGGGTCTCTGTGTTTATTTCCATCTGCTACTTGAGGACGCTTCTCTGATGATGGCTGAATAAGCCACGGATCTATGAGTATAATAGAAAATCATTTGGAGTGATTTTATTACTACTTTAGAACAAAAGAACCAATAGTATTTGATTTTATCTTAAGTCTCTGGGCTATCCAGTCTCTGGTTCTTAGTCAACCACACAGTGTTGGGTATGGGTTCTATCTCATGGAGTGGGCCGTAAGTCAAATCAGACATTGGTTGATTGTTTCCACAAGTTTGTGCTACCACTGCCCTAGAATATTTTGCAGGCAGGAAACCATTGTAGATCAAAAGTTTTGTGGCTACATTTGGTATATACATTTCTCTTTTGGTATTCTATAGAGTAACTTCCTGTATAAAAAGACACTAGAACATAGGGGTGAAGGTTCTATGTAGGTATTAGCTTGAACTCTTCATGGGTGTTGTCTTAGCAAGGGGGCTTGCTGTCAATTTGTGGAAAGCAACCTATTGTCTTGGAAACAGCTTGGGTTGTTTGGGGATTTCCATGGGACTCCTTTGTCCAACAACTCAACTGGATGTAACCCAGTCCCAGTACTGTAAGCTTTGTTTGGTGACAAGAGACAGCCAGTTAGGACTCTGTCTCCCCATTACTTGGAGCTATCATTAGGATCACCTTCCTATATTTTACTAAGTTTCACTATGCTAGGTGTCTTAGTCAGTGTTCTATTGCTGTGAAGTCATCATGACCATGACAACTCTTATAATTGAAAGCACTTAATTGGGGCTTGCTTACAGTTTGAGAGGCTTAGTCTATTATTAGAATGGCAGGAAGAAAGGCAGCAAGCAAGCAGACATGGTGTAGGAGGAGCTGAGAGTTCTACATCTGGATTCATAGGTAGTAGAAAGATCAAATGTTTCTGATCCTGGCTTGGGCTTCTGAAACTTCAAAGCCTACCCCCAGTGACATAGTTCCTCAAACAAGGCCGCACCAACTCCAACAAGGCCAGGAGTCTTAATCCTTCAATTAGTGCCACTTCCTTTAAGCATAAGGGAACTGTTTTCATTCAAACCATCACACTAGGTTTCCATACCACCCCTCAAATGCCCCTCAATTCTAGCTGTCTCCCCTGTTATTCCCTACCCATTTCCACCATCTTGTCAACCCAGCCCCTGCAACCTCCCGTCCACATAAAAATCTATTCTATTCTATTTTCCCCTCCCAGGAAGATCCATTGTGTTTCCCCTGGTCCCTTCCTCTATACCTAATCTCACTGGGTTTATGGATTGTTACTCGGTTATTATTTATTTAATTGTTAATATTCACATACAAGCAAATACATGTCTTATTTATGTTTCTGGGTTTGGCTTACCTCATTCAGGATGATCTTTTCTAGTTCCATCCATTTGCCTGCAAATTTTATGATTATTTTTTTAATAACTGAGTAGTACTCCACTGTGTAAATGTACCACATTTTCTTTATCCATTCTTTGGTTGAGGGACATCTAGGTTTTTTTTTCCCCAATTTCTGGCTATTGCGAATAGAGCAGCAATGGACATAACTGAGCAAGTGTCCTTGTGGTAGAGTCTTATAGGTATATTCCCAAGGGTTGTATAGCTGGGTCTTGAGGTAGATTGATTCCCAGTTTCCTGAGGAACTGTCATATTAATTTCCAAAGTGACTGTACAAGTTTGCACCCCCACCAGCAATGGAGGAGTGTTTCCCTTGGTCAATATCCTTGGCAGTGTGAGCTGTTACTTGTATTATTGATCTTAGCCATTCTGATAGGTGTAAGATGGAATCTCAAAGTGGTTTTGATTTGCATTTCCCTGATGGCTAAGCATGTTAAACTTTTCTTATTTATTTATTTATTTATTTATTTATTTATTTATTTATTTATTATGTATACAATATTCTGTCTGTGTGTATGCCCACAGGCCAGAAGAGGGCACCAGACCCCATTACAGATGGTTGTGAGCCACCATGTGGTTGCTGGGAATTGAACTCAGGACCTTTGGAAGAGCGGGCAATGCTCTTAACCTCTGAGCCATCTCTCCAGCCCCTAAACTTTTTTTTAAGTGTTTCGCAGCCACTTGACATTCTTCTGTTGAAAATTCTGTTTAGATCTGTACCCATTTTTAACTGGATTATTTGGTTTGTTGATATCTAGTTTCTTAAGTTCTTTATATATTTTGGATATTAAACCTCTATTGGATGTGGAGTTGATAAAAGTCATTTTCCATGCTGTAGGCTGCTGCTTTGCCCAACTGATATGGAGTGGACAGCCTGTCTTGATCCTGATTTTAGTGACTTTAGTGAAATTGCTTTGAGTTTCTCTCCATTTAAGTTGATGATGGCGACAGGCTTGCTGTAAACTGCTTTTATTATGTTGAGGTATGTTCCTTGTATCCCTCATCTCTCCAAGCCTTTTGCCATGAAGGAGTGTTGGATTTTGTTAAAGGCCTTTTCTGCTTCTAATGAGATGATCATGTGTGGGTTTTATTTTCTTTCAGTTTGTTTACATGGTAGATTACATTTGCTGGTTTTCATATGTCAAACCATTTCCGCATCTCTGGGATGAAGCCTACTTGATTGTAGTGGATGATCTTTCTTATGTGTTTGATTTGGTTTGCAGGTATTTTATTGAGTGATTTTACATCATGAATGAAATTGATCTGTAATCCTCTTTCTTTCTTGGGTCTTTACATGGTTTAGGTATCAGGGTAACCGCGCCACCTTGGTGGAGTTTTCCTTTGATGAGTATGCAGTGTCTTTCCCTATCTCTTCTGATTAGTTTTGGTTTGAAATCTATTTTGTTAGATATTAAAATGGTTACACTAGCTTGCTTCTTAGGTCCATTTTCTTGGAATATCTTTTGGCAATCTGAGGTAATGTTTATCCTTGATGTTGAGGTGTGTTTTTTGGGTGTAGCAAAAGGATAGATCGGGGGTTTGCACCTATTCTGTTAGCCTGTGTCTTTTTTTAAACTTTATTTACTCTTTGTGTCTTTCACATCATGCATCTTGATCCCATTCATTTCTGCATCCCTTCATATCCCCCCTCTGCACTTGCAACCCTCCCAATAAAAAAGGAAAAGGAAAGGAAAAATCTCATCATGGAAGCTGTAGTGTGACGCAGTGAGTCACACACCAGACCCTCTTGTCCATATATCTTTTTTCTAAATTTATTTATTATGTGTACAACATTCTGCTTCCCACACACCAGAAGAGGGCGCCAGATCTCATTACAGATGGTTGTGAGCCATCATGTGGTTGCTGGGAATTGAACTCAGGACCTCTGGAAGAGCAGTCAGTGCTCTTAACCTCTGAGCCATCTCTCCAGCCCTTGTCCATACATCTTTACTTGCAAGTGTTCATTGCAGAGTCATTCATCTGCTTCGCGGCCTTTGGTTTCTAACACACTATCGATGCTGGGTTCTCACTGGGACTCCCCTTGGATAACCTGTTGTTGCTCTGTGTTGTGGAGATCCTGCAGCTTTGGGTCTGCAGGACTGGTCCCTTCACATGCTCCAGCAGATCACAGATGGGGCTGATGTTGGGGTGGGCCAACTCATATCCCTGGTTCTGGGCCCCAGTAGTGGCAGGGTTGCCCAACTGCCGGCTCTCCCTTGTCCTCACCACCAGGGGGAGCTCTCCAGCATTACCCTGGCTGATTCACCCCTTGCAGCACTGAGCAAAGGGCAGGACCAGTTCTCTGCTCTCAAGTCCTCAGGCTCGGCTCTCCCACACCTACACCATCAGCGCCAGTTCTTCTGTATTGCTCAGGTGAGGTGCAGGGACCAATCTCCAGAGTGCCGCAGCTGGTGAAGGGCAAGGGCAGCGCTCCTGTTCTTATGACCTCAGGGCCAGCTCTCCCACCCACCAAGGGCAGCCGGGGTGGGGTGCGTCTCTCCCCTGCCTACATCACCATATGGCAGATGAGGGGTGGCGTCAGATCTCCGATTCTCAGTTATTGGAGGTCCATTCACCCAAACGTCCGTCTATAGGGTCAGCTCTGCTGTACAGCCCAGGTTAGGTGCAGTTCCCACTTTCTTGAGTGCTACATCTGGTAAAGGGGGTGTGTGTGTCAGATCCCTCCCCTACCACAGGCGGCAGGGGCAGGGGTGGAGGGCATCTTTCCCTCTTCCGTGGCAGATGAAGGGAGTGTGGCCAGGTATCCTGTCTCAAACCCTCAGGGCCAGCTCACCGGTCCCTCTGCCAACAGGGTCGCAAACAGGGTAGTCTCTACTGTACTGCCCAGACAAGGGTCCTGCTTTCCTGATTGCAACTGAGTGATGTATCTGGTGTGGTGGGGGCAGCTCCCACGTCTATTGCTGGAGGCTAGGAGCTAGGGGTAAGGAGGGACATCTTTCCCTGGCCCACACAGCCACTTAACAGACTAGAAGTAGGGAGAGTCCGCCAAGCTCACAACTTCAGGGCTGGCTCACCCACACCTCCACCAACAGGGTCAGCTCTGCCATGCTGTCCAGACAAGGCGCAGGGCTAGTTCTCCTGAGTGTTGCAGCTGGTAAAGGAGAGGTCAGCTCCCTCGCCAGCTGAAGGCAGTAGGGCGAGCGGGGAGGGCATCTTTCCCTTCTTCCCACTGTGGCACTGCAGATGAGGGAGGCCATACCAGCTATGACCATCTAGAGCCCGTAGGGCTGCCTCAGTTGTGCGCTTGTCAGCTCTACTGTGCTGCCCAGGTGAGGTGCAAGATCTGTTTTCAGGGGTGCTGCAGCTGATGACATGTTGGGTCAGGTCTCCCACCTGCTACAGGTGGCAAGAGGAGAGGGGAAGAGGGCATCTTTTCCTTACCCACACCACCACATGCTTCTCCCATTCTTATGTCCTTAGGGCCTATGCCCCCGCAAAAGGGGTCAGCTAGAGTGCCCATGTGAGGTGTAGGACCCTCTCTTCTGAGTGCTGTAGCCCCGTGAGGGGCAGGACCAGTTCTCCCTAGAGCTGCGGCCAGCGAAGGGTCTAGCATCTCTGCCTTTGGTGGTATTAGGAGCCATGTACATCAACAGAGAACACCAACAGAGCCATGGACTCCCAACAGCAGCCCAAGCCCAGACAGCATTATTGTATCAAAAAAAAAAAAAGCAGTGCATGAGAGAAAGACGCTATAGGATAGAGCTCAGGTGGGAGGGAAGAGGAAAGATCAGCCTCTGGGGACAGGAGCTGCAAAAGAGAGAGGCAGAGAGAGAG
>NC_022009.1:67366684-67373737 GCF_000317375.1 Microtus ochrogaster
CCTGAATACTAACATCACCACTGCTCTTGGTGGCAATGAAGCACCCACCTCAGGCTGCTCCTCGCCTATTTTGTTTTTTCAAATATGCCCCTTCCCACAGGACATGCTCTGGGGGAAGGAAGGTTGGAGATCTTTATGATCTTTTGGGAATGGGGTCAAAGTAAAAAGGGAGACCACAGCATGTGTTCTGCTACATGAGATGAAAATAAAATATTTAACTCTTGTATAGTAGTAAAATATAGCATGATAGGTGTCCCTTTTAAATAAACCCTAGCAATAAGTATAACCCTAAAGGCCAACCCCTAACCCCCTGTGCTAACCTCATGAAACCCCTTAGCCCCCAGCTGACCTTAACACCAAACCCATTTGCCTTAGGTGGCTACTGCAGTAATGGCACACCATGACCAAAAGCAACTTGGGGAGGACAGGGCATGTTTACACTTCTACATCAGAGTCAGTCATCAAATGAAGTCAGGGCAGTAACTCAAGCAGGAACCCAGAGGTGGGAGCTGACCCAGGGGCCATGGAGAGGTGCTCCTGACTGACTTGCTCCTCACACTTCGCTCAGTCTGCTTTCTTAGAGAATCCAGGACCACCGGCCCAGGGATAGCATCACCCACTATGGGCTGCCGCCTTCCCCGTCAGTCACTCATTGGGAAATGCCTTTCAACTGGATCCTACTGTTAAGAAAAACCTCTCGCCGGGCGATGGTGGCGCACACCTTTAATCCCAGCACTTGGGAGGCAGAGGCAGGTGGATCTCTGTGAGTTCGAGACCAGCCTGGTCTACAGAGCTAGTTCCAGGACAGGCTCCAAAGCCACAGAGAAACCCTGTCTCGAAAAACCAAAAAAAAAAAAAACCAAAAGAAAAACCTCTCCACTGGCGCAAAGAACTCCAATCAAACCAGATTAAGACACATTAAATGTCCGAGTTTAACAGACGGCGGACTCCTGGGTGGCCAGGAAAGCATGGTGGTGAAGGAAAGACAGAGGGAGCACACAGGCAAACCCCAAAACACGTATTTGTCTTTTCGGTGCGAGCTTAAATACCCTGTGGGGTCAGCGCATGGCAGGCTGGGAGTTGGAGTCCAAGCGCAGAGCGCTTGGCAGGCCGGGAGTTGGAGTCCAAGCGCAGAGCGCTTGGCAGGCCGGGAGTAACACATCCAACTCAATATTACACCTATGAAAGCATTTTCTCAATTTCAGATTTCCCAGTGTATGTGTCAAATTGACATGAGACTAGCCAGCATACAGGGCAAGTAGTTATTCGTTCCTATGAACAAGGTATGGCCTGGTGATATAACATGGTCCCAAACCTTAGTAGGCCCCAAGACCGTAACACAACTGGTGCATGTTAAAGGCACCATTCTGACCTTTGAACTCAGCAACATAGGCCCCAACACCTGCCAAAATGGGAACAAAGAACAAACCCATGAAAGACTTAGTGCATAGCTCCAGGACCTGGGAAAGTCCCTAAATGTACCAACCTTGCTTTTTGCTTCTGTAGTTTTGATTTTTGATGACTAAAACATGTCAAACAGGATGTGCTTTTTGTGCATAAAAGGCAAAGAATGATGAGACTCTGGGTCACATGATTTGAGCAAGTTCCCTGTGTAGCCCTCAGTTGGCAAATAAAGACTTTCTATTGGCTTTAAGAGTCCAAATGTTTTCTGAAGGAATTACCTTGCAACAGTGGAGGTCACATTGGTTCACTGGAGATGACCAGCCCAGAAACAAAGACAACACAGACACACGGATAAACCCTGATATGAGAGCTGGACCCAAATCTGCCTCACCTTACTTCCTCGGACAAATGACCTTCGTGGTGTTTGTAGCTTCATAGGGGAGGCCACTGACACAAAGGAAGTGACTTGTTCAAGGAGTGGTGGAGAGAGCATGTGTCTGAAGACTGGCCAGTAGGGGCCAGGTTCACTGGTGCACAACCCAGGGCGTGGTAGACTTAGGAAACTGTATGCCTTTAGTGCTTCATGTACTCTCTCCTACAAAACGGGATCCCTCCACTAACACAGTTAAAAGAATTTGGTAGGGGTGGGCTAATAAAATGGAGCGCTTGTCGTTTTATTATACTCATTTGGTAATATCCTAAGTCCTATATTAAGCGAGACAAGAACAAAGAAAGGCTATGTTTCTAAGTCTATTTGCCTAAATCAATTCTTCTACTTAAGGGACGTGATGCGAATGAGCACACAGGCTCCCGTGCTTTGGGAGCCCAGATGGTACTTTATTTAGCAACTTGACTTCTGAGTATTTTCGTTTTCTTCTTGGGAAAATAACAAGAAAATGCCTAGCCTGTTTGGATGATTAAAAGAAATTACAATTTTTAAATTACATACTTAGAAATTACATACTGCAGTGCTTGACGCAGAAGACAGCTCATAAACACATTCCGGACAAAACTGTCCAACAGCTTTAGTAAAGGTTTCCTCCTTAGAGCCTCGGGGTCATCTTCAGATGGCGCAGTGCGTACGTCCTCAGACAGCGCGGACTAGCTTCCGGTTGCGGAGGGCTTTTCGACCGGGGTAATTGCGTCATCAGGAGGCGCGGCGGCGAGACTTCCGGTGATCTGAAGCTTGCTGTGAAGAGAAGCATGTCTGGCTGCCGGCTCTTTTCTCTTCGGGCAGCGGCTGTGGCCGCGGCGGTGACTGCAGCGCGAGCTTCCCGGGTACCCAGGGTCTTCACGGCGACGCACCGTCCGTTGCACACCAGTCTGCGGAGCTGCTCCTTCGCCAAGGAGCTCTTCCTGGGCAACATCGAGCAGGTACGGCAAGTCCTAGCTGCCCTCGTCCTCTGCTTCCGCCTTTCGTTGGTACCCGGCCGGAGTGCTTAAAAGGCAAACACCTGAGAGGCTGAGCTCTGGGATATGGGCCTTTGATCGTATCCCCGAGGTTTTTGTTTTGAGGCAGGATCCCAGTAAGTAGCCCAGGCTGACTCTGGACTCACTCCGTACACCAGGCATGCCTTGAATTCGTGATTCTCCTGACTCAGTCTCCAGAGTATTGGTGTGCAGTCGTGTGCCATCACACTCCGCCTTTCTAGCTATTCCTTGTCAAGGAAATGTCTGGACTCCTGGAAGAGGTGATTACGAAGACATCTCCTTTTTCTGTCTGGAAATGTGATTTCTAAACAACGCAGTCAGTGCCGCTTCTCTGGCTTCCCTTCAGCTCCGAAACTTTCCCCCAGGTTTCTTTCCCTTTGCAGAGCTCCACAGCCCAGCTTGTAGCAACCTTCAGGCCTTCACCTTGAGAGTAAGAAGGATTGTCAACGAATTTGAGTTCGCTTCTTTTAACTATGTTCTCTTTAGAACAGTCTTCTCACATTGACTGACTGACTGTATTACAGCAGAATCTAAGACACGGACTGGGAGTGGCTGCCCTGCTACAAAGCTCAAAGCTAACGTTGAAGTGAGGGAACCATTTTTCCCACAACTTGTGACGGAAGGTGATGTGTCTTGGATTCTTGTGCCTTTCAAAGGCATGGGAAGGAAAGGGTCATCACCTACCCTCTTTTAATCTTTAAATCCCCTCCCCCATCACATCGGCTTTGCTTCCAGTTTTACATTTATGTAGTTGATGAGAATCCCAATGGGTAGCGGTCCTCCCTGGTGTCATTGACACCCTACTACTATAGTGAACTGTCTGCCCCTAGCAAAGGCTGGCCTGGCCATTAGAGCTCAGCTTTCTCACTTATTCAAGGATAATGCTGCTTCTTGAACCTGTGCCTTCAAGCTTTGTCCCAATAGCCAATAGCCATCTCAACATCTCCGGATCTAAGTAATTGCTTGTCATTCCTATTCCCACCGACCCACCATTGGTATCTGATGCAGGGAAGTGCTCAATGCTTGTTCTGAACACAATTCAGGCTTCTGGGAAACCATTTTCTCCTTTATCTCCTTTTGTTAGTTCTTTGGCTTCTCACTCTGTAGACGTTGGCCAGTGTCTCTGGGAGCCCAGATGAAGTCAGGGTTTTTTGTTGTTGTTTGCTTTGTTCTATTTTTTTTTTTTTTATGTAGAGGTAGTGGTTGTTTTGATTGCTTGTTTTGACAAGGTTTTGCTGGAACTCAAAGATCCTTCTACCTCTGCCTTCCTTCCTGAGTGCTAGATTGCAGTCGTATGCCACACCTAGCAAACAGGAAGTTTTCTAAAGTTCAAGTCCATGTTCTTTCTTTTCATTTACAGCCAGTCCCTTGATGAACTAATTCAGTGTCCTAGCTTTAAATCCACCTCTATTATTATGGTTCAAATTTAGTTTTCCACTTAAGAGTTCTTCCCATAACCCAAACTCTCCTCTTAGATGTGTAATAAGCATCTTTGATAAGCATGTATAAAAATTCTCCCCTGCCCCCCCCCCACAGTCTTGCTTTTTCCAGAAGCCTATTTACTGTAATAATGGAGGCTCTGATTTGACACATTCTCCAGTGACACCCTGATTCTTCTTATTGTCATGGTCCTCATTGAATCCTATGAGTAAATCTTTCTTTGTCTAACTTCAAGTTTTATTCCGAACCCGACTTCACTGCTCCTTCCTGGATCTGTCAAACACAGTTCTCAAAGCATGTCTGGGCCTTGATTTGACAGTGTCTGTGATACTTTAGAGCCTCAGGGGTGGGGGAAGGGAAAGTGTCCCAGTTACCCATGCCAATGACTGCCACAGGATCAAGCCGGAGGTTGAATGGGTGAGGTTTATGTGACATTAGCATTAGTTACAGCTGCTTGGCTTTTGTAATTGACTTCTACAGTAGAAACACTTGAATAACAGGTTCTGTTGCTTTTTGGACTTGAAAGATGACTTGAAAGATATGGATTGAAGTTAAGCTCCTCTCCCATGGTGTCCTTCTTTCAGTTTTGTCTCTGGTTACTAGTGGATGCTTTCCTCCTGACCCCCATCATCTCCCCCTGAAGTTTTATTTTTATGTTGTTTGTTTGGGTTTTGTTGGGTTTTTTTGTTTTGTTTTTTTGAGGAGGTTGTTTTGTTGTTGAGACAGGGTCTTGTCGTGTAGCCCTGGCTGGCCTGAGATGCACTATGTAGACCAGAGTGGTCTTGAACTCATAGGAGTTCGCCTGCTCTACCTTCTGAGTGTTGGGATTAAAGGTATGCATCACCGTGCCTTGACCCCTGAAGTTTTTAGCACTTTAATTATGTCTGGAGACCAGCTACCTGCCAGATACTCTGTTCTTGCCTAGTCTACTGGAAATCAGAATCACCTTCCTCTCACACAGCCATTTGACCAAGACTAAGTGACCAGTTGGGTTGTGAAGGTGATGGTTTGAGCTTCTGCACTCCTAGGAGTTGGCAGCCATGTTCCGAGAGCTGCAGACAGCTGAGAGGAGCCATGTTTCCCTTTGAGTCGACCTTGACAGTGGAATGCTGGTGGGTAGCAGCATATTCCTTTAATAGAATAGAGACCAACTAGCCTTTTGTCCTTGGCCAGAGAAGCACAAATAGATTCTGGAGCATTGCTCATGTGGAGAATCAAGCACTTGAGTAATAGGGTAGCAGGCAGGGAAGAGTGAGGGCTCCCCTGTGATGAGGGGAGCCAAAGAGATGGGAGACTCCTGAACCTGGAAACTTGTGACCTGTCCCTGTTCAGCAGCTCTGGGTCCAAATCTATATCCCATATCAAGCAACTGTAGGGATGATTGGACCTCAAATGGTCACAGGCCCTCAAGCCATGTAGGGTGATTTCAAAGGCCAGCAGGGGACCCTGGCTGGTAGAAGTCAAGTCATTCTTCAGGAGAAAAGTGTGATTCTTTGAAAGAAGATGGCCCCCGGAGGTTGTGGCACTATTAGGAGGTGTGGCCTTGTTGGAGGAAATGTGTCACTGTGAAGGAGGGCTTGAGGTCTCATATATGCTCAAGATACCACCCAGTGTGACAGTCCACTTCCTGCTGCCTTCTGATCATGGTGTAGCCAGCACCATGATGGCCCACACCCTGCCATGCTCCCCGCCGTGATGATAGTGGACTGAACCTCAGAACTATAAGTCTCCAACTCAATTAATTGTTTTCCTTGTAAGAATTGCCTTGGTCATGGTGTCTCTTCAGAGCAATAGAAACCATAACTAAGATAAAGAGAGTGGTCATGAGAAGAGCTGGAGTCTCACACAGACATGTTATTTCATGGCCCAAGTATGTCCTTTCTGTCCCTTACAGCTACTTTCTCTGATGAACAGGATTGTGTGTAATGTAGGAGAAACCGCACTAATAGAGGACGTGAAAGTTGCTCAGATCTTAGCCACATGTGAAGAGTGGCTAAGCTCAGGTTGAGTTCTTGTCCTGTGACCCTGCTACCTCACGTGTTCAACACAGGAAACCAATATCCAGAACATAGGAAAGAGCTGCCCAAGGGGGCATATATGGTGATTGGAATATGCTCTTACTATGGGGAGCTTTCGAGCTCACATGAAGACTAATGTCCGTTTTATTGAAGAATCTGCTCATCTATTGTTTTGTACAAGATTCTCAAAGGAATCTTGAGGAATTGTGACCTGCACATTATTGGTGAGAAAATGGAAGTGCTACTGGAAACTGACCTCAAAAATTAGTAAACAGCAGGGGATCTAAATGAAAGTCCCAGGCTCCTTGTTTATGGGGACACTCTCCACCCTTGTTATTGATGAGGAAACTTGAAAATGAGGATTCAACCCACCTGCATGCGGAGGAAAAATCGATGCAAATAGGCTTAGACATAAACCCCATGTCTGAAGTGTCATATGAGTTCTTCATTCTGCTTCTCTCCTGGGACCCGGTGTGGAAGACAGCACATTTCCCTCCCTTCTGCTAGGTACTGCAGTGAGAGGGGCTGGACATCCAGTGTGACTGCAGTGAGAGGGGCTGGGAATCCACTGTGACTGCAGTGAGAGGGGCTGGGAATCCACTGTGACTGCAGTGAGAGGGGCAGGACATCCAGTGTGACTGCAGTGAGAGGGGCTGGGAATCCTCTGTGACTGCAGTGAGAGGGGATGGGAATCCTCTGTGACTGCAGTGAGCGGGGCTGGGAATCCACTGTGACTGCAGTGAGAGGGGCTGGGAATCCA
>NC_022009.1:67374157-67377199 GCF_000317375.1 Microtus ochrogaster
TGTGACTGCAGTGAGAGGGGCTGGGAATCCAGTGTGACTGCAGTGAGAGGGGCTGGGAATCCACTGTGACTGCAGTGAGAGGGGCTGGGAATCCACTGTGACTGCAGTGAGAGGGGCTGGGAATCCACTGTGACTGTCATACTTGTTTTTCCCTTTTCAGAAAGGAGTCTTCCCCTTCCCCGAAGTTAGTCAGGATGAGCTTAATGAAATCAATCAGTTTGTGGGACCACTGGAAAGATTCTTTACTGAAGAAGGTTTGTATGGTTTTCTTTATCATTCCCATTTCCAGTATGTGGCTAATTGGATTGCTTACAGTAGAAGCACCTTGGTGTTGTTGTTATTAAGTTAAAAATAGTTCCTACTCACTGGGCGGTGGTGGCACATGCCTTTAATCCCAGCACTCGGGAGGCAGAGGCAGGTGGGTCTCTGTGAGTTCAAGGCCAGCCTGGTCTACTAGAGCTAGTTCCAGGACAGGCTTCAAAGCTACAGAGAAACCCTGTCTAAAAAAACAACAAAAAAAAGTTTCCATTTATAATAGAACATTCAGGAATCACCCAGTTTCTGTGGTAAGGAACTGCTTTGAAATGTTTCTGCCCTGCTGCAGGCTAACACTTGTGTATGACATGCTAAAAGTGAGAACTAGAAAAGATGAATGTAGCTGAGGCCAGGTAGGTCAGACTTGCTAATCACATCCTGTGGTAAAGGCTGTCTAAGATGGCATATTTGTAAGGTTAAGTCTAGATCTTTGTACTGGGTGTTTTATGAATCATCACGATCTGTGGTCCAGCACTTTCTTGGAGACTTTATGTTCTTCTGGTTTCTTCCAGGGTAACATCCTGGATAACTCATGTAACACACAGACAGGATACTGATATCAGTACAAGCCAGCTGACCAACATGTACTGGTGCATGTGTATGTGTTATCGTATGTGCTGTTGTGTGTGTGCAGTCATGAAGGTACAGATACAGTTAGATTGTGAGGATTCTCATGCCTCCTTTTATGACCTCACGTTACCTAGCTTCCACAACCTCTTGAAACATTTCATTACTTATTTCTCTCATCACTGTAACGAAACTGCCTGGAAGAAGCAACTTAGGGAAGAAGGGTTATTTTGGCTCATGTTCTGAGGATGTAGTTCATGGAGCTGAAAGTCTGGTGACAGAAGCAGATCTTTGTGGCTGCTCCTTCTCACACCCAGTCAGGACCAGGAGAACAGATGGTTCTGAGCTGGTACTCAGCTTGCCTTCTTGTCTCCCCTTTTAATATAACCCAGAACTGTAGCCTATGGAATGGCGCTGCCCACAGGAGAGGGTCTTCCCTCCTCAGTTAAACATTCTGGAAACTTCCTCAGAGACACCCAGAAGTTTGATTTCTAAGTACCTCCAAACTCTGCTAAGTTGACAGATGAGTTGAGCCATCATAATACCCTCCAGGAATCTGTGTCATGCTACACTGCTGTTTTACATGACCCTGGTCACTCACACCCAGGTCAGGAGAAAGACTCACTCAGCTCCAGTGACTTAACACAGTTCTTATGAGCTTGATGGCATGACGCCAGCCACTTCAGATTGCAGACATTTTCTGCCCCTGATATTGGCATACTATACAGAACCACTCTACATACTTCTGTTTGTATGAACATAGCTTATTTTTTTCTTGCTTAATTAAGATATTTGTTTTTCTCAGTGGACTCTCGAAAAATTGACCAGGAGGGAAAAATTCCAGTTGACACCTTAGAAAAATTGAAGAGCCTGGGACTTTTTGGGATTCAGGTCCCAGAAGAATATGGTAAGTTAGGACAAAGGCCTTTCAGCAAGAGCTTCTCACGGAGGCCTTTCTTTAAATGCAGTCTTCCATGGACTTGAGTGCTGAACGGTGTGTAAAGCTGTGGTTTTACAGCTTTCACCTGCCTGCAACCTCCAGGTATGGCAACTGAAAGGTCCTTGAGGTGTGGAAGTAGTACGCCGGGAACCCTTCTGAGTTGGACTGCTTTCCCGGCTCTGGGCTGCTTATTTGGAGATGTGCTATTTGGCATATTTCCCAGATCACAACTAATGATGCCATTACTGAGTTTTACCCTGCATTCTGGTCTTCTAGTTCCTTACCTATTGTGTCCCCAGATACTAATGTGTAAACCCCCTTCTACAGCAGAGGGTGGGCCCTCAAGTATACAGAATAGGTCCATAGTAGTGCCGAATCTGGAGCTGGTCCAAGCTGAGACACAAGTGAAAGTCCAAGGAAATAAGGGTGGTACCTAATTGCCTGCCTTGGCATCTTAACCTTGTTAACCTGGTTGAGTGATGGGTTTAAAACTGTTAATTAATGTGCCTTCCTTGAAACCTTAACATTTCTCAAGCCCATTACCAAGTATGTAGAAGCTTTACTGTCTGCAGACTGCCTAAAATATGCCCAGTGCCCAGGGCAGCCAGCCCTACATCACAGAAATAGCTCGCTTGGCCTCTACACGAAACCGTTAGAGAGGCAGCTCACCCAGTGGGCATCAGGGCTGTGTTCCCAAGGGTCAGAGGTCACCATCGTGTGCAGCCACACCAAATAGAGTAGAAAGAAGGTGAGAGCACCGCAGCCTCGCTTCGTTAAAGAAGGAAAAGCAAGTGTTTGATCAAAAAAAGATGGGGAAGGGCGGGTGGTTGTGGCTGGAGGATCAGGAAGTGGGAATGCATGGAGGCCTGACATCATCAAGATATTTCCACAGCTGCGGAGGTAGCCTACCTGGGTGTGGAGGCATGCCGCCTCCTCAAGGAGGCTGTGCACTCTTATCCTCGCTAGATGGCTTGGCTAGTTACTGTCCTGAGAACTGTGGGTCTTACTTCTCTGAAGTGGATGTGGACACCTCTGGAATGTGAAGAGTAAATGTAAAGTCTATAAGTTCATTGATGTTTTTAGACTCTTTGTCTTTTAGTGCTAGAGCGGCAATTCCCAGAGAAGACCAGTTTTAGACTTCAGGAAGCATTGGCAATGTCAAGGCACATTATCGGTTTGGACGCTGTGGGCATAGGGAGATTTGATATGACATCCTGTGG
>NC_022009.1:67377470-67400865 GCF_000317375.1 Microtus ochrogaster
CAGCAGAAGAGCCTTGATCTGGTGCCACCTGGATTGTAAATGTCTTTTGGTAGAAGGGGTTTGCGACATACTCAGTGGCTTACTGTTTGTGTAGATGTCTATATTAACAACTCAGCTTCATATATGTTTTCTTGCCTCAGAAATCTAAAAATGTATACAGATACTCTGGATAAGATTATAGAGGATAGTTTCCTTGTGCTACTTTTTGTTTTTTAATTTTCTTTTAAAGTTTCTGCTGTTACTTTAAAATTAGAAAAATAAAATAAATCTCTTTCCCCAGTTGGAGAGTCAGCTAGACTGGTCTGTCTTCCTTAGGTGGCCTAGGCCTCTCCAACACCATGTATGCCCGGCTTGGGGAGATCATCAGCATGGACTGCTCCATCACCGTGACCCTGGCGGCACACCAGGCTATTGGCCTCAAGGTCAGTTGTCTGAGGTCCTATGTTTGGCTTTCTGGGGGAAGTAGGAGACAGGGGACTGCTCCTGTGACATAAATGGGTTTGATCGCTCAGGGTCTAGCGGAGAAACCCAGCTGCACTTGCACATGAGACAGGCTCGTGCTGTCTTTGGAAATGCACCTTTCCCTGTCCTGTCTGCACACACACGCTGCCTGCTCCCCGAATTAAAACATGGTGGTGGGAGGGACAGCTTCAAGGGCACACAGTCCTCAAGGTTTCCCATTATCCGGGGCAGTTCTGTACACAGGTGAAAGGCAGTTAAATGGACTCGGCATTCAGCTTTGCAGCCCAAGATTAGGTGTCCAGACTGCAGTGATTTAGCAACAGGGTTGGAGTTGGGGAGCACAGCTTTGAAACTGTACATTCCCATACTGGGTGAAGTTCTAGCACCCCCTGTATTCACACTTCATCATCCAAACCTTCCTGCCCATAAAGGAGAAGTCCTCAGCTTGTAAATCATACCTGACCCATGGTCTCCCAGGATTGCCCTGAGGTAAGCAGGGATGAGAATCCTAGGTTGGCTCCAGAGCTACCACTGTGGTAGACCTTGTGCGTAAGTAGTGGGCCTTTCCTCAGCAGGTTGGCCTTCTAAGCAGCATCTGAGGCTGCTGCCTCTGAACTCATACTGTTTTCCCTTGAGTGAAGTAAATATTGTCAACAGAGGGGCTGCCCTTAAAGACACCTCACTCTCAACTTCAGTTGGTCTGTGTGTTTCTTTTAGGGGATCATCTTGGTTGGCACTGAGGAACAGAAGGCCAAGTATTTGCCCAAACTGGCATCTGGGGAACACATCGCAGCCTTTTGCCTAACAGAGCCAGCCAGGTCTGTCTCCTCAAAATGTCACCTGTGTACTTGGCACCATCAAAGGTCCCTGGGACATGGAACTTGTGTGGAGTGGCTGGTTTGTATTTCCTTCTCTCTGCAGCCTTCAGAGTCAACAACTATTGATAGGATAGCAATCTTCTCTCTGGCCCATTGAGACTTACAGATGGATTCTTACAGTCAGTGTTTGTGGCTCACAAGCCTCATTCAAACTTGAGTGAGTCTTTCAGAGCACATGGAGTGGATGGCAAGTCCACATTTCCAGATTAGGAGCTGCAGCTCAGAGAAGTTGTAACCAGTCAAGGGTCACACAGCAAGGACGAAGCAGGCCTGGGCAAGACTCAGATTCTGTTGCAAGTCCAGCGGGGCCCTGTTTAATCGTGTTTCCCTTCACCTGAAATCCTGAACAGGCTTCCTCCTGCTGTGGCCGAACCCACACAGAGACTGCAAAGCCCTTGTGGAGCCCATTTCCATGTGGGGCTTCTGTCCATCCTGTCTCCACTACTACTCTTTTACTTGTTGTCCACACAGATCTCATTGGTATAAGTTTTACTGGAATGTTCCCTTCTGCTTCCAGACTCTGACCATGTTCCTTGTTCAAGCATCAGAGCTCAAGTGGAACAGACATGGGGTTTTTGGTCTGACTCGGTGTTTTAAAGGCCTGTCTTATTTCCAAGCCCTCGGAAGTATTTTAATCTTACTCACAGTATTGTTCCCCCTCGGTCACATAGCTCTGTCTTTGCAGTGGGAGTGATGCTGCCTCCATCCAGACCAGAGCTATGTTAAGTGAAGATAAGAAGTACTTTGTCCTCAATGGCTCCAAGGTATAGCCATGACCTCAGTGCCCTGTCTGCTCTAGCAGGCCACTGACTCTGCGTGTCCATCTTCTGTACATCACACTGGCCGTGTGCTGCTCCTTTATCTGAACAGCCGAGGCACCGCTGAGTGGCTGGTCAAGACCCTCAGTGGCAGAGGCAGGACTAGAGCAAGGCCATCTGACTCCATAGTCTCCTTGATTCTGTGCTCACAGCTGCTCTTGTGTGTTGATTTTCAGTTCTGGTTCCACACAATTTCAAAGATGTAAAGTGTTGTGCGGTGCACTCATGGCCCTGGCACCCGCTGGAGGAGTGCACACCCCCGGCTGGCAGTCCTTCCTCTGCTGGCAGCAGCACCTCTGAGTGTCAGCTGCAAGATTTCATCAAGGACTGCTTAAAGATAGAACACTGAAATGCCTTTAGCAGTTGGGGGAAAGGATAACAATGGCCTCTTACCTAGTTAGCGTTCAGATTTCCTGCTCATCTCTTACTAAAAGTAAATAATTCCCGTCCGTTGCAGTCCATAGAGCACTCTCTCCTCATCCCCACTTTCGCTCCTTTGGCTGATAAGTAGATACAGTACATAAAACTTGTACCCTTGTGTTTGTGCAGCAGTGATGAAAAGGTTCCTTCTTTCTTTAAGTCTGTCAGTGGTCGGGTCTTAGTGGAGCTCAGAGGCCATCTTAGTGACATTAGCTATGCTCCAGCCCTGCCCTGCCCTGGTTCCTGAGCGCATCCCTGCCCTGGAGAGACCTAAGCCGCGTCTGCTCTTGTGCCCATTCACACAGGCTTGGCTTATATGGGGCTTTCCTCCTTGTCTTCCCTGATGCGGAACATCTGCGTGTTGGCCTGAAATTCAGTGGGTGGGTGGAGCTGAGGGGTGTCTCTAAGGATCTTCTGTTTTTCCTCAGGTTTGGATTACCAATGGAGGACTGGCCAGTATTTTTACTGTATTTGCAAAAACTCAGGTGGTTGATTCTGATGGTTCGATAAAAGACAAAATCACTGCATTCATAGTAGAAAGAGACTTTGGCGGAATCACTAATGGGAAACCTGAAGAGAAATTAGGCATTCGAGGCTCCAACAGTAAGTGTGGCAGATAGGCATGTGCACGAGTGTGACAGACCCGAGAGACACGTTCACTGTCCACTCTGATAACGATAACGGAAAATGACATCTAATTGCTTGTGGTTTCGGTTAAGCATGTCCGCTTAATCAAATTAAGAATGCAGTCACAGCCTATGCTCCTTGGTGCGTTCAGTACTGTTGATTCTAGGTGAGTGAAGTCGGTTGGAATCTTAGCCTTGATGGCACAGTAGTGGATGTCACACAACCACGGTGTCTGGAATAAACATCTTCTGGCAGGCCAACCCATCTCTTTTCCTGGAATCCCTTCCTCTCTCTTCCTTCCATGCAGACCTGCCTTTCCTTCCCTGGTCAGCCGTTGCTTCAGTGGAGGCTGGTGTCCTGTTTGTTGCTCCATTCACCCAGTACGGCCACGGCATTCTTAAACTGTTCTCATGGTGCAGTTTCAGAGTGGCCACCCTACAAGGGACTGTGTTCCTGGCACATCAAGGCCCACATTTGTGTGCCCTGTGTCTTTGGAGCTGAGCATTTCAACAGTGTCACTTCCCTGTTGACAGCTGGGAAGCTGGTGCCACAGCAATATGCAGGACCCCAAAGAGGGTCCAGGAACATAAGATGAGGTCAAAAATCTTCCCTGAACCCAGTAGAGTATTCTTGCAAAGAATGGCCAGATCCTCTAGCCCATGTAGCCAGCCCTTCAGTATGACCAGCAGACAGAGAGGTCATGTCTTGTGGCATTTCATCTCCACACTTTGCCAGAGCAATAGCTGAGTAAAAATCATCAGGTCAGCTTATGGCACTTGGCCTCATTGTCTCTTGAACCCTGACCTTCTGTATTCTTAGTGTCTCTCTCTCTCTCTCTCTCTCTCTCTCTCTCTCTCTCTCTCTCTCTCTCTCTCTCTCTCTCTCTCTCTGGTTTAACCACCCAGGAGTTAGGTTGTTTGTGTAGCAGAACATGCAGGCGGTGCTGCAGGGACTATTGTGCAAGGGCACTGTCCCAACCCTGCCTCACCCTGTGAGCCTCACTGTGTCACTCACATGGACCAGAAGAGCCTGTGTTTCTTTCAGGATTGCTGGTGGTCCCTGGCTACAGTGGCCCTGTCTGTCAGTCGCTTCAGGATTTAGCTTGCAGCTGTAGGATTTTATTTCTTTGGTGGATGCTTCTGTCTGAAGGGTGCTGATGAATTGGTTTAGATTACTGTGTGTCTGCATACATATGACTAGCTTCATTTCATCTGCTAGCACCGCACCAAGCTGGGAAGATGCTACCCCATATACAGGGGTATGGCTGTGTTAAATATAGGGAACAAGAATCCTGTTGAATCTGGGTTGGAAGAAGAAATGCTGGTGTGCTCTATTTGTCTTTCTGTCTTTGACTATTTTGGTCCTCTCAGCTTTTGTTAAATGTTACCTTAGAAAAGTCTGGCATAGCCTTTCAAAGAATGATAGCCGCCCTTGCAGCCCCGTCTCTCTGTGCTGTTTATTTCCACTGGTCCCTGTGAGTGACACAGTGAGGTTCACAGGGTGAGGCAGGGTTGGGACAGTGCCCTTGCACAATAGTCCCTGCAGCACTGCCTGCATGTTCTGCTACACAAACAACCTAACTCCTGGCTTGTTTATTTCATCATAGCACTGATCATGCGACCACGTTCTTGCATTTATAGAGTGTCTTTCTGGCCAAAGAATGAGCTCCATAAAGGCAGGAATGTGGCCTTTCTTCCCTGCTCTTCAGGATGCTAAGAGAGTGACTTAGTCACAGGCCTATGGGTCAGGAGCTCACTGGTTTGCATGTATTAGTCACCATCTTTCAATTCCATGTGTTTTAGCTTGTGAAGTCCATTTTGAAAACACCAGAGTGCCTGTGGAAAATGTCCTTGGAGAAGTTGGAGGTGGCTTTAAGGTGAGTTGAAGGCCAGTCTCCTGTGAGTGCTGTGCCTTTTCACGTGTGAGTCTCGTGTTCTGCTCTGTTTTCCCTAGCACGTGAGCCTGTGCTTTATCTGTAACTGTGTGTGTGTGGCTCTTAGGACATCAGCACTGTAGAGACCGGAGGAGTGGCTTGCTCCTAGAGGAGGGGTCTCACTAGGATGAGGAATCTTTATCTTTTTCCTGTGTGAGGAATGGATTTCCCTTCCCTAGTAAGTGTGAAAAACAGAAGTCCAGGTTCCAAGAAACTAGCACCCTGGGTCTTAACTCCCTCCCTAAACTTTTCCTCTTATAGTCAGGTTTATATTTTAAAGATTTATTTTCCTGAGATTAGAGTCTCACCATGTAGTTCCAACTGGCCTGGAACTCACTATGTAGACTACACTGGCCAGAAATCCACCTGCCTCTGCCTCCCTAGTCCTGAGGCGAAAGGCGTGTACCACCTATTCAGTTGGATTTGTTTATTTCTATTTTATGTTTGTATGTGAGTGCCTACATTTGTGTATGTGAATTGCATGTGTGCCTGGTACCTGTAGGGACCAGAAGGTTTCTGATCCCCTAGAACTGGAGCCACAGGCTGTTGTAAGCCACCCTGTGGGTGTTGAGAACTGAACCTGAGTACTCTTCAAGAGCAGCAAGTGGTCTTAGCTCCTGAGCCATCTCTCCAGCCCCAGATTTATATTTTATTGAGAAGTGTTTTATGTGACATTTAATTTGCCATTTTAAATACACATGCCTATCATTTTTAATATATTGTCTTATACTTCTCATGCCATGCTTCCAGTTCTACCCCCATCTTTTGGCAACTGCTGTTTCCTTCTGTTCTTTGGGTTGTGGATGATGAGCATTTCATACGGCTGGAATCGTACACACGTGAGGTGTTTTGTGGCTGCTTTCGCAGCATATTCTCAAGCCATCGTCCACGTCTCAGCATGAGCCCGCATTTCCTTCCTTTGTGTGGGTGAATAACCACCTACGGCTGAGTAAACCACATCTTACTCATCACTTCATTAGGCTGAATTGTTGTCACTTTGGGGCTAGCACTGTTGTGTGTGAGCTTTCATCTTCAAGTTTGTGTTTGGAAAATATGTTCACAATCCCTTTGTGTGTAACTGTAGTATCAGAATTGCTGGATGTATGGAGACTACAGTGGGTCTTTGAAGACCTCTTCCCACGGTGCCTGCAGTGTCCAAGGGTCCCCATCTTCCCCAGCTCTTGTGTTGTTGCCCATTTTTAGAACAAAGCCTGTGGCTTCACTCAGTTTCTTCCCTTGAGAGCTCTCTGTGGAGCTGGAGAGATGGCTCAGAGGTTAAGAGCATTGCCTACTCTTCCAAAGGTCCTGAGTTCAATTCCCAACAACCACATGGTGGGTCACAACCATCTGAAATGGAGTCTGGTGCCCTCTTCTGGCCTGCAGGCATACACACAGACAGACAGAATATTATATACATAATAAATAAATAAATAGATATTTTAAGAGAGAGAGAGAGAGAGAGAGAGAGAGAGAGAGAGAGAGCGCTCTCTGGTTGGTGAGGAGACCCTGTGACTCCGAATGAGGTGGCACAGCATGTGAACCAGAGCTGCGCACCTGTTCACTGTACTGGATCAGACAGAATGAAGGGCAGGGGAGGAGGCATCAGCCAGTGTTGTGGCCTCCTGGCTGCAGTCACCAGGGTCATCTCTGTGTCCTGAGAAAGTCACAGCTCTGCTCTGAACACAGACACCTGCTTCATCTGTAAAATGTGGGTGCTGACCTCAAAGCACAGCTGGAAAATCCTTGCTGCTTGCGGCATACTTACATCAGTCTGGGTTTCTGTGCCTGCCCATGGACCAGGAGTTCTGACAGGTGCATTTAGAGTGTGAGCAATGATGTTTTCTGTGGTCAGAGCGAGGCCAGTGATGTTGATGGGAAGGTACAACAGTGACTAAGCCTTCAGAACTGCTCGTGTCTGCCCTGGAAACAGGCAGAGGGATTAACTTGGTCTGGATGCTGGCATAGAATCCTGTAGACACGTGCCTTTGCTTTCTGAGCACAAGATGGTATGGCTGGCTCCCTCGGCCTTCTTCAGTGCCTCTGAACCTTGTCTGCCCTCTCTGCAGGTAGCTATGAACATCCTTAACAGCGGGCGATTCAGCATGGGCAGTGCTGTGTCTGGGATGCTCAAGAAGCTGATTGGTAGGTGAATAGTTACTTAACTCATGCTGTAACAAAATACAGAAACAACCTTAGGAAGGGGGTGGGTAATTTTGGCTCACAGTTGGAATGCCTGGTCCATCTTGCAAGGAAGGTGTGGCTAGGACATCTCTAGCTGTGGCTGCTGGAATGGGAAGCAGTCGACCACGTGGGAAGTTGGGAAGCAGGAAGAATAGATGCGTGCTCCCATGGCTTCTTCCCTTCTTCCTCAGTCCGGAAGCTCAGCTTACGGGCTGATACTGCCCATATTCAGGGTGGTTCTTCCCACCCCAGTTAAGCATCTCTGGAAATCCCTCACAAACAATGCCCAGAGCTGTCTCCTAGTATCGTGATTCGTGCTTCTAAAGCCAATCAGGTTAACACCAAAGATTAATCTCCATAGTAGGTAAATAGGAGCAGGAGCCCTTTGCAGCACCAACTGCATACCAACAACGTCTCTGTCGTTTCTTCTGGATAGGCAAGGCTGAGGTAGGCCATTTGGACAGACAGCTTAAGTTTGGCATATTGCCTTTGATTTAGACCAAATGTACTCCTTCCCCAGAGGCTAGTATATTTCAATATTCCTCTGCTTTATTTACACACTAGTCAGGCATTCTGTCAGGAGCATAAAGTGTTGCTACTCTATCCATGACAAACATGGCTGTTTAATGAATGCCAGTCCTTGAGCCAGGCACTAAGAAAACATTAGCTTTGATCTCACCAGAGCCCCATGGCTCATTGGGCATAGATGTGGGCTGGGAAGTCCTGGAAGCAAGCACAACCCTGTGTGTTTTGTGACTGTTAGAGTTTACAACAGTGTAGGCACACATTTGGACTCGTCCCTCTATTTGGTAAGTAGAGAACTGAGGCCCAGAGAGGGCGGTGGTTTACACAGGCCCATGCATCATGACCCAGAGGCAAATCTACCTGTTATGCTCATGCTGAACCTACTCGTTCAGCATGCTCTGTGGCTCTCATCAGTGAGAGTTCTCATAGGCTGGAAACATTTGAGTACAGGTACAATTGGAGACCAGCTGCTACTGGTTCACACCAGAGGGCATATTTGGAAACAAGTTGTAGGCAAGCAGAACTAGAAGTACTGGTGCCGGGGTAGTAGGTACTGAGTGTCCCTCTGAGGCTCTGAGAACCTGGCACTATAAACAGCTGTACACATTGAGGCCCCAACCAGAGCTCTGACATGAAGGTACCTGTCACGTTGTAGTTGAGTGTCTGTGGGCCCTCTTCACATCTTTCTTGGATGCCCTGTGCACCTCGCTTACACCCGATGCCTGCAGCCTTCCTCTTTGTATCTCCAGTTTTTCTGTGAGGAGGGTGGTATGTAAGGGAGATGAGTGTCTTCCCCCCACACCCTCACAGCTGACTCAGCCTTCTCTGCTCTTACCCTCCTGCCTACTGCCTATAGGCCCGTGAGGACCAAGAATGCCCCCTCCAACCAGCTACCAGAAAGTGGAAACCAGAAATGCTGGTCTTAGGAAATACTTTCCAGAATTCAAAAATCTTTTTTTGTGTTTGTTTTGGATTTTTTTTTTTTGTCTGTTTTGACAACTCTTTTCTTCTTCTTCAGAACTGACTGCTGAGTATGCCTGCACAAGGAAGCAGTTCAATCGGAATCTCAGCGAATTTGGTTTGATTCAGGTAAAGAGGTTTTCAGTTGCTGGTTCGCTGCGCTATGCCTATGGGCAGGGACATAGGATGAAATCTGTACAAGGCGTTATTGCCACTGGGACATCAAGGCTTCTGATGTAATTTGCTTCTTGGGAGAAGAGTTAGGAGATATAAGCCTATGCACGTGCAAATTGCTTCTTGATTTTGTTTTTCTGAACATTTCAGGAAAAGTTTGTGCTAATGGCTCAGAAGGCATATGTAATGGAGAGCATGGCCTACCTCACCGCGGGGATGCTAGACCAGCCAGGGTTTCCTGACTGCTCTATCGAGGCAGCCATGGTGAAGGTAAGCCCAGCTCAACTAGAGCTAGCACTTGGGGGAGATGCAGCCTTTCTGATCTGTGGCATTGTCGACCGTCTTCCTCCTCCTGTTAAGTGAGAGAGCGACTTGACTTAGTATTTGCACATGTGCAGCTTCCTGGGTTAGCAGGGCCCTAGGGTGAAGTTGGGAGAAGTGAAGCCGAGTGTGAGTCTGCAGGACTCAGTGTTTCCCACTGTAGACTGTGCCCATTTAGTGTGAGTCTGCAGACAGCTCAGTGTTTCTCACTGTGGATTGTGCCCATTTTTACTGATTGATCCTAGTCGTAGCAACAGAAGGCACAGATGTCAAAACTATATCCATGTAAATTATCTGGGCTCCCCTGGGGAGGAATGACCTTTTTTCAGATTTAATAGCCTTTCTTCTTGGTCAGAACTTTGTTTATAACATGTTTAATGAGGTAAAAAGAAGGCACTGGTTACAAGAATTGTATTTCTTTGGTGTGTAAAAGGGCCAAGTCCTGAGTTCCTTGAATGTTGTTTTTTTATCCTAAGGGGATCCAGAAACATTGCAAGTAGAAAATGCTTTGGTGTTCAGGACGGGCCCACGTTTCTAACCCCTGTTCCTGGGCTTCCTCAAACCATCCCTTTTCAAGGTCTTCTTCCTTTGCTGCAATAAGGATTCTCCTAGCTTCACCTCTGGGCCATAACTTTGTCAGTTAACAGGGTGGGGTAACATTGGTACTGCTTCAGTTGGATACCTAAGGGTTAAACAGGCAAATCTGGGATCACAAGTAGACAGAACCTGGTCCACAGCATACAGCAGTCACTGTCTTTACCTCTGTGGCATTGGGTGCTTCCCGCTCTTCTGTTCAGCCACCTTACTACTGGACCTATTGTCTTTGGGCCATCACTGTCAGCTGGAACTGTCTTCCTCGGCTCCACAGAGTTTTCTCATATGCTTACTTTAAGAGTAAGAGCCTGTAAGTTCATTTTCACAACCCTCTAGCTTTGTTCTGTTTTTTTTAAAGTATTTTTTAATTTATTTTTTGAGAATTTCATATAACCTATTTTGATTATATACTTTCCTTCAAATCTCCCTAGATCCTCCCCCACTTCCCTACCCACTCAACTTCATGTTCTTTCCCTCCCCACGGAGCCTGGTTTGTGTTGTCCACCTGCTGAGCACAGGGTTTGGGTGGAGAGTGGGTGCTGCACCAGTGTCGTTCCATTGAGAAAAACTGATTCCTCCTCTCCCAGCAGCAATCAGTTGCTTCTTGGCTATGGACTCTGCACCCACTTCCCTTTCTCCTTGTTGGGATTTTGTCTGGCTTGAACGTGTGTAGGTCTTGTGCCTGCTGTCATAGTCTCTGAGTTTATATGTGTATCAGTCCTGTTGTGTCTGGAAACTCTTTCCTTAAAGTCATCTACTACCCCTGGTTCTTCTAATCTTTCCACCTCCCCTCTGCATCCATCCATCTCTGAGCCTTTAGAGTGCAGCAATGGTAAAGGCATTTAGGGCTGAGTGCTGCAGGGTCTCTCTCTTGCTGTCTTCACTTGCCCAACTACCCCCTTCTAATTAACAATCAGTGAGCTGGATAATCCACAGTAAAAGGTAGTTGTGGCTTTATTTACTAAGTTGCTTACCATGGAGCTGAAAGGACAAAGAGATCAGCCATCTTGGGTTTCCTAAACTGGGCAGTTTCCAAGGATATGGGTACTTAAAGTGTTAAAGTCAGGAAGACCTGGGAAAAGCACAAGTTGGCCATTACCTGCAAAACAGCAGAAGTAAGCATTGGCGCCTGGACTCAAATGCTGAGTTTGCTAGTTCCTAACCATGTCACCTAGAACAATTCACTTAGTATCTCTCAGCCTCCATTCTTATCTATACAGTGGAGGTCATAAAATCACCAACATAAAATTACTGAGAAAGCTAATGATGCTAAAACTTACAGTGCCTAAAATAACATGTCATTTCTTATTAGTTTTATAATATCAAGGTATAATCAAGATAAACAGTAAAATTCTTATAGAATAAGCACAAATATATATGTATGTAGATACCAATTTGCTGCTACTTCTGTTTGGGGTTCTTGTTTTGAGGTTGGGGAAATTTTCTTCTGTTTTGTTGACAATATTTCTGTGTCTTAGACCTGGGTTTCTTCTCCTTCTCCTATTCCTATTATTTGTAAATTTGGTCTTTTCATGGTGTCCCAGATTTCCTGGATATTTTGTGCCTGATTTTTTTACATTTAACATTTTCTTTGTCCTTTTCTTCTATGTTGCCTTCAACGCCTGATATTTTCTCCTCCTTACCTCGTACTCTGTTAGTGAGGTTGATCTGAGGTTTTGTCTGACTTCCTAGATTGTCCATTTCCAGTTTTATTTCAGTTTGGGTTTTCTTTAGTGGTTCTGTTTCTGCTTTCATGTCTTGAGCTGTTTTCATTATTTCATTCTACTCTTTGTGTTTTCACATACTCTGTTAAGGGGTTTGTTCGTATCCTCCTTAACGTTCTTGTCTTATGTTTCAGCTGTGTAGAATTTCAGAGTCTACTTAGCGAGGGTACTGGGTTCTGGAGGGGACACATTGTCTTGACTATTAATGTTTCCATTTTTGTTCTGGTGTCTAGGCATTTGTAGTAATGATAGTTGAGGTGTTGGCATCTGGTCTTGCCTTTGTTGGGTAGGTGTTCTATTTCTTAGTTGCTCTTGTCCTCTGGATCTTAGGAAAGGATCTCTAGACTGCAGGTTGGTTGTGGTTACTGAGTGATTCTGAGGTAGAAAGTATTTCTAAGAATTGGCAGCTGACTTAAAGGAATGGGAATGGACTAGAAGGTCGGGTTGAGAAAAGGTCTTTTTCCAGCTATAATACAGGTGACAACCCCACCTTAAATTGGCCTCTGGACTTGAATTCCTAAGAGAAATGGCAGAAGATGTGACAGCCCAGAGAAATGGGCACTGGGGAGTCTGCTGTGGTCCAACTGGTGCCCAAGAACTGACCTCTTCCACATGCTAACCTAGAGCTGAGTTTCTCTATCCATAGAATGTTCAGTAGACAGTGGCCAGGAGAGAAAAATGGTAGCCCATGAGGGTGACAACAGTGGCCGCACTGCCTAAGAAGGGGAAATCTGGGTGAATTACAAAGCACAGGAGTTGGCACAAGAGGCATGACAAGTTATGTTGGGGATGGAGCACACAGGCTGGTCACTGGTCCAAGAAGGCGAAAGAACTTGCCTGTGCTTACGTGGAAAGTTTCTCTGAACCACTCGTCTCCAAGCTCAGGTTTTCCACACGTTCTCCAACTGGATTCTGGGCTTCAGCTCCCCAGAGCTTAGGCTTTGCTCTTAGAGGACCCAAGGGGATGACTTGGTTGTGGAGCAGTCCCACCAGGCTCTAACCTTGTCTGGGTCTGTGCAGGTGTTCAGCTCCGAGGCTGCCTGGCAGTGTGTGAGTGAGGCTCTCCAGATCCTTGGGGGCTCGGGCTACATGAAGGACTACCCCTATGAGCGTATGCTGCGGGATGCCCGCATCCTACTCATTTTTGAGGTGAGTATCCCTGCTGACCCTGCTTCCCTGTACACCCCTTAGTGATACCCTGTGTTCCTCTCAGCCTTCCTAGCCCTGAGAAATTGCTACGTCCCCAGAAATGACCTAAAATGACATAGCAGGCTGACCTCTGGCTGAACCCTCAACCACACACCAGTGCTTCCACCCTCTCTGGCTTTGTAGAGGGAATCAGGCTGAGAGAGTCCAGCAGCCCCTTCAGAACGCGCTCCTGAAGGCCTTTTCCACTGGGCCCGTAGCTTCCCAGTGACTGCTGTAGTTCTGCCAGGGCAGGACTCCAGTCCCAGCTCCCGCTCTGCTTCCGTCCCACTGTCTAGGCTGTGCTTTCACTCGGTGAGCTGAAGCTGAGCTGACTCCTGTCGGCTCTAGTAGGAGGTCTCCCTGGTCGTGGGCCCAGTCAACATCTCTGTCTTATCAGCCAAAGTCTATTAGCAGAAGGGTTGGCTCCTCCAAGAGCCAGGCATGTCTAAGTCATTTTGTCTGGAGGTTGCCTCTCTATGGGCCCTTCCTGCAGGGAGAGGCCTGGATTCCTCAGAGTTCCTGGCAACGTAGTTGGTCCAGCAGGGTTTGCTCTTGGGGCCATAATTTATAGAAAGGTGAGGAAGTTTTAATGTGAGGCAGACTTTGTTCAGAGCTGGGTGAAGAACCACGAGAGCCTCCATGCCCAGTTTTTCCTCTCAGGGAAACTTCTCTCTCCTTGGTGCCAGTCCAACTACAGGATGGTGCTGGGCTGTGAAGCCTACAGCTTCCAGCTTCCTGTTCTATAGTAGAATTGTATTAGAAGCCTAGTAGCTGGGGTACTGTTTTTACATGGAGAAGGTGTGTGTGTGTGTGTGTGTGTGTGTGTGTGTGTGTGTGTGTGTGTGTGTGTGTTTGTGTGTTTGTGTTCCCCTGGGGAGCTTCAAGCTACTACTGCTCAGCTGTCTGTAGCTTCCCCAAGGATTCTGATCTAAGATAACCCACAGAGCCATGGGTTATCTGTTCCACACTTTGTGTGGTCATCACATCCCTTCATTGCCCAGGGAAACCTGGCTTCAGTTTTAATAAGGTTTCTGGGACCTAGAAAAATGTATGGACTATGCCAGACAGCTGTGAGGTAAGCGTCCCAATGAGAGGCCATACCCTCTGGTCAGCCTTACTACCCTTCCCATGTGTTCCCTAACACCAAGCCACAGCCTGCTTCTGTGCCTTATTCCCAAGCTGCTTCAGGGGCAGCCTCTACCATCTGGACAATAGGTAGTGGCTGGATCTGTCCAGTCACAGACTGCACTGCTGGACTGCTTTGACCTTCACACTTCTGGCTACAGGGAACCAATGAGATTCTTCGGTTGTTCATTGCCCTGACAGGCCTGCAGCATGCTGGACGCATCCTGACCTCAAGGATCAAGTATGTGCTATTTTCCCATCTGTTATTGGTCCCTACCTGTCAGCAGAGGCCAGAGAAAAGACTGCCCAGTGGGTGGGTGGTGCAGCCTGCACACAGGCTCACTGCAGAGCTGGCACAAGCAAGTACAGTATCATTTGCACAGTAGTGACAGGGTCCGGAAGGCAACACCTCTAACATCCCCCTCACCAAAAGCAACAGGAAGGGCAACCTGCCCAAATTGTTCTCATTGCCTTTGGGGTCACATTGTCCTCCAGGCACATTAAATTCGATCATCCCTCCCTTGCAAATGTCCCTCTCCCACACTGGAAGGTACCTGGTGTTTGGAAATGTTTATTATGTTGACTGCACTGCTGAGACATCCAGAAGCTAAGGAGTGAGAGGTGCCCCACTAACAGGTTGCAAGTTTGAGACTAGTTTCTCTTCTCTGCCCCTCTACCCCTGCTGGAACCCACATACAGGCTGCTAATAGGACTTTGTAGACTACTTTACTGTTTGAAAGCTGGCCATACAAAAGCTTCCCCCTGCCAGGAGGAGAAAGCCACCCTGCGAGGAGCCCACATGCTCAGCTATAGAAAAGCCCAGAGTTCTATGGTGCCATATTGTTGGTCAGTGAAAACAAGCTGTAGAGTCTTAAATCACAAGAATGTGCACTTCCTGCAGAGAGCTTAAAAGAGGCAATGTGACCACAGTCTTGGAGACAATTGGTCGAAGGCTTCGGGACTCGCTGAGCCGAACCGTGGACCTAGGACTGACAAGCAAACCTGGCGTTGTACATCCCAGTCTTGGAGTAAGTATGCCCAGCGCGCCTGTACTTCACATTTGGGTCCCCTCCTGCCAGGTATTCCCAATCCAGAAGGCTGTGGCTAGCATCTGGGATCCTCCAGGACAGTTGGTACACTCAGGTGCCCCACTCCTTCTCTGCCCTTCACTGGACCTCCAGACTGAATACTAGGTGGGTAGAGATGCCAAGTCTATCTTCTTCACTGACAGGACAGTGCCAACAAGCTTGAGGAAAATGTGTATTACTTTGGTCGGACTGTTGAAACCCTGTTACTCCGTTTTGGAAAGGTAAGTGGGTCCTGCCTGGGCATGGGATACTGTAGACAGAGGCTGCTTGTTCTTTCTTGGGCCCCATACCTGAAATAATCACACAGAAACTATATTAATTACAATACTGCTTGACCAATCACTTAAGCATATTGCTAGCTAGCTATTAAATCTTAAATTAACCCATTTCTATTATTCTGTGTATTACTACAAGGTGTTGCCTAACGGTAAAGTTTTGGCATCTGTCTCCTTTGGCAGTTACTTAGCACCTCTCTGGCTCCACCTTCTTTCTCCCAGCATTCAGTTTAGTTTTCCCTGAGCCTTATTGTATTCTGCCCTGCCACAGGCCCAAAGCAGCTTCTTTATTAGCCAATGGTAATAAAACATATTTACAGCATACAGAGGGGAATCACACATCAGGATACTGCCTCCCCTACTTATACTCCTATGCGGTCAGTAGCCATGGGTCCACTTTGGGCTCATTGCCCGCCTGTGAGTCCAGGCCTAGAACATGGAACTGCTGGCCAGCACTGCCCGTGGTGGTGGTGGGGGCCCTGCTGAGTGAATTATTCACAGTGTTCTAAGTACCTTCCAACCAAAGAGTGCCTCTCTGGAATACCTACCTGAGGCTGAACTCAAGGAGCTAATGTCTGTGGGGAGTCTTGCTGAAGGTGATGTTGAGTGCACTAAGCTCCAGACAGGTTTCTGAGACCTGTTTAAGCCTGACGTGTGCCCAAGTATAGAGAAGGGAAAACGTCATTGGTCACCACTCTGTACCTCTGTCCCCAGACCATTGTTGAGGAGCAGCTGGTGCTGAAGCGGGTGGCCAACATCCTCATCAACCTGTATGCCATGACGGCCGTGTTGTCACGGGCTAGCCGCTCTATCCGAACTGGGCTCCCGAATCACGACCATGAGGTAAGTTGCACAGCCCTACACAGGAAATAGTAAACAAAAGCCTTAATGAGTTTGCCAGGATTGTGGCTACAGGGGCAGGCCCTTTATCTACTGTGCTTTAATGAAGCCTGGAGGGAGAAGTTGGGTAGTTTGGATTGTTGGGGAGTCCTGCACTAGAGAGGCTGAGCCTCCAGCCCCAAGGAGGAGTTGCAGAGATGGGTGGATGAGTTTGCTGTGCTGTGGCCATGTCATTGCTGCTCCTGATCCTGGCCTTTAGTCTTGGGCAGGAGGCAGGTAAGTGACAAGCCCACCCTCATTCCCTGTACTACACTTTCCTCACCCTGCAGGAGGAAGCAAGTTGGTCACTAGCAACTCCTGTTTGTCAGGCTCTTGACACACATTATTCCAAATAGCCCATGGGTGCCCACTTCCCAGAGACAGAAACCATTTCAGAGATCCCAAGGAGCTTGCTCCTGGTCAGGCTGTGTTTGGGTCATGGTGCTATGTAACTTCTGAGCCAGGCATTTTTGCACACCGGGTATCACACCCGGTGTGGCAATAGGCTGGATTTTTTTGAGTTTAAAGGTCAACTTCGGGGCTCTCAGTTGCTGTCCCTTCTGACTTTGGTTCTCTAGGTTATGTTGGCCAACATGTTCTGTGTGGAAGCGTATTACCAGAATCTCTTCAGCCTGTCTCAGCTGGACAAGTGTGAGTGAGATGGCCTGTGGGAAAGCAGGCTCCCAGTCCAGCCAGCATCGATAGCTCTTGGTGCTTTATTTCCTCCCAAAGCTTGCTGGTAGGAAAGTGATTTGGGCTCACAGTAGAGGGCTTGCTAGATCAAGTACATCCCTACATACTAAGGCCTCCTATGTAGGATATGCTTGTGTCTGTTAGGAGAGATCCTGAAAGAAGGAGATGGCCATTATCCTCGTCTCTTTAGCCATAGACTCTAGCCAAAATGATTTACAGAATTGCAATGTCTTCTCCAGAAGTCTTGGCCCTGGAAGACAGGTTACTTCTCATTTGAAATGCATTTTCTCTTTAGTAACTGCTTGTCCTTGTTTTGAAATACGACCAGGTTTACCTTGGCATGGCAGTCTGAAGAGCTTCGCTCTGTTGCCAATTAAAGTGGAGAAGGCCATTACAACCGTTACTGAAGCTGTAGAGCCCAGCCTCGGGGCCTACATGGCTTGCAGGACTGTGGTATACTGTGGAGCGTAGAGAAATGACCTTTCCAGGAGCCAGTTAACAAGTAGGGTCTTCTCACATAAGACCTGGGTCTTTGGGTACAGTTAGTCCAATGGGGAACTAACTTAGGTAGAAACACACTCCTTGAACCTCTTTGTATTACCATGTTGCAAAAAGGATTACCTATACTCCTTTCTTCTCTTACAGATTCTCCAGAAAACCTGGATGAGCAGGTTAAGAAAGTGTCTCAGCAGATTCTTGAGAAGCGAGCCTACATATGTGCCCACCCTCTGGACAGGACATCCTGAGGCTGGGACAGTGCCCCTGTACCTACTACATAGCCCAGGTTAACATAATTCAGCATTTTTTTTTTTTTTTTTTTTGTGGTTTTTCAAGACAGGGTTTCTCTGTATAGCTTTGGAGCCTGTCCTGGAACTAGCTCTGTAGACCAGGCTGGTCTCGAACTCACAGAGATCCGCCTGCCTCTGCCTCCCGAGTGCTGGGATTAAAGGCATGCGCCACCATCGCCCGGCATAATTCAGCATCTTCAGAAGACTGAATCCTTGATCCTTGTGGACTGTGTCATTTGTATACAGTAAAGCAATAGTATGAACTATCGCTCTGCAACAGAGAAGTAGGTAGGTGTTGGCCTGTAGGCCCTGCGTCTAAGAGATACCGTCTTGTGAAGGAAAGGAAGGAAGGAAGGATGGGCCAAATTGTTAAAGAAAGATGGAACCAGATTAGTGGTGGCTCCTATGTGTGGCTACAAATGATCAAGGATCTCTGTGGAAATGGCTCACTCTATGGCACAAAGTTCACAGGGAACTAGGGTGTAGGTAGCCATTCCTACTAAACCGCACACTGAAGACGCAAGCTGAGTCCATATCACCTACTAAACCCGCTTATAGTCTGTGTAAGGAACCTTCTAATGGAAAAGAATGTAAAGTGTCACTATTCATGTCCCATCTCCCAATCATGAGGGTGTCTTAACAATAAAAATGTCTTCTTGGGTATTGTAGAGATCTGTCACTTCCTTTGTTAGGATTATTCCAAGAGGTTGGTTAGTTTTATTTTAATAGAATGTTATTTATTTGATAGTTTGGCTCATGTAAATAATGTATCTTGGTCATATCTATTCCCAGCTCCCCCTTTTTATTCCTCTGGTATCCCCAACATGCTCACCTCCCTACTTCTTTTTTTTTTCCCCAACCCACTGAGTCTAAGTAGTGCTGCGTGAGAATATTGACTTGTTGGCTTGCTCTTGTGCATAGCTTCTTTCCAACCCTCTCTTTAGCAACGTTCGCTGGGCTTTGGAAGAGGGTTGATATGAATTGAGAGCCCAGAACCCAGCAGTCCTTTCTAAACGCCTGAGCTAATAAATAAGTTTTTTCACCTTCATCTGTAGACTAAGCAAAATGCCAATTTAATTCCTAAAATGTACCAACTATTCTACATAATTCTGTCATAAGACTAGAAAAACACTTCAAGAACCTGTACATTTGGTTCTAAGCACTTACCATAAAGTACAGTAATTTTTTTAATGTATTATTGGAAGGCATAGATGAACAGATCAGTGGGACAGAACAGCCCCAAACTGCCCTACTTAATCTTGTCTAATCTTGTCAATTGATTATCAAAGACGTACAGACAAATCAATGCAGAGAACAGTCTGTCCCACAAATGTCCCACTAATGGCTACAGAGTAACTATGGAAAAGGAAACCAAATGGATGAAAACCATAAACAGCATCTTAAAAAGGCCTTACGGTAGAAATCTCATGGACCAAATTGTAGAAAGCAGTCTATATAGCATTGTGTTCTTGCATAGAGCATGATTCAGAGCACACATCCAGGAACATTGAGCTGTTGTACCACCGTGGACCAAATATTAGAGATGCTAGAGCAGAGACCCTTTCTAGTATCTCTAGAGTACTGGTTCTCAACCTTCCTAGTGCTGCAACCTTTTAATACAGTTCCTCATGATATGGTGACCCCCAACTATAAAATTATTTCTGTTGCTACTTCATAACTGTAATTTTGTTACTATCTTATAGCAAATTATAATTGAGTTGTAATATAAGTATATGATATCTGATACATGGCCCCTCTAAAAGGATCATTTGTTGGACCCCAAAAGGGGTGGATACCCACTGCTCTAGAGGGAGCATAGGCCTGCTGACACTTAACATCCGTGGACTTCAGAATCGAGGTGAGGACATACAGCCCCAGAAAGAGATGGGTATTGGACCACCTGTGATTCTGGGAGATTCACTTTGTCTTAGTGTAGACAGCAGAGGCTCCTGAGGACTGACTGCTTTCAAGGATTCAGAGTAGTTTATCAGAATAACTTAATACAAAACTGCCCTTTTAGCCCTCCACTCTGTGGTCCTCTGAAAGCTCCCTGCTTCCAGGGAGTCCGTGGATGGTTTTGCATTATGCCAAAACGGTCCTCAAACTAACCAGAATTTGCTGGGAAGCCCTTGGTTGCAGCTGTAAGCATAGTCCAATGACTGCCGGATCCCTGGCATTCCACTTTAGGGTTTTATTAGAAGATTTAGGTTCATGTCCATAAAACTTGTACACTCTGTTGTGGTTAGATATCCTTTTTTTGATAATTCACCCCCCCCCACACACACACACCTTGGTTTTGACTTTTCTCTTGCTTTCTTGTTGAGTCTTCTGGTGGTGCTGCGGATCAAGCCCGAGACCTTGTGTGTGCCTGGCAAGCACTCTACCAAACATTTCTTAAGTTACAAATACAATTTTTAGGAATGGCAGGGGACACTGAAACAGCGTCTGAATCCTGTAGGTGGGACAACATTCATACGGAACTTAGAGATGACAGATGAAGCCTTTACATAGCTTGGATGCTCACTTACCGAACAAGGGCAAATGGTTCAAGAGAACAAGCCAGGAACAAGACTCTGGTACTAGACATGCAATGAATTTATTTTATAATATGAGGTGGTATTCTATGTGGAGAACAGTCATGATAGACATGCCTTCAGTTTTCATTGAGGGAAGTTATTAAGTATACAGTAACCAAAAGTTTAAAAAAAAAGCCACAAATCTTGAGATCCAGCCACTTATATCTGTAAGGTTTACAGAAGAGCAAGACTAATAAGGCCAAAAAATAAAGCTTTACTGGGGCTTGAACTGCTGTGTGTCTCTGAAAAGGGAGAACAGTGCCACCAAACGGGAGTTTGGATATTTATGGGATCGTTTAAGTTGGGTATGTGTCTTAGGCGTTTTATTGCTGTGAAGAGATACCCATGACCATGACAACTCTTAGAAAGGAAAACATTGAATTGGGGTGGCTTGCTTACAGTTTCGGAGGTCCATTATCATGGTGGGGAGCATGGCAGCGTGCAGGTAGACATGGTACTGGAGAAGTCCTATATCTTACAGACAACCGGAAGTCCAATGAGACACGGGTGGGGGTACCCTAAGCATAAGAAACCTTAAAGCCTGCCTCCACAGTGACGTGTTTCTTCCTACAAGGCCATACACACTCTAACAAAGTCACACCTCCTTATAGTGCCACTCCCTATGAGATTATGGGATATTCAAACTACCACAGTGGGGTGGTGGTGGGAGAGCATTGAAGGGGAAGGGAGCTGCTGCAAGCAAAGAAACTGCCCTAAATAACTCTTTAGGAGGGGCCCTCTTCAAAGAGATAACAGGGTACATGCGAGTTTAGATAACAGAATGCAGTGGTCTTGGGTCAGATTCTGACACTTGCAAAACTTGTAGTTTATTTACCCAAAGGCCCTGGTTCTCTCTTGAACAGGGACCTGGGCCAACCTACCAGTATCATCCAGCTAGAATGACGGGAGAAGCCAGTGAAAACCACATGGAGGTCCTGGTGGATAAAGAGGGTCCCAGGCAAAATGCCTTTCCCCCAGGCGAGACTTCCAAATAGCTGTTCTACCACAGGTGCTACAGTCCTGAGAACAGTTTAGCTCCCGGCTACTCACAAGGGCGCAGTGGATTTTGACTCAAACAATTTGCTCTCTTTCAGTTTCCAAAGGGGCACTTATTTTTACTCGGCTGTTCCTCCATTTGCCACAGTGCCAGAGGCCCAACAAGGCCCTGGACATTTTGAGGCAAACATGATAGATTCTGAAATGTGAAATGTGAGGGTATGCTGACTAGATTTATTTCAACTGGACAGAAAATAAGAGGAGGACACCTTGACTGAGACAGACTGGGCTGTAGACCTGTGCAGCATTTTCTTTTGTGTATGTGTGTGCAGTTCTTTTTTCATTTTTTAATTCATTTTACATACCAACCACAATTCCCCCTCCTGCTCTTCACTCTATCTCCCCCCACCCCATCTACTCCTCCCATGGGGAGCCAACAAAACCTGGCACATCAAGTTTAAGCAGGACCAAGCTCCTCCCTTCCTGCATCCATACCACCCTAGGGGATGGGCTCCCAAAAAGCCAGCTCATGCATCAGGAATAGGTGGTCAAGTCGGGGGAGTGACAGAGTGGGAGAGCAATGGAAGAGTTATCTTAATAGTGGGGGCCATCACGGGGTTAGGGGGAAGCTGGTGTTAGGGGAATTTCCAGGAATCTGTAGCACAAATAATAAAAACACAGAGACAGATATTGGGGTTCAACCTGAAGATCAGAAAAGCAAAGCAGTCAAGCCACTAGAGAGCTCTTACCTGTATGAAATCTTAGGACTGAAAAAGCGAATTCCTGTCTCGTCCCACCTTATATTCCTCTCTAGTGTTGGAATTAAAGGCATGTGATTAAAGACAGGTGCTGGAATCACTGGGCGAGCTCTGTTTCCCTTTTAGACAAATTCAGTCTTGGCCTTGAACTCACAGAGATCCGCCTGCCTCTGTCTCCTGAGTCCTGGGATTAAAGGTGTGTGCCACCACTCCCTGGCCTTTAGTGGCTTAGCTCTGCATGCTGATCTGCAGGCAAGCTTTATTTGTTAAAACATAAACAAAATACTACTTTTGTTTATGCATTGCCCCTTTTGTCTAATAAAAAAAGGGAAGAAAATCTATATATAATAAGCACAATAACTATGTACAATATATACAGGCAATAAATGCATCAACAATGTCTAGTTCATTTACATTTGACAAATTCAGAAAAAATACTCCATTATCCTATCCTGGCAAGTCCAAAGTATTATACATAATTCACTTTCTATTCTAACTTGTGTTATCAATTCAAAATTATATTTTCATATCTCTCAACTTTATATACTTTACATTTCTTTAGTGAATTTCCTTTTTGAGTCTGTTAAACAAAGAAAACTATATAACTATCTAGTCTTCAACCACCTCAGAGACCTGAGAAAGAAACAATATTAAATGAGCAAGGGAAAAGTGTGTTCAAGCAACTTCAAAAAAAGTGAGGAATGACAAAAACAACTGGCTGCCTGGTCAGTAGCCCAAGGTTCCTTTGCAACATTGGGGCATCCATCTTTGGTCAACAATCTAGAATCCTGGACAGACTTTTCTATGAAACAGGATTTTTGAAGGACTATTCTTCCTTTTCTTGGCAATGTTTGGCAGTCTCTTTTGTGTCCTGCTTTCCAATTAAGACAGCATACAGTCAGCAGTAGAGGCAAGAGCAGTTTCTAGTCTAATTGCTTTATTTCTTCCCTGGCATCAGAGCTACCCATGCATCTTGCATCTCTCATATAAAAGTGGTTTTGTGAAATAATGTTATTATTTACTTGCTTTAAACTAGAGGAGCTTATGGCCCTCATCATGTTAAACTAACCCAGAACTGTATTTTACCTATGTGAAGAAGCATGTTCTGTTGGCACCAGTCATCGTATGTCCCTTGGTGTGCACCGCCCCTGCATGCGAGGTCTCAGACATTTCCAAAGCTTTCCGCCCAGTGCAGGGAACCCATCCTCACTATTAACACACTAAGTGGCTGTAAGTGCTGTCTGCCTATGTCCAGGTTCTGCTCTGAGCTAAGAGCCAGCTCTACAGAAGCAGAGAGACCTGAGCTCCAGCAAAGGACTCATTAACCTCCCTGTTGAGGAAGCAGCCCTTGGTGTGAGCGGTTTGAGCCCAACAGGGAAGCATGTGCTCTCTCCAGAGCTTCGTGGGTGACA
>NC_022009.1:67401575-67411642 GCF_000317375.1 Microtus ochrogaster
TGTTTTTCTTTTTTTAAAAATTTTATGGTTTATTTAACTTTATTTTTTATGTGCATTGGTACAAAGGTGTTAGATCCCCTGCAACTGGATCTTCAGACAGTTGTGAGTTGCCATGTGGGTGATGGGAATTGAACCCGGGTCCTCTAGAAGAGCAGTCAGTACTCTTAACCACTGAGCCATCTCTCCAGCCCCCTAACAGTTGTTTTTATTCAGAAATGGAATCCTCTAATACAGTGGTTCTCAACCTGCTGGTCATGACACCTTTGGGTGTTGAATGACTTTCACAGAGGCTGCATAAAATTATTGGAAAACACAGATATTGTGTGTTCATTGTATATTCATAACAGTAGCAAAATTACAGTTATAAAGCAGCAATAAAAATAAATTTTATGGTTGAGGGTCACCATAACATGAGGAACTGTATTAAAGGGTCTCAGCATCAGGAAGATTGAGAAACACTGATCTAAGACCTCTAGGTACTGATCAACCTGTCTACTTAGTTTCTTAAAGTTTCTAGCCCCCATGATAAAGGCTGACGTGCTTATGGCCCTTTAGCTAACTATACCTGCTCTGTCCAGGAGTAAGATGAGGATCGGCAAAGCTCTTTCTTTCCTCTGTAGTCCAGTGTCCATATTAAAATATGTTCTCCCCTTTCTCTATTAAATATCTGGGGCAGAGTGCTTTTAACCTACCCAAAAAGGCTATCTATAAAAAACTATCAAGTACTTGTATCGTCCCCTGGAAAGCCAGATCTCAGTGAAGTCAGTTTCCCAGAGTTCACTGGGTTGTTAGCCTTTGCTCATTTGGATCTCTTCCTGGATAAGGGCTCTCTGTTTTGGATTTACTTGAGCACAACTCTGACATTTGACCAAAGTATCCAGTCTAGGTTATTACATACCTTGGTCTAAGCAACTCAGATAGTTTTGTGGACCCCAGGTGAGAAGCCTGGTGAAGTTGGGTTACCAGAGTCCTGCCAGTTGTTTCTGGGAGGATGATCTTTCCCTCTGGTGTCCTCCACCAAACTATGGGTTTGTGCTGTCCATTTCTTCTTTTTGCCTCTATTTCCTCTTGGCTGTGCCATGGAGTCTCAGGCAACACCAGGTTGGGCTCTGTTACCTCTTGCCTCAGAGAAGTCATCTTCTTCATCATTGCTTGGCAGTGGAGGATAGCAACTTGTAGGAGAAGCCAAACAGCCTCTAGGAGAACCAAGGTTTCTGCTTTGTTTATAACGTCCTTCCCCGGTGGTGAGAAGCCCTATTTCTCTACAGATCATACTGTCTGTATACATGTGCAATGACAAAAGCATAGTGACTGTTCGTATTTACGGTGACAGACTTTCCTTTCCCCATCTGAGAGCCTGGGTCAAAGCAAGCTGTTCTGCTGTCTGGCCTGAGGTACCTGGCCCAAAGGCTTGGGCCCTGATCTGTTCAGCTCGAGTAACTGCTGCAACCCCTTGTGTACCTGGGTCCACCTTTAATGGAGCTGCTCCCATGCGTGTAGAGCACTGCATCAGGATGTTTTAGGGGAATCTCTGTTAGGTCCAGGCAGATCTCCTGGACTATCCTGGTCACCTATAATGAGTCTTTCTCTGTCTCACCAGTCGGCTCCCAAATAATGACACAGAGACTTATTAATTATGAAAGCTTGGCCTTTTGTTTACGCTTGTTCTCAACTAGCTCTAACTTAAATGAAGCCATTTCTATTAATCTACATTCTACCATGTGGCATTACCTCTCTTCCATCTTGCACCCCCAGTTTCCTCTCTGTGTCCCCTGGCTTTTCCTGCAGACCTCAATTCCCCCTCCTCTTCCTTTCTTTCCCTGGAAATCCCACCTATACTTCTTGCCTAGCTATTGGCCATTCAGCTTTTTATTACACCAATCACAGCAAATAGATCTTCACATAGTGTACAAATATCCCACAACAATAACCCCAAGACAGTCATGCATGCACCTGTGGGTTATCATCAGGCAAGTTGGCAGCGGATTGGTGGCAGTGGCTTTCTCAAACCAGACCTGAGGGTGCTCCAGCAGTAGGACCTGGTACTTGGTCACATGGGCGTTAGGCAGCCATTGAAGTCTGGTGTTCCTCAACTGTGTGGTATTCTGTGAGTATAAGATATTGAACCAGGCAGGGCAGTAGTAGTGCATGCCTTTAATCCCAGCATTTAGAAGGCAAAGGTGGGCAGATCAAAAAGATCCTGACCCAGAGCTCTGGGTCTTGTCTGAATAATAGAAGCCATCACAGCTCTTAGACAGTTGGGCCATCCTCTAACTATAGGGTCTAATTGTCTGAATAGGTATGTCACAGGGCATTTCTATGACCCACCTCCAGAGGTGACAGACCAGGCAACTCTCATGGAGGAAAATTTAGATAGGGTGTTAGAGGGGCCTGGGCAAGTGCTAGCACCTTCTCTCCTAGAGCCCCAGAACATCTCAGGTTGTGTACCTCCTAGGAGGTCCATCTACCACAGTCCAGGGCCCACATGGAGACCTTAGGGGTTGGTCAAACTGGAGAGGGTTTTGAAAGGCGGGACCTCCAAATGTCATGCAGTAGAGACTACTCAGCACGACCAAAGTCTGAATTCAGAGTCTGTGTTAATCTGTGGTGACTGCCTGGACACCTGTATGACACTTTTTACAGAGCAGCCTGGACTGCATCTTATAGGAAGCTTTTAAAGGCAAAATCACAGAAAAACTACGTCATGATTGCCAGTTGCATGGGGAACGGTACAAGGAGGCAGTTTAAAATAAGCCCAAACAGTAAGCAGTTAGCTGGGGCATTCAGACCCTGAGGGACTAGAACAGGGTTTCATACTTTCTCATGGGATTTTTCATGCTGAAAATGGGGGTTGGGAGTTATTTCAGGTTAAACCAAAGATGGCTCCAGCTGAGACAAGATGGAGGAACCTTTGCCCTGCCACATAACTCAGGTGTAGAAAATGAGAGACCAGTAAAAAGACTGAATAAGAAGAACTTTCCTGCCAAAAAAAAAAAAAGCCCAGAGTCTGAGGTTTTCTCTAGCAATTTCTACCAAATACTTAAAGAATTAATTCAAATCATTCTTAAACTCTTAAAAATAGAGAGCAAGATAGACCAGGAGAGGAAGAGGGAAGGAGAGCAAGAGAGGAGCCACTGACCAAGAGAGGCAGCCTGGGCCGTCAGATTGGACTAGCCAAAATGGCTGGATTGTATAGGGATCTGGCTGGGGGAAGGGAAGTGGAAGCCCTGCCCCTGGGAGGGGTAGAGATGAGAAGTGCTGGGAGAACTGACCAGTGTCCCCTTTGATATGTTCATAGGCACCTCAGTGTTTCTGAGACCTAACAATGCCCTCTTTTGGCTTCTGAGGACACTGGGCATGCATGTGGAGCACAAACATACATACAGACAAACACCCATACACATTACATAAATAGGTTAATAAAAAGAGACACTAATACTAATTTTATAAAAACCCACAATGCCCTCATCTCAAAGCAAAATAAGGACAATTACAAGAAAAAATAGAGGCAATATTACTAATAACCCCACATACAAACATTCTAAACAAAAATACACAGTAAAGTTTATACAACAGAACATTAAAAGAATTATCAGCTATGGGCTATTGTGATGGTGCGGCAGGTAAAGGCACTTGATGCCAACCCTGCCAACCTGAGTCCCACACTGGGAGTAGAGAACTGACACACAAATTGTCCACTGACCTCCACATGTAGAAGGAGCTGCGGGCTGCGTTCCTGCCGCCCAGCTCCCGGCCTCCTGGCTAGCTTATGCCCAGAAATAATTACACGGAAACTGTATTCTTTTAAACACTGACTGACCCATTATTTCTAGCCTCTTATTGGCTAACTCTCACATCTTGATTAACCCATTTTTAATAATCTGTGTAGCACCACGAGGTGGTAGTTTACTGGGAAAGATTCTAATCTGCATCCACCTTGGAGAGAGAGCTATGGCGTCAAACTCACTTCCCTTCTTCCCAGCATTCTGTTCTGTCTACTCCACCACCTATGTTCTGACCTATCAGGCCAAGCAGTTTCTTTATTAATTAACCAATGAAAGCAACAGATAGACAGATGACCCTCCTACATCATCCACACATGTGCCTTATCATACATACCCACAGACAGACAGATAGACAGACAGACAGATAAATTGTAGTGAGTTCTAAAAAAATCATCCTTAATGATCAAGTAGTATTTATTTCTGGGGTGTAGCAATGGGGCAACATATGTAAATCAAAAATATATTCCACATCACTTTGAGAGAATAAAGTCTAAATTCCTGTAATCATTTCATTATGTGCAAAGCAGCATTTGACAAAAAAGCTCTCCTGATAGACTCTTAACACAAAGAATGATTAAAGAATAAAATGAAGAAACAGAATGAACAGAAATTGATCAAAAGATTTGAGAATAAAACCATGTAGTAAAAAGATGTAATGGGGCCAGAGATGATGCAACAGCTGACAGTGCTTCCGCTCTTGCAAAAATGGGGGTATAATTTCTTAATCAAGAAGGTTCCTATTGGTATATTCTACAGTAAACAAAAATTCTCATTAATTTTCAGGCAGAAAAAGGCTAGGGCAGGGCTGGCTAGGGCTGCCGCCAGCCACAGCAAAAGATGCCAAATAGTCAATCTTATTTCAGTTTTGATTTTGGATAAGTATATACGCAAAATCATTTGCGAAAAGAATACTGTATGACATATGAAATTTTGCACAGACTTACTTATTTTAAAGTTTAAGTTGTTTAAAGATGCGATTTCAGGTCTAAATGAAGCTTGCCGTTCTTAATATAAAGCGTACTTTTCAGAGAAAAGCAAAAGGTCAAAAACCATAATGGAAATGATGCTGTGTGACTGTAGAAATATCTAAGATTTTAAAGTATGTATTTATGTGTTTATATGCATGTGTAGAGTACAGAATATGTAAAAGACATATAATGAAAGCAGAAAATCTAACATATATCTATCAAATTAAAAAATGAATGTGGCCTGATAGTAATTACTCTGATTTAAAAGTACACACATAGTACCAAATCCTGGTTAAGGCAGACAGCAAACCGCACATGTTGAAGGAATCTTCATAGAATCTATTACAACGGGAAAGACAGGATATTTAGATATTGAACCACAACTTACCCAAAGTGGAGGTACGTGAACATGTGGAAGTCAGCACGCTGTGAGATTGTCAGTGCAGCAGGTATGCATGAAAACATGACACCATCTCAGAGATGGCTGTGCTGGGAGCTGGCTACTCTTTTAAGCTGACCCCCAGTGAAATTCAGGAAATCCTTAGGACATATGTTAAAAACATATATTCCACTAAACTGTAAAATCTAAAAGAAGAAGATAAATTTCTAGATGCAAACGACTGACTAAAATTAAACCTAGATAAGACAAATAATTCGAGCATATCTATTTCAGCAGACACTCCATATGTCTGTGAGGCACTTGTTTTCATAGTAAGATATTGTTTCAGGCACAGCAATCTCATCCTGCCTGCATCAGAAAGAAAAAAACTCCTACAAATAACCTCCCCCCCCAAAAAAAAAACAGGCAAAAAGAACGTTCATGCCTGTGGGGGTACATTATATGTGTCCTCAAATTTCTCTTGTGATAAGAAATGAAAATGTATGTTCGTTCTTGATTTCTCAAATTTTTCTCACATTTTTCCAAATTAATTTAGGCCCTCTGCAGAAGCTGGAGAAGAATTCTGCCGAAAAGACCATTCCTAGTAATGAAGACTATCTTGTTCCTGGACACAAAGCCCGCTCTCTTGATCAAGGTCGGTATTCAAGCCCTAAGAGGACCACACAGGTGGGGTGGATCACATGCTCTGGAGTAAGGATTTAGGCTTTGGAAGACAGGAAGACTTGTGGGATTCCAGCCTTGTTTGGGTAAACTCCTTGACTTGGAACAGTTGAACCTCATTAATAAGAAGAGGCATACTGATCCTGGATGCAGAAATGTCAGCATGTCTTTGCTCCTCCCTGCAGCCACAACCTAGGCAACATGCTTTTTTCTGTAGCTCCCATCAGACACTGGTGTCCGCTTCTGTGCTTTGCAGCTGAGTTGGCCTCCTTGGGCCATAGCTCACATAACCTTGTGTCTATTGAAGTGCATTACTCCGTCACCTGGACTGCAATGGTCTCGAATGCTTTTCATCTTTCTTTCAAGACACCTCAGCCTGCTGGAATGATGAGATATCATGAGGTGTTGGTAAAGATACCTTGGCTGATAGCCAGCTCACCCTTCTGTGGCTGTGCCATCTTGACAACCGCTCACTTATCAGATGCACCAGAAGTGGCCCAGCTGAACCTCTATTGCGGGGCAACCCAATCACCAACAAATGGGTTTTGGAGTGGTTTGTTATCCAGGGGCAGAAAAGTAATGTGCCCTTATAGGCACGATGCCATGACTTAATGGTATTTTAATTGTAAATTACGTGGCAAATGGTAGCTGCTATGAACGCATTAATTTCCCTTCCCACTAATTAAAGTTGGATCTCTTGGTAGATGGTGTTGAATTATACAAGATTCATTCATTCATATACAGTCATTTGTGCATATGGTTGGCTTCTTAAATTTACACAGTACTCCACATCACAGGAGAACACAGATGTCCACAGCCTGTCAGTTAGGTCCAAGGCCAAACTGAAAACAAAACAAAACGAGTTTTGGCTTTAATACATTTAAGCTACAGAGAGCAAGTCCGTAAAAGGGTCAGGAAACACGGGCTTCCCTCCCATCCCCACCTGTGGACCCCTCCTGGTTGGAGCCCCTGCTCTCTTTGAGGACCCTGTTACTCCCATGCCCTGGTCCTAAGAGAAATATTAGCAGGGAATTGTATTTCTTCACCTCTGACATAAATGGGAGAAATTCTCAGGCCCCTTGCCTCAGAGGAGGAATGTGACCGGCCTGAACTGAAACCTGCTGAAGACTTGATGAATCTTGACAATTTAGTACAGTAACCAAAATTTATGTGTGTGTGTGTGTGTGTGTGTGTGTGTGTGTATGCACAGTATTTCTTGTATATATAACCAGTATTTCTTGTAATGTGTATATATACATCAGTAATAATACATGTGTATATGTACATATGCATATATATATCAGTAGCAGCAATTCCGCATAATGATAACATTTTGGATATACTGAGTGTTACTCCCCCTTTTAATATTGAATATTTCTGATTCAGGGGATTGCTTCCCATTTTAAAATTTAGAATTCGGGAACAGAATTTAGAAAAAAAATTGTCACGAAGTTCTTTTCTATTGAGAATAATATACATACATACGATTCATAAATCGGTATGCTCTTATATACAAGATTAAATACAAATGTCCCCTTTAGGGTCAGCTTTACTACGATTTGTCATTCCAGCTTCCTAGGGTAGTGCTGGGGCTTAATGGGGCGGGACCTGAAAGTCATCCAATCAGTGGCATCCCGATAGTCAGACCTTCCAATCAGACGTTCAGAAAGGGTGGCGGGGGCGGGCTTTCACTTTTTTGTTTCTGAAGTCCAGGATCTTGGAATCCTGCTCAGGCTGGGTCTCTTCCGGTGTGGACGCTCGCTCGGCCCCGCCGCATCCGTTTGCCCTGCGTCTGGCTGGTGCCGGGCCATCACGGGAGAACTCGGGCGCCGCAGACGCCGGGCCACAATGGTGAGTGTGCGTGGCGCCCCGACACCGGAGGGAGGCTGTGTGGAGCCGGTGGGAACCGGTTGCGGTCACCGTCGGGGAGGGAGGACGGAGGGCACGGAGAGCCAGCTGCCGTGTGTGTGCGTGGCGCGGGGAGCTGAGAGACCCGGGTCCCGGAGGGAAGCTATGGCGGCCCCGCCCTCCTCGGACGGCTCTGGGGGTGGCGGGGTCGAGTCCCCCGTGGGTGTACTGGAGGCCCCTGTGTCCTGCCGCGCCCCCGAGCTGTTGGGCTGTGGGCTCCCCTTGCTGGGCTGGGGGCGAAGGCCGCTCTGACGGGTGACTCGCTGGAGGGCGGCTGGCTCCCCCCTGGAGTCCTCAGCTCTCCGGTCCAGCAGCCCGAATTGGGTGTCGATGACCAGGATCGCCGGGGTTAGGGTATGTGCCAGCCTCGGTATGGGTTTCCCGCAGTGGAAGGAGCTGTGTTCTGTGTGGTGGCCGGTCCCTCCTCCCGTGCGTTCCAAATACACGCGAAGTAGAACCTCACATCCAGACGCCTCCTCTTCTCCCAACCTCGCTTCTCTCATGGGTGGCGGAAGATTCCTGAATTTGCATCTCCCGACTCTATTTCCAACTGCTGACTTTAAAAACAATAACAATATTAACACCTATTTCCCATGCTGCATTTCAAGTAGGCATAGGTTTTGGTTGATTGGTTTTGATTTATTTTTTCCTCCACATACCGGGTGACACTTTTTAAAGGGTTTCCTCTGGGGATAGTTCATATAAAATCAACGGACGCTTTATTTTAAAAATCTTAATGCCTTTCCTTTTGTCTTCCTTAGACATAGGAACCCAGTCAGAATGCTTTGGCGTTGAGCTTCCCCTTTGGGGATTTTACATCGTGATGGGTCTGCCTGCCCTCATCTCGTTCTCCACCCCTTTTGTTGCCCCGGTTTCAGAGATGCCTGACATCATCTGCCGTGTCTCTGGTGTCTGAGAGCATCCAGTGTATATCGGTGTGTCTGGGCTTCGTCATCTTAGCAGCTGAGGTTTGAGCATAGATCGTACTGGGAGCCGCTAGATGTCTTGAGCCTCGGAAGAGGCTCGTCTGATGGGCAGTTCAGCTATTTCAGCTTTTTGGTAGTATTCTGTGCTTAGGATGCGGGAGGTCTTCTGTTTGCTTAATTAAATCTTTGGTGCAAATGTGTTAGAATGAATCTAGGCTGCCAAGTAATCCTGGGAAGTGTGTTCTGTAAACCAGTCCTGGAGATGAAGGGGTCTCCACTTCCCGGTCCTTTTGCCATTACTTCTGGAGATGGACATGGTAGGGCTCCTGGGCGTTCTTGTACCCAGTTTTTCTTGCTTCGTTGTTCTATTATTATCACTTCTTTTTCATTTCTTTAATCTTCAGGGCGGGACAGGTCCTTGCCAGCCCTGGTGCTCCTGTGAGGTCAGAGGACGACTTGCAGGGAGGGCTGGATTCTGTCCTTCCATAATGTCAGTTCAAGGGGCCAAGTTTAGGTTGTCAGTTGTGGCAGCAAGGGCCACTGAGGTGGTTGATTACTGAGAGCAGTCATTGAAAAGCAAGTTCTTTAAATAAAGGAATAGTAAAAAGCATCTTTTTAAAAACAGGGAAGTCTGTTTTCTGCATTTACCTTTGTCAGCATGAAGCCTGTCAGCAAGGCAAAGCTGTCTGCAAGTCTGCCTTTCTCAGCAGGGGACCCTAAGAGAAGTGACGCCTGATCCTGATTGGGCCTCAGCCCGAAAAACCTTTTTTATTTATTTAGAGTTTTTTAAAATTTGTACCATCAGCAAGTAACGCGTATAACTTTTGTACCCCAAGTTATTGTAAAACCAAGATGTTCCCAAGGTGAAACAGACTTTCTAGCTCTGATTGGACGGATCTGGCAGCTGTAGCCTACTGGGAGGGGCTGGCTGAGGTCAGCTAAACTGTCTGACCCCGTCATAGAACTGAGAAGAATAAATCTGAGTAGGAATTATAGACCAAATGGCCTCTGTATCAATTAAGAATGACCAAGACTTACCCTCTATCTGGATGGGCTGCCTGGGCTCCTCCTTGGTAATCTCGGTGGCTTTTTGGGGGGACAGAGGTCTTTGGGCAGCATTGGTCTTTGGCCACAGGCCCAGAAAGATCCAAGAAACTTTTCTCAAGAGGAGGTACTTGGGGAACTGACCTGCCTTGGCAAGGCCAGGAAAGGCAGATTTTTTTCAGTGTCCCACTTTTCCATGGTTTTGGCAGGGTTCTGGTGAATGGCAAACTGAAGGGCAGAAATGTGGCCGATGATCATAGTTGAGCCACAGTCCAGGGGAAGTCCATTGCCCCATTTCTCAAAGAAGACGTGAGGGCTGTCAGGAGCTGCAGCTGCCGTTTCTGCCTGTCACAGGAAGCTTTTTTTTTTTTTTTTT
>NC_022009.1:67411763-67414512 GCF_000317375.1 Microtus ochrogaster
TTTTTTTTTAAACAAGCTTTACTTGTTTTAAGCTCAATCTTGACAACATGTTGGAAGACTAAAGGTTGTCCCTGTAAATGAATTACATTTGTACTCAGCATAAGTTATGTTCTGAACCCCTTAAAAGACTAATCATTTATGCAGTAACTGACCGTAACTTGCATGTCTTAATTATCTTTAACAGTTTACAAGTTCTTGGCTTTTATAAGATTAGGATTTTGCAGTTTTATTCCTGTTAAGTTTGAGCCTGAAAAATTACAATTGGAGATTTAATCGAAGATCCTTTAGCATCAAGATAAAACTTTAAACCATAAGTATAGTTCACAGAGACTGGGAACCTTGCTTTCCTGGTCCTTTCTCTCTCTCTCTCTCTCTCTCTCTCTCTCTCTCTCTTCTATTTATTTATTTATTTATTCATTTATTTATTTATTAATTATGTATATAGTGTTCTGTTTACATGTATGCCTGCTGGTCAGGAGAGGGTGCCAAATCTTATTACAGATGGTTTTGAGTGACCGTGTGATTGCTGGGAATTGAGCTCAGGTCATCTGGAAGAGCAGCCAATGCTCTTAACCACTGAGCCATCTCTCCAGCCCCCTGGTCCTTCCTTAGTATACCTTTGTAGAATGTTATAATTTCTTGTATGAGTCAGTTTATCCAAATAGCTAAAGCTTTAAAAACTTAACAAAGACAAAGAGGCTGACATACATCTTCAGGTTAGTTTTTGCTAGTCTGAATGGACCTTAGGAATTAATAAACCTTATTCATCAAACATGTTCCTTATCTAAAAAAAAAGTTTTTAGAAGCCTGGTGTCAAACACAGCTAGCAAAGACATAAGTAGTTAGACATACATCTTTAAGTCGGTTTCTATTAACCTGAGTAGACCTTGTAATCTTAGGAATTCATAACTCCCAATCATCAAACATGGTTTTAAGTCCTCTTCCAGGAGCCTTGTTCCTGCTCTTGTTCTCATCCGTTATATTTTACCCTCAAAACAAAACAATCTCCATGCAAAAATCCATCCTGACCCTAAACATCTCGGAGGCCTGGTGCTGCATTTTCAATCTCAGCTAGGACAGTGACAAGCAGGGGCTCAGTAGCACACGAAGTTTTGTGGGTGCTGCCTTAGTTGGTTTGTATCACATGGTCACCTTAACCAAGATCCTATGCCTGCCAGTCTCTTGGTGGCTATTTATTCCAAAGTGAGCCATCAGGCACACACTTTTTTTTTTTTGCTTTTTATAAACATCTATTTTTCTAAACAAGTGTCGAATCCAAGTTCCATAGAAGTGTGTTTTAGCAAGTTGAGATTACTGATGTATAGATTTTTTCCCTATGAGCCCTTTCTGTTACAAGTTTTAAGCTAACTTTTTATTACAGATCTTAAAAAAATACACCAACCAAACTTAAAAATCCTGAGATACGGGAAGTTTGCACAATGTTCTTATAAATCTTGAGATGAAGTTTGTACTTCAGCGAAAGTCTCAGAGATAGAAGAGAAGGGAGTGTTCAGAAAGTTCAGTAAAACCAAGAACGGGGTGAGGTGAGCAGCGGTAACCCTTTGTGGGTGTAGTTCACTCTAGTGTCTAAAGCACATGGCGTCTTTCCCTTTTCGGGACTGTTTCTCTTTGCTTTCCTTCTCTGTCATAGAGTCAGGTGGCCAGCCGGACCCCAGACACAGAGACTTTGGAGGAAGCTTTTTAAAGAGCGTGCTTGGGTCTGGAGAGACGCTGTAACTCAACTCTAGAGCCCCTCTTTTAGTAGAACAGTGTACAAAACCATTTTTAGTATTATCTATACACCAAAGAGATTTGAATCTTTAAGAATGAATCCCATGGTCAGAGGGAGGGAGCCAGAGCAGCTTAGAGCAAAGAAGCCCAGAGGATAAGATTTTTGGGACAAGCAGAGAAAGCTTAGAGAAAAGGGGACTTTCGGATAATTTGTTTGTGTGGTGGCAGAAGTTGTCACAAGCTGAGAATTTTGCCAGTTTCTGGCCATGGAGAATGCTTGTCTAGTCTGTACAGAGACCAAACTATTTGCAGTAGGACAGTAGGGCTTTAATGGGGTCCCCGAGTCTAAGGTGGAAAGAGACTAGAGCAGGCAGGTGAGGGGTCTGTGTAAACGGAAAAGCCGCGGGTGGCGATGGGTGCTGAGAGACAGGGCAAGCAGGACAGAAGACATCTTTCAGAAGCGGAGTGGAGAGGAGGTGGGAGAGGCTGAGGGAAAAGTGTTGGGAATAGGAATTCTGTCCGAGGGAGGTTGCATTATCTTAGAGACACAGGAGGACTTAGAGAAGCTGCCTAGTACCTGCTGGACTTCTGTAGAGTAGGCTTCGGAACTGAGAGAATCAGAAGGATCCAGAGAGAGGGACACAGAGCAGGCAGCTCCTGGAGGAGGGGAAGAGAGGAGAGACGGGTGGTCAGCCATGGCTGGGGAGCCAGCTCCAAGAGGAGCTGAGACACCAGGTGGGGAGGCGGCCAGGAGTAGAGGAGGGGAGGAAGTGTCCAGGTGACAAGAGTTTTAATTTGGGATGTCCCCAGATGGACCTAAAGACGTGTCAGAGAGATGCCCCAGATCAGTGGAGGAGTGTCCTTCCTCCTCATGATGGTCCACACCCAAAAGGGCACAGGGAGGCTTCTGGACAAACCAGTCTACCACTAACAGTCCTTCTGTCTGTCCACCACTAACAGTCCTTCTGTCTGTCCACCACTAACAGTCCTTCTGTCTGTCCACCACTAACAGTCCTTC
>NC_022009.1:67414612-67417303 GCF_000317375.1 Microtus ochrogaster
TAACAGTCCTTCTGTCTGTCCACCACTAACAGTCCTTCTGTCTGTCCACCACTAACAGTCCTTCTGTCTGTCCACCACTAACAGTCCTTCTGTCTACCTGGCCAAAGTCCTGTTTAGGACGCATCACCAGCCCTGCCACTTTGGGGAAAGCTTTGGACCTGACAGTATTTACACATTTTGCGCTATCTTTACAACGTTGTAAATCGTGTATTTATTTTAAGTTTAGAAATAAGGATATTCGGGCTGGAGAGATGGCTCAGTGGTTAAGAGCATTGCCTGCTCTTCCAAAGGTCCTGAGTTCAATTCCCAACAACCACATGGTGGCTCACAACCATCTGTAATGAGGCCTCGTGCCCTCTTCTGACCTTCAGGCAAACACGCAGACAGAATATTGTATACATAATAAATAAATATTAAAAAAAGGATATTCCAACACCCAAATTTGCTGCAGACCGTTAATAATTACTGATTTTTAAAAACGCTGTAGACTTGATCATGGATATTGAGCTACATTTACACCTTGGGAATCTTCCCTCAGTGGTAATGGTCACCTTTTCATGAGTAAATATTATCCAAAAGGTGGAATAAAGACACCAACTCAGTGCTGAGAGGAGATGTCTTCAACACATACTAATATACTGTTAACATAAAAAAGGAGCCACAAGAATGTAGGTTGCAGAACTGCTGGCGTCAGAGCACAGTTTTTAAGCAGATGAAAGGCAGGTTTGTGGTAAGGAGTAGAAACAATCCCCAGGCCTGCAGGGCTAGACTCTGCCTTAGACTCCAGGGATCTGTGTGGAGATTTGAGCACGAGCTATCCTATTGGGAATGTGTCTCAGGGAATTGTCACATTGCCCATTCCGAAGTGCTTGAGAGAAGGCAGGCCTGTTAGTGAGTTTGTTAAGTATTGTAGAAAGTAAAAGTGGAAGAGGCAGTGCCTAACCATCACATTGCTTTTCTAACTCAGCACCTTTTCTCAAAGGTTTGTATTACATGTAATTACCTGTGTACGTATGTGGAGCATGTACGTCCCACAACACACATGTGATGGTCGGAGGGTATCGTGTAGGAGTCAGTCCTTTCTACAGTGTGTCCCTGCTATTGAACTCAAATTGGTAGGATTGGTAGCAGGCACCTTTACCTGCTTGAGCCATCTTGCTGATCATCAATATTTTTTATATTGGAGGCAAAATCAATTATGATTAATTTACTTATAGAATTCAATTAAAATATTATAACAGTATCATACTTTGCAAAGGTAATGTTGTTTAATTTTTGTTTCAGTTTTTCAAGGATGTGTAGGTGTATACTTGGCTGGGCTGGAGCTTAGTTATAGATCAGTTTCCTAGCTTGTGTAAAGTCCTAGGTCTGAGCTACCACCCCTGCCCCCAAAAGAGGTAGCAGTGTTTCAAAAAGTCATAAGCATGTCCTTTTCACCTGAAAATAGACATACATGATCTTATATTAGAAGAACTTTAAAATGTAAATACTTATGTTGATGCCATTACATTTAATTTTTCATAAAAGCATAGTATCTACCCTGCTTCTGTGGACTTTATATCATCTTTACTCGAGAGTTAGATAATACAATAGAAATGCCACTGGGACGAAATGTCTCCGTTAAGACCACTCCCCTGTGTGAAGGGTAGTTCTCCCTAACTCCTTTATCCTGGGTCAAATTCAAGAATGGGGTCAATGGCCACATGGTCATTGTGCTGCCTGGTTTTATTTCAGGAACCGTTGACCTTCAAGGATGTGGCCATCGATTTTTCTGGAGAGGAATGGGAATGCCTGAACTCCGAACAGCAGACTCTGTATAAGGACGTGATGCTGGAAAACTATCGGAACCTGGTCTTCTTGGGTGAGGCTCACTCTGCAGAGTTTCAAATTCAGCATTGCATTTAATTTCCCTGCATCACTGAGTATATCTTGGGAGCCTATGATTTCAGGAGAGAAATGGGGGGAGGTGAAGAAATTGAAATAGATAGTATTCATATTTTAAAATCTTTATCCTTTCCATCTCTCTTCAGGTAATATATATCCCAAATTAAAATTAGTGGTAATTATAGCAGCCAAGTGGCATAAACTGTTACAATTTATATCTTAAAGTCCAATTATTCCCCTTTACCTGTGATTGGGTAGTAGACAAAAATGGAGCTAAGAATCTTTAAGTTGTAAATATGTTACTGTATATCTGTAAGGAAATAACATTTGGAAAATGATGTTATAGAGTAATATTATATATCTTTTATGTATCTTTTTCATACTGAACCTAATTCTAGGCCAGATATGTTAGTAGTTATGAAGAATCAAATAAGTGTCATGTTCTGTTTTCTACTAACCAGGTCTTGCTGTGTCTAAGCCATACCTGGTTACCTGTCTGGAGCAAAGGAAAGAGCCCTGGAATGTAAAGAGGCAAAAGACCATGCTCTTGTTCCCAGGTTAGTAGGAGTGACTGAAGCAGAGCCCAAAAATGCGGGATCCAGGATTTGAGGAAGCAGGCCTGAAAGATGTGTTATGAAGTCTGTTCCAGTGGCATTGGCTTTCCAAAGTGCAGCTCTGTTTGTCCTCCCATTGCCACCGAAGGGCACTTCCTGCTGTGTTCACCATCCTTTATATCCTCCAACCCTAGTCCTGCAGTGCTCTCCTCCACATTCACAGTGCTCCTCCAACCCTAGTCCTCCTGCAGTG
>NC_022009.1:67417450-67419960 GCF_000317375.1 Microtus ochrogaster
GAGCTGTATAATGTGACAGTTATTTCATAATGTTTGGTAGCCTCAGAAAATTTGTCGACTTTTTCAGGACCTCTTGGTCAATATAGTATATTATATTAATATGCTAAAGAAGTTTTCTATTAACATTGTTTATATATTTGTTTTTTCAATTTTCTCAGAGCTGTTTATTAACATTTTAATGGATTTTCTGTGATTTTTTTCTACCAAACACTGACTGCTAATGATTTACAGGTATATAAAGACAAAACTGAGAACTCGTTTTCTTTAAAGACACTTTGAATTATCACCTGATGGTTTAGGATTTTATGGTACAATGGTTCTTTTTTCCTTCTTTTTTTTTCTGTATTTTCTGTCTTTACAGTAGGTTTCTTTATATTCCTTAATATTAGCAGCTTTACCTGTATTTTATTATTAAATGTCTATTATAAATACTGTATATTGCAGGACAGTGTAAGGTGAAATTAAAATAAGACTGAGTTATGTATGTGTCTATTACCAATAAAATTGTGTGGGTTTTTATTTGCCTGGCTAAATAGTGCCCCTATTGCTTATGGCGGGGATGTTTTCTGACTGGGTTGTGCTCCTTGGTCATTTCATCCTGGCTCAGTGAATATTCTTGACAGTTACCTTACTGTATCATCTGTGTCTTGGCAAATCTGCTTTCATGTCTAAGAGAGATAGTTTGTTTAAGGTAGCTTTTGAGAAGTTTCAGTTTCATTTCTTTCTTAGCTTTTTACCATGATCAAAACCACATAAAATTAAATTTATTGTCTGAAAGATTTTCTTATTCTATTTTATACTGTTAAATCCAAATTGTTGGGTAACACATCATTTACAAAAGAAAAATTCAGTATTTATGAAGAAAAAGGAGTGTTTATTTTCTTTCAGAGTCATTGTGTTCAGTATCAGTAAAGCAATGAAGGCCATAGATTTTTCCATTCTGCTGTTTGCTGTTGTGCTAAATTTAGCATGATTTTAGATGTTAGATATGTAAATTGTATTCATCAGAGTCTAATGAGTGAAATAATTTTTTTTGTCTTGATTTCTTTCAGGTGTGTTTCCTCATTATAACCAACACTTTTCACCAGAGCAGAACATAAAGTATTCATTCCAGGAACTGGTCAATGGAAGCCATAGAAATGGTGACGCTGACAATTTGTGCTCCAGAGAAGAAAGGGACCGTATAGAGGGGCATGAAGTTCTGAAGACATATTATAATGGGTATAACCCATTTGTAACAACTGATGGTAGGAGAAGCTTTGCTCCCAGTAGACAGCAAGAACCTGAAATGGCTCAAGAAAACCCTCAGGCTCTGCCTGTTACTTGTGAACAGCCGTGTGCTTCCGTCAGTAAACATCAGAGTCAGTGTTTGAACTGTACCTCTCCTTTCAAAGATGGTTTGGGACGTACAGAGAGGGGTGTAGCCTGTTCTTCAGTTACTGACTTCAGCAGTTTCAAGTGTAGCTTTGGGTTAAGCTTTCATTCAAACCTTTTTGTAGATGGGGAACTTAAAAATGAAGAAAAAAATTCTAAATGTAATCAATTTGAGAACTCCATGATGAAAAATTCCTTAATATATAATCCACAAATAGGTCTTCCATGTGTCAAAACGCAGAATTTCCATAAATACGGCAGGTTCTTTACACATCCAGTATCACCTAATCAAAATTCAAGTACAGATATTTTAGAAATCCAGTATATATGTAAAGAAAATAGGAAGGCCTTTACTGAGGCGTCTGCCTTAAATAATCACCAGGGCGCATTTATTGGAGAGGCGGTGTATCAGTGCAATGAAGATGGCAGTGACGTAAGCCATGAGGCAGATCCTGCGGATCAGCAGTCTGCTCGTTTCCCAAAGGACTTTTACAAATGCTACAGATGCGACACCGTCTTTCATCAATACTCAGAACTCATCATCCACCAGTATATCCATATTCAAGACCAGATTTCCAAGGGGATGGATTGCAACACAGCTTTCAGTAAAAGTTCCAGCCTTCCTAGAAGTCATTCTGGAGAAAAACCCTACAAATGTAAGGAATGTGGCAAAGCCTTTACGTATTGTTCCAGCCTCAGACAGCATCATAGGATTCATTCTGGTGTCAAACATCACAAATGTAAAGAATGTGGCAAAGCCTTCTACCATAAGTCACTCCTTACGCAACACCAGAGCATCCATGCCGGGAAGAAGCCCTACTGCTGTAAATTTTGTGGCAAAGCATTTAATCAGAGATCAACTGTTACTCAGCACCAGAGGATTCATACTGGAGAGAGGCCCTACCATTGTAAAGACTGTGGCAAAGCGTTTCACCAAAGGTCAAGCCTGAGCCTACACCAGAGAGTTCACACTGGAGAGAAACCCTACAAATGCAAAGAATGCGGCAAAGCCGTCAACCGTAATTCTCTCCTTACTCAGCACCAGAGGATTCATACTGGCGAGAAGCCCTACCATTGCAAAGATTGTGGCAAAGCTTTTAATAAAAAATCAAGCCTTACTCAACACCAGAGAATTC
>NC_022009.1:67420105-67420951 GCF_000317375.1 Microtus ochrogaster
ACTCAACACCAGAAAATCCATACTGGCGAGAAGGCTTACCACTGTAAGGACTGTGGCAAAGCTTTTAAACAGCGCTCGAGCCTCACGCAGCACCAGAGAGTTCATACCGGGGACAAGCCCTACCACTGTAAGCACTGTGGGAAGGCTTTTACTCAGAGGTCAAGCTTTACTCGGCACCAGAGAATCCACACCGGAGAGAAGCCCTACAAGTGCCAAGATTGTGACAAAGCCTTCAGCCGCAACCTCCTTCTGATCCAACACCAGAGAATCCACACAGGAGAGAAACCGTACCACTGCCAAGACTGTGGCAGAGCGTTTAATCAAAGATCGAGCCTAACGCAGCACCAGAGGGTTCATACTGGGGACAAGCCCTTCTGTTGTAAAGACTGTGGCAAGGCGTTCACCCAGAGGTCAAGCTTTAACCGGCACCAAAGAATCCACAGCGGAGAGAAGCCCTACAAGTGTAAAGCGTGCGAGAGCACCTTCAGCTGCAGCTCGCGCCTCGCTGAGCACCAGTGCGCTTCCTTAGGCCGCTGCTTCCAAGATACAAAGTTCCTCCAATATATGTGAGTTTACTGTTCTGTTACCGCCAGCTCACAGACCGTAGGATTCATTGTTAAACATGTGATGTGTTTTATATAAAAGATACTTCTTTCTGTTGTTGCAAAACCTTACTGGATTCCCAGAATATCACATTCTGGTTTAATTGAGTAATAGTTTCCTTTCTTGTCATTTTGTCAACTGGTTCTGTGTTAATTGCATTCTCAGATGTATTTCCCATAATGTAAACATAAAACATATGCTGTTACACAGAGAAACCCTGTCTGGAAAAAAACAAAAAAAAAT
>NC_022009.1:67421461-67421932 GCF_000317375.1 Microtus ochrogaster
GTGTGACGGTCAGCGGGCTGTTGGGTGACAGCATGTGTGTGAGGGTCAGCGGGTAGGGTCAGCGGGCTGTTGTGTGACAGTATGCGTGTGAGGGTCAGTGGGCTGTTGGGTGACAGCATGCGTGTGAGGGTCAGCGGGTAGCACTCGGTCCTCTAGCATTTTGATTTTGGGGATGGAACTCAGCTCAGCTCGTCAGGCTCATCTGCAAACTCGTTTATCTAAGTCATCTCTTCCGTGGTGGGACTTTAGGGTCTAGGGTTTCTCTGGCTTGACTAGAACCGCCTCTATGGCGCGGAGCCCTGCTGTCGTCACCCTGCCATATGAGAAACACAGGCCACCTACAGTTTCAGCACAGGGCTTATCATCCCCCTGCGACTTGAAGACGTGACCATACTTAAAAATGAGGACGTTCAGAAAATGTAGGGGAACATTTTTATGCTGAGATTTCAAAACCGACCCATAGAGCTAAAG
>NC_022009.1:67422032-67422640 GCF_000317375.1 Microtus ochrogaster
CTCAGAAGAAATTGCGAATGGAATAGAATCAGGCATTGCAGAGTTTACATGCAGATTTCTATTTGGATTCCTGCTTTAAAAATTATACATTGAAATTTTTTTAGAAACTCTGTTGTTGCTGATAAAACTCTAAGACTTCAGAATTAAAAAAGTAACATTTGGTTTTGGGGTCTGGGGTGGTGATTCAGTGAGTGATTGCCATGTAAGTGTAAGGCCTTGAGTTTGAATCTCTGGCTCCCATATAAAAAGTGCGGCATGACTTGCATACATAGAACTCCAACGTTGAGGGGCCAGAGACAGGAGAGTCCTGAGAGCTCCCTGGCCAGCCATCCCAGCTCAAGGCATTAGGATGGAAAGCGGTGGGGGAGGAGCCTGGTCTGGCCTCTGCTGCATTCACGGGCACACACTAGCACTCTCGCATGTGTACCATATGCACCCAAGAACACGAAGCGGATGGTTTTCTGAGCTGAAAAATGAAAAGAACTAAAGGGATATTCTTCCTCCATGCTCCTATATTTAAATAATAAATTTCCTCAAGGCAAGTTTTGTTCTGGGAGCCTTCTGAAGCCCATTTCATAACTATTTAATTGTAATTTGTTTGTTACTGC
>NC_022009.1:67422740-67423436 GCF_000317375.1 Microtus ochrogaster
CTCAGAAGAAATTGCGAATGGAATAGAATCAGGCATTGCAGAGTTTACATGCAGATTTCTATTTGGATTCCTGCTTTAAAAATTATACATTGAAAATTTTTTAGAAACTCGGTTGTTGCTGATAAAACTCTAAGACTTCAGAATTAAAAAAGTAACAGTTGGTTTTGGGGTCTGGGGTGGTGATTCAGTGAGTGATTGCCATGTAAGTGTAAGGCCTTGAGTTTGAATCTCTGGCTCCCATATAAAAGTGCAGCATGACTGCATACATAGAACTCCAACGTTGAGGGGCCAGAGACAGGAGAGTCCTGAGAGCTCCCTGGCCAGCCATCCCAGCTCAAGGCATTAGGATGGAACGCGGTGGAGGAGGCCTCCTCCGGCCTCTGCTGCATTAGGATGGAAAGCGGTGGGGGAGGAGCCTGGTCTGGCCTCTGCTGCATTAGGATGGAAAGCGGTGGGGGAGGAGCCTGGTCTGGCCTCTGCTGCATTCACACACACTAGCACTCTCGCACGTGTACCATATGCACCCAAGGACACGAAGCAGTTGGTTTTCTGAGCTGAAAAATGAAAAGAACTAAAGGGATATTTTTCCTCCATGCTCCTATATTTAAATAATAAATTTCCTCAAGGCAAGTTTTGTTCTGGGAGCCTTCTGAAGCCCATTGCATAACTATTTAATTGTAATTTGTTTGTTACTGC
>NC_022009.1:67424564-67425536 GCF_000317375.1 Microtus ochrogaster
ATGCCCTAGTGGTTAAATCTGATAGTCTACAATAGGTGTTCAGCATGAAATATTATACAACTTAATTCAGATTGGTCATTAGCAGGAGTAGAATGTTTATCATAGAAGAAAAACAGTAGTGTTAATAAATAGGCACTTAGTCACTTCCAGTTTTATTGTTGACATCCAAGCTATTATGCCAAGTATTTTTCCTGGTACAATACTTGAAACATTTTTCAAAAACTTTCCGTGCTTAAACATTTTCTCAGTTCTTGGAGTACATGCCTGTCTATACACATAAAATTAAGGATATAAATAGAAAAATACCAGGCAATCCTATCTTTACTCAGTGTGGTATTTTCAGCCATTAGTTATGAAAACACTACAAAAGAAGCTTGATACATGTTCCATATAATGTGTATGAAGACTAGTACATAAAATAACAGCTATCTGTTGACTGGTTTTAAGAAAGCATCCACATGGGTCAAAATTACACTTGATCTATGTTTAAAAGTTGTTCTGCTCTCCTTGCACAGTCAGTACAGAGTGATTAGGGAAGGACTGGAGCATACATACATAGCCACTTTGAGTATGCATGTTTGCAATCTTCAATTTAAACCCATGACATCTCTTTCCTGAGTTTCTAAGGACCCTGATTATCCTTGGCCAATCTAAATTTGGAGCTTCAAATGAAAGCTCATTTGCTTTAAACTGCATATTTACTGATCCTGGTAAGCTATAAAGTTACTTAGGTATTGAGAATACAGTTTGCATATTAGATCCTTGTGTATTTATTCTTTGAGTTGTCAGAGTATCACAGTTATTGCTGGGATTCTAAGAAATCTCTACAAATGCCTCTAATGACGTCGGAGACAATTGGCTCTAATCCTGTGAACTCTCTGGTAAAGAAAGCGTGTGACTCCTTGGGTTTAGACGCCATATCTCTCAGGTCATCCAGAGGTGCCCAAGCCACACCAACAGAGAAGATGGTGA
>NC_022009.1:67428206-67428731 GCF_000317375.1 Microtus ochrogaster
CATCTTTGCTGTTAACTTTCCTAAAGAGCACAATGCTGTAGGTTTTTAAATTTTACTTATTTATTTAAGAATTATCAGCACCAGGCGATGGTGGCACACACCTTTAATCCCAGCACTTGAGAGGCAGAGGCAGGTGGATCTCTTGAGTCTGAGGCCAGCCTGGTCTACAAATTAAGTTCTTGCATAGCCAGGGCTATTATACAGAGAAACCCTGTCTCAAAAAACAAAACAAACACACAAAAATAACAAGCAAAGAAAGAATTACTGGCTAGGCCATTGGCATGTTTTCCACTACAGAAGGCTGTCAGGTGATGGCATGCAGATCTAGCTAACACAAGACCTAGCAGGAGGGAGTCTATAGATGGCACTAAAAGTGGTAACTTGTGGTTTTGGTCTCAATCATCCCCTATGCTGAGCCCGGAGATGGTGTACTTACCTGTGTTGGAATTACCCCCTCGGAAACCTACTTCTTTTATGGCAAACAAGACATCTTTGGCTGAAGTAAAGTTTTTCAGGTAAAATTCT
>NC_022009.1:67436344-67437422 GCF_000317375.1 Microtus ochrogaster
AAATGGTAGCCTGCCAATTCACTGCCGAATAAACCGACATTAAGGTTATTGAGTACGATTTTCCAAACACAGGGACAAAGGTCTTTGGAAACAGATGTTTGGGGTGGGGGTGGGGGATAAAACATCTCCCTCACCCGACAAGACGGGATAGTTTTGCGAGTTACTTGCCTCTTCAAGGACCTCTGTGGTTGCTGTTACCTGGGCCATGGAAGAAAAAGGAAGACTTCTCCCAGGTGTAATACCAGTTCCTCTGCTCAGTTAAGATCCTAACTCCGTACAGGAGTCCACCACCTCTATCAAATAACCCCAGTTATTCTTGTTTTCAGCGACCTGAGGGTAGGGGCCGACAGTGACGCTAGAATCTCGAACCTAGTCTGTCTTAGAGCCGCTAACACTGACTCCTTTGGACAAAAGGTGAACACGGCAGCCAGGTGCGGTACTTACCATTTCCACTTTCAAGAAAAGCAAACAACAAATTTTTAGAAATGAAACTACCCCTTACATGTCGCAGAAAAGACACCGAGCCACACACCCTTCCTCGGGCTTTTCTACACGTGGAACCAACTCTTTTGAGGCTTCCAGAGAGCGAGAAGAACTGCCGACGGTGCTTCCGTGGGAGTTACGGTACAACAAACACACAGCAAGGTGATCGGACGAGGTGGGACCAGGACCTGAGGCGACCCATCTGTAGGCTGGAACCAACCGGTTTTCCCAAGCCAGTAACTCGGGACTAGGAGTCCCGGAGCTAGATGGTGTACTCCCGGGAAAAGGACCTGTCAGACCCCTGGTGCACAGGGGATGGGAGCGGACGCCTCTCCACCACTCCAGTCCGACATCCCTCCGCAGATCCTCAGCCTCCTTCCGTCCCTCCCAGTCCTCCCTCCCTCCTCCTCCCGCATCCAACTCACCGGCTCCCTTGGCGCGCGCGAGCCGGGCGAGCAGTAGCAGCAGCAGCCACGCACCTGCGGAGAAAGGACAGCTAGGTGGCTGCTGCCTCCGCCCGCGCGGGCGCGGCGGCGAGGGCGCGTACCCACCGAGGCAAAGAGCAGGGATCCAGGACGAGGGCATGGCGGGGGTC
>NC_022009.1:67438602-67447025 GCF_000317375.1 Microtus ochrogaster
TTTTTTTTCTTTTGAGATTTGGTTTTACTGTAATCACGATGACCTTAAATTCACAATTCTCCTACCTCAGCCCCATGGCAGTGCTACTTCTGCACCTGGCAACAATACCTGTTTTAAAACTAGCTTTATTTAGTTGTAATTTACGTCATAGAATCCATCCATTTAAAGAACAGGATTCGGTGACTTCAAGTAAAGTTGATGATCCTCATCGTAGTCCAGTTTTAGAACATTCCATCACCTCCAAAATGATGTCTCCTGGTGGTTGACAGGCATCCCTTTCTTCACCTCCACGCTCAGCAATCACTAATCCACTTCCCACCCCTACGGGTTTGTCTTTTATGGACATTGATACAAGTGGAATCATTCCCAGACCAACAGGCCTGGTGTTGCGGGGCACCTGTGTTGGAGTGAGTTGCTCACTCCCCTCTCAGATGGTCAGCCCTTGCCTAGGTAGAATGGTTTGATGTTTTCATCAAGCAGACTAAGGGTTTAATTCCTCTTACTACCCTTGTGGATCGGGCTGTTCTGGCTCTTTCTTTTTCGTGGCTTCTTGAAGGGTTCGACCCCTTCCATGAGAGAGCTGTGCTTTTCTTAGAAGTCCTATTAACCACCCCTAATGTATTCTTTGGGAGAAAGATGAGGACAATTAAAACGGTTCTTTTCATGATTGTTCTTTGTGTATCCTCCACCAGGGTGGGATAGCCTCCTCCAGTCAGCCTGGGAAACTGTCATGATCTTGTAGAATTAGTTGCCAGGCAGCAACTCAGGCACTGCTGCTCACATCACATGGCTGAAGGGGTGCAGGCAGAACCACCCAAGGGCATAGTCCCTGAGACCATTCCACAATGATCTGGCAGAATCAAAATTGTGCAGCTATTTCCATGATAGACCCCGAGTCTGTGACTTAAAAAATAGAGGAAATAGCTCATTAAGTTTCATGGCTGTTTACACAAGCATTTTAATTGTTTTGTTTTGAAACATTTAAGAGAAGTTAGAGGTTAGTCTTTATTTATTTTTATTCTTTTGGAAAGAGCAACCAAAGAGCGTGGAGGAGTCAGGGTGATAGTCCCGTCCCTCGGTTAGTTTGTTTTTCCTGTTCACCGTAAGAGCATGGAGGGAAAATATGTGAATGTGAATGTAAGAAGCCTGGCTGCAGAAATAGCCAAGGCAAGGGCGAGCAAGATCAGCTGCCCTTGACTGAAAAAGACACATTGTTGAAGTTACATGTTTGCTTCAGCTGGGTGACATCTCAGAATGGTGTACTCCCAGGATTGTTGGTTTATCTCTCTCTAAGGAAGAATTCAGTTATTCAAACACCAGAGAGTAGCTGGTTCCTCACCGGGTTGCAGTTGGGACCATCTGGGGAACACTCAGCTGGGCTGTAGCCTGAGTCTCCCTTCCTGCTAGAGAGTCTGATGCTGTTGGTCTGGGCCAGGGCCAGAACCTCCGGCTGTTAAAAATCTTCAGATGGTTCCAATACACAACTCAAGGTTCAACATTTAACTAAGAAACTAGTGATTCTAATCTTTCATTGGCTTTTCAGTGTTTCATCGAGATTCTATTTCTCTCTGCCGACTACATTTCCCTGATGATACATGGTTAGTTGTTTAGGAACACTGCCCAGGGCTCGTGAGATGGCTCAGCGCGGAAAGCTGGTGATTGTGCAAGCCTGCCCACCAGTTTGCCCCTGGGCGACCCATGTGAAGGTGGAAGGGGAGAGCCAACAGCCTAGACCTCTGACCTCACACACACCAGCACACAATAATAAATAAGATGAATAAATTCCTTATGAAAACAATGCCCAGCAGACAGGCTGGGAACTGAATTTCAGAAGTACTTGTCAATTTGGGAGGGGAATTTGCTCTTAGAGCACATGCTTGCAAGAATGAGACCCTGGATGCCACCCCCAGGCTCCCCCCAAAATAGCTTTTGTTGAGAGCGTGCCCAGGGTATGTGGTTCCATTTCTGACTTTGCATAGAGCAGGCCACATGGCTAAGGGATGAGCTGCCCCTGACACTGACGGCCTGTGTGCCGTTTCAGACTTTTGGATGATGCTGTTGGCTGTGAATGCGTTGGCAACTGTGTAGTTGTCTACTTGGATTTGCTTCGAGTCAGCTCGAGCTCCTAGTCTCCCTTCTGTTGGTGTCTCGCTCTTTGGAGAGGGTATTTTCTGAAATATTGACATTTTGGCTATTGGTATTTTGTTTTCCATATTTATTATTTGATTGTTATTTATTTAGTGTGTGGATGGACCCCAAAGTAGGTCTCGCTTTTTTTTTTTTTAATTTTCCAGGATGATTAGGCCTGTGCCAACTTGTGTACCACCGAAGCTCTGTAAACAGTTGCTAAGCACAAAGCCTAATTTATCCTGGCTTCTATTTTGATGATTTGGAAGTGAATATGTTCCCTTTTAGACTGTCCTACCGTGTCCCATCCATCGCTACAGCTGATTAGATAGAGGGAAATAAACCTGGGCCCCTCTCATCTGTGTATTGAATCAGCAGTTGTGAATCATTTTTTTTCTGTATCTGGGTTTTCTGGCTATTTTCCATTTATTATTTCCTGATCATTTTCTGTTGTTACTATCTTCTACTAAGCAAGCACATACAGTAGACTTTGGGTTCTGGTGATGACTAGCAGCAGAATAAATGTTTAGAGCCTCTGAGGAGTGAAAACTAAAAGTCAATTTATGGACTAGCATGTATACGTCAGCACATGATAGAGTCCTTGTCTAGTATACACTAGAGGCCCTGTGCTCAACCCCAGGTCTAGAACACTAAAAATAAAAGTAAAAAAAAAAAAATTGAACCAGAGATGGTCCTGTAACCACCAGGCCTCAGCTTCTTCTCTTACAAAGTGGAAGGATTTAGATTAGCTATTGAAGACAGCTTCCCACTCGGCCCGCTTCGTGACTCTGCATACATGGCTGCCCACCCAAATGTGGGTATCAGGGGTTATGCTCTGCTAAGGGTTCAAAAATAGCCAGTTAACAAACACTGGCTGTGCCCAGAGACCTTCATATTCTAAACATACAGGCCAAGCAATAGTTTCTAAGATGTATGAAGAACAGAAGGCTACTCTTAACTGTCAACCTGACCCAAGCTAAAATGCCCTGGGAAAGAATCTCAACTATGGATCATCTAGATCAGGTTGGCCTATGAGTATGGCTGTGGAGGACCATCTTGGTTGCCCTGATTTCCGGAGTTTAGGCTTTGGACTTTGAGAGAGTAGAGAAAGCAAGTGAACACAACATGTATAAGTATTTATTTTTTCTTTGCTCTTTTAAAAGCACACTTTAAGGATTTATTTTACTTTTACTTGTGGGTCTGGAAGAGTGTGTTCACGTGAGTTCACACGCCCACAGAAACATCTCCTCTCTTGGGGCCTGAGTTACAGACAGTTGTGAGCCACCTGATGTGGGTGCAGGGAACTGAGCCAGGGTCTCGTTAACCACGGAACTGCCTTTCAATTCTCCCTCTGCTCTCGGAATTCGATGTGACTAGCTGCTTGACTTCCCCACAATGATGGACTGAGACCTGGAACCGTCAGCCAAATAAACCCTTTCTCCCAAGATGCTCTTGGTCAGGAAATTCTCTCCCAACAGAAGTGAAGTTAGGTAGTTGGCCTGTAAGATGGGTGGGGATTAGTGCTGACCTCAGACCCTGTGATGCTCCAGGTGTGACTGTGCTGATGTTCTTACTGTGAGCTGGGTCATCCTTGTCCTGGGAGAAGTGTTGATCTGTGATGTGCAGACCACTGGTGATTGGACCCGTTGTTTGAAACCATGGATCCAGCAAGCCTTATCAGATCGAGCTATCAAGATCTGAAATAAACTTTTCTGTGTGTGTGGTTCTAGGGTTATACATTGCTGATGTTGCTAAAAGATAAAGTTTATAAGTCATTTTCTATAGATCAGGGAACATAAGAGGAATACAAAATGCATTCAGACAACTGAGTGTGTAATATAGAAAATTTTATTCATTTTGAGACAGGGTCTCTCCACATAGCCTTGGCTACCGTGGAGCTCACTATGTAGACCAGGCTGGGTAGAGACCTACTACCTCTGTCTCCCTAGTGCTGAGATTAAAGGCATTGTGACATCATGCCTGGCAGAATGTATTAAATTTTAAGTATTTAGCAAGGGTGCTGATTTTATTTTCATCTTAATTTTTGAAATTTAATTGTTTTAATTTGCATTGACACTATTTCAGAATAATTGTTGAAGACATTTTAGTATTTTGTCAAATTTAACTAGCCACAAATATCATTATTATCATCATTATCATCATTTTATTGTGGGTTAAAGTTTTGTTTGTCAACCCCTTGCAGCTCCTGGATTGGAGAGATAGTCATGGATTGGGGTGAGCTAAACAGACAAGGTAAGAATGGCTGGTGAGGGACTGGTCACCAGTGGTCCTGTTCTCCTTGGCAAGGAACGGGTAACCTCAGCCTGAAAGCCACAACCCAGTGATCAGCGGGCAGCTCAAACTGTGGCTTCCTTTGCCACACACATTTCTGAACTGGAAAGCTCATGGCCATCAAACATTCCCTGCAGCTTCCTCCCTTCTCCTGAGCACTTGGAGAGATCAGAACACTGCTATGGCTCCTCCACAGGTAGACCCAAGTGCTTGGCCTGATTCCCCCACAACAGTATACTTGGGTGACACCTCTTGGCTTAGTCATTCACTGCCCAAGATTTACAGTGTCCAGAGTGAATGAGCGCCTGCTTCATTCACAAGGTGAAGTAGTGGCTTCTGCTGTAGGAAGAAGGGAACCCTCTAAAGAGATTGTAGTCCTGAATTCCGTACTCCAGCCTCAGCGCTGGTTTGAACAGGATTAGACAGAAAGGGGCTCTAACTTCCACTGACCACTCTTCCACCTGGCAGACACTCCGGCATTAGAGAATTCAGAAGGAAGCTACGTCAATACATGGTTTGTATATTTTGTCTTGTTTTTTAGGTATTAGAATACAATGTTCAGGTTTCATTATGGCATTTTCATTCTTAAAACGTGTGTGTGTGTGTAAGCCAGGAAGAGGGTTGAGGGTTGTTGGATGTCCTCTATCAATCTCTGCTTGTTCCTTCAAGGCAGGCAGGGTCTCTCCTTGAAATTGGGGTTTGTATCTCAGACCTGTGTTTACAAGCATGTTTGAGCTGGGCAAGGGTGGTGCACGCCTTTAATCCCAGCACTCAGGAGGCAGAGGCAGGCAGATCTCTGTGAGCTCAAGGGCAGCCTGGTCTATAAGAGCTAGTTCCAGGACAGGCTCCAAAGCTACCGAGAAACCCTGTCTCAAAATAACAACAAAACAAAACAAACAAACAAACAAAACAAAAAAAAAAGCAAAACAAAACAGAAGAACAAGTGTGTTTGAGAACAATGGCTTGTTACGTGGGTTCTGGGATCTGAACTCTGCACTCATAACTGCAGAGCTGCCTGCAGCCCCATCGCAGTATTTTCAAACAGAAGTTGTTTTCATTGATTCTCCTTCCTCCCCTTCCTCCCCCAGTGGCCTCCCTTCCTCTTCCATGTCACCTGTGCCCTCTTGGCTTTCTCCTCCTCAACACCTCTTTCACCGTCTCCTGGTCTTTGTAGTTTCATAGCCTGTAGCTACACTCATGCCCCTTACACAGTAGATGTAAGGACTGAACGCCATGATCTGTATGGTTTGTTTGTTCAGTCTGGGTCTCCTTGATTGAGGTACTTTCCAGGTTCACCCATTTCTCTTACAAACTTTGTTCCTTCACTTTTCTTCACAGCTGGGTAAAATCCTTCGTGTATACCATTTTCATTGTGGGCATATAAGCTGGCTCCACGTCCTTGCTGTTGTGAACAGTGAAGCAGTAAACTTGGATGTGCAGGGACCTCTGTGGTAGGGTGTAGAGTCCTCTGAACACATGCTCAGGAGAAGAGATGTGTAACTGGATCAAATGGTCGTTCCGGTTTTAATTTGTTGAGGCCTCAGACAGACATACGTGCACGCAAAACACCAATGTATGTAAAATCAAAATAAATAAATCACCGAAGAAAAAGAAGAGAAGGAAGAAGAAGAGGAAGAAGGAGGAGGAGGAGGAGGAGAGGTTGGATCCCTTGGATCTGGAATTACAGGCAGCTGTGAAAACTGAACTCCAGTCTGGAACAGCAGCAAACATCTGTCCAGCTCCTAGCTCTCCCTTTTCTACAGCCTAGGGTCCAAGACAAAGGAACAAAGCCATCTACTACGAGAGTACCTTTCCCCACCTCAGTTCACCAAATCATGAGTCTCCTTCACAGTGCGCCTGGCAAGCGTCTCTGCTGGGTGACTTCAGATCCTGTCAAAGTGACAGTCACACTTTATCACTATAGTTGAGTTTGCACTTATATATAAATATAAGTGCTACAGTTTAATTTGAGGTCAGGCATTGTGGTACTTCAAGCATTGTTCTGCTTAGAGTTAGTTTGCTGTTCACGAACTCTTGTTTCTTTATGAGATTTTGGATTGTTTTTACTAGTTCTATGAATAGTATCATTGGAATTTTTATGGGACTTGTACTGGATCTGTAGATTACTTTGGGTAGTGTAATTTTTGTCATATGAATTCTGTCAATTTAGGAACATAGCCCTTTCCATAGTCTAATATTTTCTTTAGTTTCCTTTTAAAAATGGTCTTAAAGTTTTCACTGTGGAGGTGTTTCATGATTTCATTAGGTTTATTCCAATATTTTTTGTTTTGTTTTTGTTTTTGGAGACAGGCTTTCTCTGTGTAACTTTGCTGCCTGTCCTGAAACTAGCCCTTGTAGACCAGGCTGGCCTCAAGCTCACAGAGATCCACCTGCCTCTCTCTCCCAAGTGCTGGGATTAAAGGCATGTGCCACCACCACCTGGCCCAAGATATTTTTTTAAAAAGCTATCATTATGTATGGGATATTTTTCTAAGTTCTTTCTCAGAAAAAATTATTATTATTATTTTTTGGATTTTTTTTTGAGAGAGGGTTTCTCCGTAGCTTTTGTTTTTGGTTCCTGTCCTGGAACTAGCTGTTGTAGACCAGGCTGGCCTCGAACTCACAGAGATCCGCCTGCCTCTGCCTCCTGAGTGCTGGGATTAAAGGCGTGCGCCACCACCGCCTGGCCTCAGAAAAAATTATTATTGATATCTATAAGTATGTATAAAAACTACTTATCTTTGTATATTGATTATTTTGTCCTGAGCTTTACTGAAAGTGTTTATTAGGCCTAAGAGCTTTCTTCGAGTCACAGTTTGTGAATGTGGATAATTTGATTTCTTCCTTATTTCCCCTTTTATATATTCCTCTTGTGTTATTGCTCTAGCTAATACTATATTGATGAGTGGAGAGAACACCAACCTTGTTTTTGTTCCCTATTTTAGAGAAAACGGTGCCAGCTTTTCCCCTTCAGTACAATGCTGGCTGTAGGTTTGTCGTATGTCGCCTTTATTATGTCGAGGTCTTGAACTGGCTGGTTTTGTGTGTTAACTTGATGCAAGATGGAGTCAGAGAGGAAGGAGCCTCAACTGCAGAAATGCCTCCATGAGACCAGGCTGTAACACATTTTCTTATTTAGTGATCCATAGGGGTGAGCCCAGCCCATGGTGGGTTGGGCCATCCCTGGGCTGCTAGTCCTGGGCCCTATAAGCAAGCAGGCTGAGCAAGTCAATAAGCAGCACCCCTCCATGGCCTCTGAGTCAGTTCCTGCTTCTGGGTTCCTGTTCTGCTTGAGTTCCTGCCTGACTTCTTTGGCAATAAACAGCAATGTGGAAGTGTAAGCCAAACAAACCCTTTCCTCCCCAGCATGTCCCTCGGACATGGTGTTTGCCTCAGGAGTAGAAACCCTAACCAGGACAGGCGTGTTCCATCTATTCCTAGTTTCTTCAGCACTTTTACCACAAAGGCATGTTGAACTTTGCCAAATGCCTTTTCTGCAGCTATTAAGACGGTCATGTGATTTTTCTCTTAGAGTCTATTAATGTGGTGCATTACATTAGTTGATTGGCTTGTGTTGAACCACTCTTGGATTCCCAGGGTGAAACTAATTTAGTCATGGTGTATGATTGTAATGTGATCTTAAATTTAGTTGGGGCGTTTTGTTGCAGATTTTTGCATTTGGCCTAAAGTTTTCTTATTATTTTTTAAATTTACATGTGTGGGTGCTTTTGCCTACATGTATGTATGTTGTATGTATGTGTATCATATGCATGCCTGGTGCCTGTGAAGGCCAGAAGAAGATATTGGATCCTTTGGAACTGGAGTTATAGATGTTTGTGGGCTGCCAGATGGGGGCTAGGAACTGAATCTGAGTCCTCTGTGAAAGTAGCAAGTGCTTTTAAACCCTGACCCATTGAGACAGTGGAGCTGATCTATTGGGAGCTCACCAAGGCCAGCTGGACTGTGATGGAAAAAGCATGGGATATAACTGGTCTCTCTGAACA
>NC_022009.1:67447592-67449836 GCF_000317375.1 Microtus ochrogaster
CTACTGATTTGCCAGTCTTGTTAGCTTTTTCAAAGAAACAGCTTTGGTTGGTTGCATCTGCTAGTCTCTATTGCATGGTTTTTCTGTCTTATTAAACTTGTGCGATCCACTGCATTTGGGTTTGGCTTGCTTTTCTAGAGTCCTTAAGGTTTGAGATCAGAGTATTTATTTGGTATCGCTCTGGTTTTTTTGGTGTGATCATTTATAGCTATGTATTTTCCTCTTAGGACCACCTTAACAGATTCTAGAGGGTCTGGTAGGGCACGTGGAGAGGAATATTAAATTTCAGGTGTGTGACTTTTGTTTACGCTGTATTTGTTTAACTCTGTGAAGCTGTTACTGTGCCTGTCTAAAACACCTGATGGTCCTAATATAGAGCTGATCGGCCAATAGCAAGGCAGGAGCAAGGGTAGGCGGGGCTGGCAGGCAGAGAGGATAAATAGGAGAAGACCAGAGAGCCAAAGAACGAGGAGAGGAGAACACCAGGGGCCAGTGACCCAGTTACACAGTAAGCTGTGGAGAAAGAAGAAATGAAAGGTATACAGAAATAGAGAAAGATAAAAGCCCAGAGGCAAAGGGTAGTCAGGCTAATTTAGAAAAGCTGACAAGAAACATGACAAGAAACAAAACAAACTAAGACCTGGCATTCATAAGCAGTAATAAGCCTCTGTGTGTGAGTTACTGGGGAGCTGGGTGGCGGGTCCCTCGGAAAGCCAAGTGAACAGAAAATCCTACAGCAGGCATGCTATCTTTTTTATTTGTTTCTGGGAACTTTAAGTTTTCCTTCTCAAGTTCCTCAGTGCTACGCCGTTTGTTCAAAAGTGTGTTCAGAGCTGGTGAGACAGCTCGAGGGACAATAGCCCTTGCTGTGTAAGCCTGAGGACCTGAAGGAGAGAGTCAACCCCACACTGTTGACTTCTGACCCGCCCCCCCATGTATGCTGTGGCCTGCGTGCGTGCGTCATAGCCATCATGCACACACAGAGAGCAGGTAAAAGAGAAATTTGAAGTGTGTTGTTTAGTCTCGAGTATTTGTAGTTTTAGAAGTTTCTCTTAACTTCTATTTCGTGTCTACTGACTGGTAGGTATCAGAGATGGTTTCAAAAATTTTTGTTGTGTTATGACCTATAATGGGGTCAATTTAGAGATGGTTCCATGCAATGCTGAGAAGATATATATTCCCACTCCATCTGCGGGGCGGAATGCTCTGAAGGTGTTAAGTCCAATTCATCTTTGGTGTAATTTATCTCTGAGAATTCTTTGTGGAGTTTTAATATGGAAGACTTATCTAGATGTGAGAGTGGGTATTGAAGTCTCTTATAATTCTGTCTGAACTTACATTGTGTTGTGTGCCATTTAGTGTTTGTTTTATAAACTTGGAGGCCTCGAGATTTGATGTATAAATACAATAGTCATCTCTGCTTGATACAACTATTTCTAATGGTGTATCTGCCCTACTTTCCTGGCTAGTTTGGTTTGATGTCTCTATTAGATGTAAGAGTAGCCACACCTGGTCATGGTTATTCATGGCTTCTGATTGCTTGGGAGGCTGATTTTCACCCTTTGCTACTCTGTTTTGGGACATCTTTGCTATCTGTTTATTTCTTGGGAACAGCAGACAGTTAATGCAGTCAGTCTGCCTTTTCTCAAGGTGAGTTGAGTTCATTTACACATAAGTCTATGTCAGAAAGGGATTTGCTGTCTCCTAAGGTTTTGTTAGGTGATGTTTTGGTTGGCTAAAGTATTGATATTTCTCCCCTCCTCTCCTTATTAATTTTGGGGAATAGTTGGTTTTCCGTGTTGGACAGGATTTATTTTTTTTCTTAGCTTTTCAGCATGATTTTTTTTTTTTTTGAGACCGCTCTCATTAGCCCAGGCCTATCTCAGACTCAGTGTACAGGTGAAAATGGCCTAGGACTGCAGATCCTCCTGTCTTCCAGGTGCTGGAATTGCAGTGGCTTCAGCGGCTTTACCTTTGTAAATTGTACTTGGCTTTACCTCAGTGATTTTAACTTTGTAGATTACTCTACATTATTTTTGTCATTTTTCACTTTTATGGTCATTGGTAATGCAACAATTCATATTAACCAACTTGTCTTGGTCAGAGTTCTGTTGCTATGAAGAGACACCATAACTAAAGCAACTCGTATAAAAGAAAGCATTTAATTGAGGGCTGCTTACAGCTTCAGGGGGTTAGTACATTTTCATCATGGTGGGGAGCCTGGCAGCAGGCAAGAGTGGTACT
>NC_022009.1:67450141-67452962 GCF_000317375.1 Microtus ochrogaster
GGTATGGGCTTTTGATACCTTAAAGTCCACTCCAGTGACACATTTCCTCCCATAAGACCACACCTTCTAATCCTTCTCAAGGAGGATTCAAAGCTATGCTGGGGGGGGGGGCAGGTGGATTGCAGGAGCCTCCATTGTTCTTGGCTTTACTTGGTTCCTATGGGAGTTATTCTTATTCAAACCACCACATAACTTAAAGAATATTTATACACTTTGGTTTGTGGTTTGAGGATGTTACTTTCTCCTTTCTGTGTGGTTTTGGAATTGAACCCGCAGTTAAACTCTTTCTATGAAGAATCCCCAAAAAAGTCTGAAGCGATACCATTCCCCACCAGTGCACAAGGAACATAAAAATGTAGATCAACATGACTCCTCCAAAATATCAGGATGCCTCAGCTACCACACGTAAAGATTCTGAAATGAGGTGAATGCCAGCTAAGAATTCAAAAGTTTGTCAAGGTGATAATGGGGTAGGGATTAATTCAGATGCAGAGAAGAGGTCAAGGATAGAGATGAGAAAGTCAGCAACACGGGTGAGAAAGTAGCATAGATGAAAAAGTCAGCAAAGAAATCGAGACTTCAGGAAAGGATACATTTTCAATAGAAATACTATAAATTGTAAAACCCAGTGAATTCAGGGAAAAAGCGCACTGGAAAACATCAGCACTAGACTGAAACAAAACAAGAAGAAACAAAACAAAAACTTTTTTTTTTAACCTCGTGAAATACAATTAATTCAATTAATTTGGGAATTAGCTAGGGAGGTTCTTTTTTTCCTAAACTGATTTAAAAAAAAAAAAACATGTACAAAATATTACACTCAATTCTCCCACCTTATATTTTTGCAGAGCCTGGGACTGAACGTTGGGCCTTCCATGTATCAAATATGTGCTGTGTCCCCCATGCTAAACTCCCAGCATGGTTTTAGCCTTTTTAAAAGTATGTAGTTGCTGGGCCTGATGGCACAGGCTTTAATCCCAGCACTCAGGAGGCACGGTCATCAGATCTCTGTGAGTTTGAGGCCTGTCTGTCTACATAGTGAGTTCCAGAACAATTTCTTTCTTTGTTGTTGGTTTGGTTTGTTTGGGTTTTTCAAACAGGTTTTCTTTTGTGTATCCCTGAAAGTCTGGAACTCTGTAGACCCAGACTGGCCTTGAACCCATAGAGATCCCCCTGTCTCTGCCTCCTAATTGCTGGAGTTAAAAGTGTGGGCCACTACCACCTACCTGACAGATAATCAGTTTTCTGTTATGGTTTTTACCACAGTAAAAAGAAAAGTAGACCCTTTTATATGTGCCAAAGGTGACTGAATTTATTTTTGTCTATTTTAACCATAATTATGAACTCATGGATTTCAACAGATTGGATGTTAGTGTCTGTTGCATTTGTTTCAGGTTGGTCCATTTTTGGCCTGTGGAGACTTTCCTAGCTTGTTCACAGACGCGACATGACTAGTTTTTCATAGTTTTCCTGTTGTCTGGTGTGACAAAATGTTCCATGCTAGTCTTGGAGCTTTCCTGTCTAGGGTGTGATGTTGTGGAATATTCCTTTACACTGTGTGAATATATGTTACTGTGACTGGTTTACTGAAATGCTAAATGGCTAATAGCTAGGATTTTCAGGGCAGAGAGAATACTGGGAAGAAGGGCGGAGATGCCCGGAGTCTCCAGATGGAGAGGTAAAAGGAGGTGCAAAATGAAAGAGAGGTGTAATACCATGTGCTAGAACACAGGTTAAATAAGACAAGCCTAAGTTAAAGGCCAAGCTTTCATAATTAGTAAGAAGTCTCCATGTCATTATTTAGGGCTGGCGGCAGGAAAGAAAGTCCGTCTACAGTGTGAGGTAGCCAGTTCGCCAAGGAACTCCAGTTCCTATTAGTGGGAAGTGAGAGTCAGAATGCCTAGGCATGCAGGCTGTAATCTTGGCTACTGAAGAAACTAAGGTGGAGGGATGGACTGCAAGTTCAAGGCCAGCCTGGGTAGCTCAGTACAGTCCTTTCTCAAAATGGAAAACCAAACGGTTGAGAAAATAGCACAAAGATAGACATTGTCTGTTAAGTGCAAAGTCCTAAATTCAATCTCCAGTAACACACACGCACACACACACACACACACACACACACACACACACACACACACGCACGCACTCATCCACACCCAGAAACACAGACACACATACACACATGCATACAGACGCACACAGATACACACAGACACACATGTAATTTGGGTGCTAGAGTGTGGTTATATTCTGGGATATTCATTATCAGGCCTCTTTAGTGGATAGAACTAGGAATAATTTTTCCCCTATAAATGATTTTTAATGGGTATTTTCAATTCTAGTTCATAACTGTGGAGTTTTAAAACTCACTGGTTTTATATCTTTATTGCTTTTTCAAACATTTCTGCAATCTCAATTCTCAATGATGCCGCTTGGATTACTAACTTGATGTATCTCACCATACATGAAAATAGCTTCAGAATAATAATACTCAAATACACAACATAATGATTTTTTTTGGCTGATAATCATTATTTCAGGCATTATAGAAGCTAACCATTTTTGAACAAGTTGCAAACAAAGACTCAATAAAAGCAAAATGAAAGCACCAAAACAAAGTTGTGTGTGCCTATGGTAATTCTGAGTTTAAAGAAAGCATGGTGTATATACACAGTGAAATTTTACTCAGTCACAGAGAAGAGCAAGGTTAAGTCCTCTGCTGGGAAATGAGTGCAGCCAGAGGGCGTCCAGATGAGCCAGGTGCAGAGAACGCTGCACGTTTTCTCATTCATGGATTCTAGATTGTACATAAAGACAGAAA
>NC_022009.1:67460166-67461030 GCF_000317375.1 Microtus ochrogaster
GGTGTGTTCTGTGCCAGGGTCATGCTGACACGTCACCGTGGCTCTGTAGTGTATTGCAATACTGGTTTCTCTAACAGTCCTCCTTCTTCTACTTAGGATGGCTTCAGCTGTTTGGGGTCTTTGGTGATTTCATATGAATTTTAGGATGAATTTTTCTATTCCTGTGAAGACTATTATTGGAGACTTACTGGTGATTGCATTGAATCTGAACGTGGCTTTAAATAATGTAGCTGTTTCCACAGTACTGACTGGTTCTGTCAGCCCAGGAGCATGGGAAGTCTTTTAGCTTTCTAATGCCTTCATTAGTTTCTTCCTTCAGTATTTTCTTTTTTAATCTAATATTATTGGGTGACCTATGTGACTGAAATTTTATATACTTACTTATCTTTTTTTTTCTTTTTTTTTGTTAGTAATCAGAAAGATTAAAGGGGATGAGGAAAAACACACATGCAATAGACACACTGAGAACAAAACCCTCTACAAAGCGGAGGGGTTGGGGTTCAGGAAGCTAAATAATCTGTGGCTGGTTTATGTCAGTTTGCTGCAGATGTCTGTTAACTGGATGTTTTCTCATGTGAGATCATACACATTTCACTGTGACATCTTCATAGAGTTGATTCGATTTTAATCTTATTCGTCCTCACTCATCACCCTCCCTATCATGATGGCTCCTTCCTCCCTCACCCCCACACTCTCTTCTACTCTCGTATTGTCTACGTCCTATCATCCTGCCCCCTTTAGAGCTCTTCTGTCTTATAGCTCCCCTTGTGCTTTCCTGTCCTACACACACACACACACACACACTCACAGATATATTTAAATCTAGATTCTACGTACCAGAGAAAATATGTTTTCTTTCTGAGT
>NC_022009.1:67462006-67466509 GCF_000317375.1 Microtus ochrogaster
GGGAGTTTACACCTCACAGTGTGATGGCTGCCTGTGGGCAGAGGGTCACTTTTGGTTTCTGTGGGTATAAGCTGCAGGAGGAGCCAGACTCCTTCCTGTTAATCTTGCAGGCTTTTTGGATTGAACTGCATGCCATTTATAATTGAGAGTGGGGGGAGCCTTCATTCAGTTATTTCCACAGAAAGGAAACAACCAGAACCTTCTCCTCATTTGGTCCAGATATCTTCTTAATTTAATTCATTTATTTTAATTTTTTTGTGTGTACGGGTGTTTTGCCTGAATGTATGTATAAGAGAACCTGGTACTGGAAGAGGGCGCTGACCCCCTGGCCCTGGAGTTACAGACTCTTGTGGGCAGCCCCATGGGTGCTGAAAATTGAACCAGGTTCTCTGGAAAAGCAGCCAGTGCTCTTACTGCTGAGCCATCTCTCCAGCCCTGGTCCAGATACTTTATTTGATGCGTGTCACAGCCTTACAAAGTGTGAAAGTGCCTGTAAGGTTTTAGACATAAGCTATTATGATTTCTAATTTTATTTTTATTTTTGGTATAGCGTTTTATCCACTTGCACTCAGTCTGTTCTGCTTCCTGGATAATGGCCAAACCTGTGTGTGTGTTGTGTGTGTGTGTGTTGTATGTGAGTGTGTGTAAATGTGTGTGGGTTCGGTGTGAGTGTGAGTGTGTGAATGTGTGCATGAATATGTGAGTGTGTGAGTGTGATCTCAGAACACATTGAACAGAGCCCTGGGTTTCATTATGATACCCCACTACATGCATATCATATCATATATATATAATTTTATCCCATTCACCTCCGCTAGAACATTTTCTTATCATCCCCAGTGTGTCTGGGCTATGGCTTTGTGTCAAGTTAACATAAGCTAGCGTCATCGAAGGAGAGGGATCTCAATTGAGAAAATGCCAGCACCAGAGCTGTCCCGTGGGCTAGCCTGGGAGTGTTTTCTTGGCTGATGATTGATGTCGGAGGGGCAGCTCACCGTGCCACCCCTGGGCTGGCAGTCGGGTGGATAAGAAAGCAGGCTGAGGAGGCTTTTAGAGAAGCCGGGAAGCAGAGCTCCTCCATGGCTTTTGCTTCAGTTCCCACCGCCAGGTTCCGGCCCTGAGTCCCTGCCTCCACTTCCTCTGAGGACAGACTGTTGTGGAAGACTAGGGAAATGAGGCCTTTCCTCTCCACTCGCTTTGTCCATGGTCTTTTAGCACAGCACAAGAAGCCCTCACTGAAACATCCCTTTTTAGCTTGTCCTCTCCCTGCCCCCATTTGCACATATGAGAGAAAACATAGTTATATTTTACAGGATGGGCTTATTTTGGGTAACATGATGCTTATCAATACCACCTCTTTAAGCATGAGCCATACCAGAACCTGTATGTGGTTTTCTATTCTGTCATAGTTCTTGGCTTTACAAGCTTCCTTTACTTTCCTCTTAGATCTCGATCTCTCTCTCTCTCTCTCTCTCTCTCTCTCTCTCTCTCTCTCTCTCTCTCCTCCCCCTCTCTCTCCCCCTCTCTCCCTCTCTCTCTCTCGTCTCTCTCTGTGTATGTACAAGTGCACACACACGTATGTGTAGGTAGGGCTGCTTGTGTCTGCATACGTGTACAGGCCACAGGTCTCCATCTGGCGCTGTTCTCACTGGAGTGACTGGGCTGGCTGGTGGGCAGGCCCTGAGATCTGCCTAGCTCTGCCTCCTGAGCATGTGATTAACACCAAGTTGAGTGTTTTAAGTGTGGGTTTGGGACATCTTCCGCATCCTCTCCGGGTGAGACAAGCACTTTACTGACTGAGCTCTCTCTTCCGCTGTCCTTCTGTGTTATTAGTTCATTACTTTGCTCTCGCTGTGTGGGCGGCTCCTTCAGGTTTTATCTGCTGTATCAAGTTTGTCTGCTACCCCTGACTTGTAACGCTCTTGTGTTTGTGTTTTTGACACATTGCTCTGAGCACTGCTAGGGTGGCTGAGGGGAGGGCCTCCTATTGTCTGATAGAAACTTACCAGGGGCTTCACCTGCTGCCCCACCTGCAGGGTTGGAGGCCTGTGGGGGGGGGCATCCCGCCCTGGCGGGACAGGTGGACTAACAGGATGGCAGTGAGTTCGCTCCCACAGACTTCCCCAGCTCCCTGTAAACACAGAGTCCCTGTGATTCTCAGAAGGAGGGAGGCCCCGGGGCGGTTGTGTTGCTCTTGTTGACTCCATGCTCTGCTTTTCCTGGCAGGGCTGCTGGGATCATGCTGTTGTCTCTTGTGTCCTCATGTGCTAATCAAGTTCTTTGTCCTGGGGCAGCATAGAAGTGACCCCCTCGCGGTTCGCTTGGCCACCAAGATGGGAAAAAAAAATCACAAAACCAAGGGAACTTATGTACCTGGCAAAGGGTGTACAAAGCTCCATAAATCATAGTCCTGACCCCTCACACTTTCCTGCAGGTGGAAGCTGGAGACGGAAATTCTCACCCTGTAAATATTTTCATCCTTCGTTTTTTTTTTCTTCAGCATTTTGTTGCTAGGAAGGAACGGATAGAGGAAAGGAAAGAAAGAAGAGATGGGGAGAACGGAAGAGAGCGGGGTTGGAGTTGGGGTGGAGGAGTGGGGTGGGGGCTGGACTCCCTGAAGCAGAGCAGAGGAAGGCGGTGCCTCTGAGGCCCTGGGGACTATGTGGAGAGCAGGTGCAAATTAGCTCACTTTGGACACGTTGGAAGGATGAAATGTTTCACAGGGCAAAATAAGAAATGATATCAATTTCTAGAATAAGCAGAATATAGTCCAAAGCTTAAAGTTCTTGAAGTGGAATTGTCTTGATTCTGACAAACGTGCGTTTTAATGGCTCCATGGTAGCAGCATACGAGTTCTGGTTTTCAAAACGAGGGACCATTTATTACACTGTACTTTTTTTTTTTTGCAAAGTATGAAATAGGAAACTTATCTCTAAAAATAAAGCCTTCTAACCCGAAACGTGAACCCTTCCCAATGTTAACGCGATGTTTCTTGACAAGCCCTGCTTTCCTGGTGACAGAATGTCTCTTTCAGTGGGAGTCATCCCGCACATTTATGGAATCTGACAGCGCTGTTTTCCCTCAGCCTTAGATATCTGGGTCAAGGTGATGCGTGGGACATTGCCGAGGAGGAGTAACTGCCGGGTTGGGTGTGCTGGTGAGGAAAAGGTGGCCCAGAATGGGGAAGAGACGCACGAGGCAACAAAGACAAAAACCTTTCCTTTCACTGTGGTCTGAGTTCATGGTTATCAGAGTTGTTGAGCCTACAACCCTTCATTTTAGCCTAGAAAGGGAGTTACTTTGTAGCTAAGTCTAGGGTTCTAAAATTGGTTCTAAAGCTGGATCGCAAGTCTTATATTTCTCTGCCAGGTGTATCATCTTTTCTCTTTTACTTACTAACAATCTTTACCTTGGAGAGTATAATCTCTTTTGGTTAGTTAGTTTAATCTTTATGTCTTCATCCTCCTGAATCTTGCATGCTGGGATCATAGGCATGATCCACTGTGCCCAGTTTTGATTTTTATTGATGGAATATCAAGGGACCAGATTTTCTGCCCTGCTGAAGTCTCGATGCTTCTGGAAGTTACTACGTAAGGAGGGAGGAGAGGAGACTTCCAGTAGCTCTTGCCGAGAATATACTCCTGGCAGCCAATCGTGTTCCGTCACGAGGAAGGCCACAGCTGAGAATGCCATTAACTGGACTCGCATTTGCAAGAGACACGGATCTAGAAACCGCAATGATGCATTTTAAAATGTGTGCCATATTTGGGGGTGAACGAATAATTTACAAGCAGGGTGGGATTGTGCTAGAAGCAGATGGGCATGGTTTTAATGTGTCATGGTATGGGGTGGGGCATCAGAGTGTTCGGTCCAACCATGGATGCTGAAGAGCAGCTGGTGTCCTGGAGCCTTTGTGCTTGCCTTTCCGGACTGTGCATGGAGCCTTTGTGTGTTCTTTTCCTGACTGTGCGGTACCTCTGCCGTCTGTCTAGATCTGGACTCAGAATCTGACCAGCTACTTACACACCACTAAGTGGTCCCATTGCGATACCCAGATCTTAAAAAGAGCAGTAGAGTGAATCCAAGTAATTTATTAGCTTGCTGTGCTCTTACAATGCTTTAGAGTGTCATCTGCAAGATTGCTTCATTTTGGGCTACTCCTCTGTAATAATGACAAGCGTGGTCTTTTTGGGGTGCCTCGGATCATGGGTCCCTTAACGTTAAGGATTACCTGTTAACTATAGATTGCTGGTCTCAGTCACTGTTGTATGGCTGTGAAGAGACATGATGGTCAAGGAAACTCTTATAGAAGAAAGCATTTAACTGGGGACTTGTTTACAGTTCCAGAGGTTTATTCCGTTATCATCATGGTGGGGAGTGTGGTGACAGGCAGGCATGGTGCTCAAAGAAGGAGCTAAGAGCGACATCTTGACCTGTAGGTGAGGGGAAAGGAGGAGAGGGAGAGAGGGAGAGAGGGAGAGAGGGAGAGAGGGGGAGAGAGAG
>NC_022009.1:67466615-67469940 GCF_000317375.1 Microtus ochrogaster
CCTGGTGTGGGCTTTTGAAATCTCAAAGCCCACTCCCAGTGACACACTTCCTTCAACAAGGCCACACCTCCTAATCTTTCTAAACCTTTTTTCCAACAGTTCCACTCCCTGGTGACAAGCATTCAAATAAACGAGCCTATGGTTGGGGGGGGGCATGTTTACTCAAACCACAACACTGGGCCTGGGCATTTCTGAGTCAGTGTGTGGTGGGGGATGTGGAGGACAGGGGCTATAATTTGCATTTCTAACATGTTCTAGGGTGACATTCTGCTGCTGGTCTGGGGACCACATTTTGAGAGACATTGCTTAAAATACATATTTTCTAGCAGTTAAGTTCAAATTTCCCGACTGAATTTCTGTGTTACAGGTGTTACCATGCCTTATACAGGTCTCCAAGAAGCCTGTTTCAGGACCTGTCACCAATTCGTGAGCTTTCAGGCTTAGCAACGTTCTACTGGAAGAGTCTTAGGAGACTGTTGAGTATGCGCCACCTTTATACCCGTGAGTACATTTTGTCAGTATCCTGGAAAGAGTTAGAAGTCACTGGGGCAGAGATGTTAAAGCTAAATGGCCTCCTACATCGAGACAAATTATGGTTACATCCCACACACTCGGAATCTCAAATGCCACATGGCTCAACAAGAGGAGACCTCACGGGGCACGAGGCATCTTCTGCTTGATTGGTGCAATATGATAGCTGTGCTGTAGCTAAGGTGGTTACTGGGCCTAAAGTTCTATCTGGACAACTGGCTTTAGTAGTTATCCCTCTTCTGGGTTTGTGCAGAGTTGGGCCATTGAATCAGTCCCATAATGCTGTAATTCATATCAATTCCTCAGACCTTGGAGGTCAGTTTTAAATCTTTCTCTAGAGACTGGGATGAGGCACAGGACAGGTTGGTTTGGTGAAAGCAAGCATTGGCATTCTCATCTTTAAATACAATTCATTCAGCTAAATTAACAAAGGAGACTAGATCAGCCATACTTCCCCCTCTTCAGAGGGGTTGGAGAGAGAAATGCACGAGAATAAGATTGGAGTGCAATTGATCAAAGTACATTTATATATCATTTCTTTGTATGTCAAATTGTGGAAGAATAAATAAATTTTGAAAAGAGTAATTAAAAAAAAAAAAGACCCCTGTGGTGGTTTGGAAGAAAATAGCCCTCAAAGGGAGTGGCACTATTAGGAGGTGTGGCTTTGTTGGAGTAGGAATGGTCTTGTTAGATGAAGTGTGTCACTGTGGAGGCAGGCTTTGTGGTATGTGTATACTCAAGCCACGTCCAGTGTCTCACACCTCTTCCTGTTGCCTGTGATGTAAGAAACTCTCAGCTCCTTCTCTAGCACTGTGTCTGCCTGCACACTGCCTTGCTTCTCACCATGACAATAATGGACTAAACCTCTGAACTTCTGAACTGTAAGCGAGCCTTCACAGTTAAACGTTTTCTTTCATAAGAGTTGTCATGGTCGTAGTGTCTCTTCATAGCAAAACTAAACAAACCCCTAAGATAGAAGCCGGTACCAGGGACGAGGGCACTGCTATGATAGGCCTGACTTTGCTTTTGTTTGAAGGAATATGGACCTTGGGACCATGGATGAGAAAAGAAGTTGAATGCCTTAAGTGCTGCTTAATGGGCCACCGTAGTAAGAGCATGGAAGACGGTGGTGCTGAGTGTGATTTCAACTGCGTGGGCTGGGGTCTGACTCAAGAGGTTTCAGAGGAGAAGAATATTAGTATGTGGCCTAGAGATTGTTCTTGTGATATTTTGGTGAAAACTGTGGATGCCTTTTGCCCTTGTCTTGAAGAGTCTGCCAGAGGCTAAAGAGTTTTGGATTAATTTCGTTTGCAGAGGAAATCTCTAAGCAGCCTATTATAGACTCTGTCATGTGACTATTGGTAACACTAATGAAGGTTATAATGAAAAGGAACAAGTTGAGCAAGGTAAATTACAAAATGTAAAATTTGAGGAGAAATGGAGCCATCATGGCCTAAAATAGATTCTTAATTGTTAATGCAATGGTAAAAATACTTAGGACAGGCAATAATGGCTACATTCACAAAGTTCAATAAGAACCTACCAAACCAACCAGTCAAATGACAACACCATCATTCCCTAACCTGACAAGACCAGGAATGGGTAAGTGGAGTTGTGAGAAAGAGAGAGAGAAAGAGAATTTTCTTGAAATATGCATAGGTTTAATAACATTTTAATTAGTTCACATTAATTATATATGTTAATGGGTTTCATTTCGACATTTTTCATACATATGTGATATGTTTTGACCATATTCAGTCATCACTATTCACTCCTGAGGACACCCTTCCTCTCCCTTCCTCTCCCTTCCTCTCCCTTACTAGACCTCCTTCTATTTTTATACCTTATTTTTGCTTTTTGGTGATCCAGTGAGTTTAAATTGGGATGCTTAAACGGCACAGATCAGAGGTCTGTGGGCAGCTTCCCAGGGGCTACACCACTGAAGAAAACATCTCTGTCTCCACCAATTATTAACAACATAGAGACAGACAGGCCCTCGGGACCTCTGCTCCATGACGGACTGCTGACAGATCATCTTGTGTGTTCTTGTCTGGGTAATCATAGCTTCCTTGAGTTCATTAGTGCGATGGCGATTGCCCAGAAGACAGCTTTGTACAGCAATCTGCAGCACCTTCTGTCTCTTACCTTCCTATCACTTCTTCTGCAATGTTCTTTGAGCCTTGCAGAGGGTCTGACTTATGACCAAGCATTCCGCAGTCACTTATCTCCAGCATTTGGACCAGCAATGGGTCTCTGGAGTACCTGAAAACAGCAACTTCGCAGGTCAAAGCAGAGAGCTGATGTATGAGTGTAAATGTATTTAGGAAGCAACTTGACAACTTGATCATTTAGCAAAACCACAGTAGTAGGCTCCCCGCTAGGATTTACTGCTGGAGACATTCACAGTGATAGAATTGGTGCTATACAGGATTTACTAATAGATTTGCTTAGGAGACATTAAATCACACAAAGTAGAATTGAACTAAGGGAGTGCTGCTTCCAAAATACTACAAAGATAAGCAGTATGCTAACCGGGCCAGTCAGAACCAAGGGAAATTTAGGATGCTAGATGTGTATGGGGAAAGATAGGGTCAAGTATATCTGTCTACTATTGGGATGCTCAGTTTCCTCAGCAACATTCAATAGAGGCTGTCTTTTTGCCAACAAGTGCTCTTGGCATTTTTGTACAAGGTGTTGTATTTGTGTGGGTATTAGGTGTGTATGTATTAGGTGTTGTATGTGTGTGGGTTTATATCATGATCTTCTATTCCATTCCATTGGTACACTTGGCTGG
>NC_022009.1:67471535-67485575 GCF_000317375.1 Microtus ochrogaster
GGCAATTCTTATAAAGGAAACCATTTAATTGGGGCTGGCTTACAGTTTCAGAGGTTTAGTCCATTATCATCATGGCAGAAAGCATGGTAGTGTTTAGGCAGACATGATGCTGAAGAAGGAGCTGAGAGTTCTTCATCTTGATTTAAAGACAACAGGAAGTGAAAGTGTCTCACTGGGTGTAATTTGAGCACATGAGACCCCAAAGCCTGCCTCCATGGTGACACACTCTCTCCAACAAGGCCACACCTACTCCAACAAAGCCTCACCTCCCAATAGTGCCACTCCCTCTGGGGAACCATTTTCTTTCAAACTAACACACAGAATAATCATACCCAGAGTATTGAAGTTCCGATTTTACCCTTTATATGAAGTGATTTTATTATTAACTCTGGGTTCAATGATACTTGGGGTTCTTAAGATGATAATATTATTGAATTATTAATACTGTGGAACTCATCTGAAGAAAGTTATATCTTTTTAATCCCTAGAAATTAAATATTTTTAATTTCTCTCTAATGCACTCGTGGGGTCCTTTATGGCAGTGGGAGCTATTCCCACATCAGAAGACCCATAACAAAGACACATGGGAGAAATTAACTCTTTAGAAGGAGGGGTCTCCTCAGAGCTTTGTTAGAAGATCTACATTGCTTAATTCTGTTAGGTGTGGATTGCACATTTTTTAGTGTTATTGTATATTTCTTCTTCCCCGCCCACCTTTAGCCCTTTCCTCGGTGTGGACACACACCCGCTTGTAGGTGATAACATTGCAATCACCCTAGCTTGTACTTTCTTGTTGAACTTTCCCAGAAAAACTTCGCTATGCTAGATATTGAGGAAGTATAGAAATTCTTTATTTTTTCCATACTCTATGGCACAACTACAGGAGGCCGCATGAAACAAACACATGACACAGTTGCTATTGGCTGAGTCCCTACAGCTGTACTGACACAGGTTTGAATACTATTGCTTGTTTTATGTGTGTGTGTGTGTGTCTGTGCCACAGGCCACGTGTGGAGGCCAGAGGAACACTTCCGGGAGCTGGTTTTCTTCTTCCACTATGTGGATCTCAGGGCTTGACTTCCGGTCATCAGGCTTGGCCCCAAATAACCTTTGCCTGCTGAGCCATTTTGTCAGCCTTGTGTTAGAATTTTTAAGAAATATATTAGATGCTTATAGGTGGCGAAGGAAGGTAAATTTGTACTGCTTTTCTTTTCTGAAAGTATATTTAACAGTTGAAAATCCTTATCCATGTTTGATCTGGAAATTTCATGTCATCAACATGAAATGTTTTGTCATGGTGAAAGAGTACTGTGTTTTCCCCATGGAAATCCTTGTAAATATTTCTGAAAACAGCATTTACCAGCCTTTAAAAAGTGACCCCACGGAAACAAATATACTGCAACAGTCCCTAGAGGTAATTAGGGAAGTGATCATTTGTGTCCTGTCAATCAGGGGGAGCATAGCAACGGGGGGGGGACCATAGCAACAGTCCTTAAAGGTCTGTCCTGTAAGCTATGATCCTTGGCATCTGGCTGGGTGCTTGGAACGACAGAATGGAAGGAACAGTACAAGCTGAGGATGGGTGGGATGTGGAAGGTGCGATCAGACCTCAGTGTGGACTTAGTGATTGACAGGGTGTGGGGGTGTAATCAGAATAAAATGCAGTGCTCTTCGTAGCTGCCAGGAGGGAAAAATATGACTACCCTAATATATAACTGGGATTTACAGATAAACATGGCTAGATTGGAGAGAGAAGATCCAACTTAGGGAGTAAGAAACCTAAAATAAGTCAACAGAAGTAATAGTGTATGTTCAGGGGACAGTGTATGATATTAAAGAGCCAGTGTCAGAATATGTGTCGGTGTTGGGATCAGAGAAGTGCATGGGGGTTACAAACTGGCACCTTACTGAGTCACCTGTGTATGAGGAATGGAGAGGGAGAAAGAAAAGAGGGGGGACAGAGAGAAGAGAGAGAAGGAAGAGAGCTGGAAAGGAAGGAGAAAGAGGAAGAGGGGAGGGGATGGGGAAGGAAAGGAAGGGGAAGGAACTAGAAGTTACTTTCCAGCTTTCACAGAGTGGGAGTTTCAGGCTGGGCGATGGTGATGATTATAATCCCAGGGACCCGGAGGCTAGGAGGGGCGATGGTATATGATAATAATCCCTGGGACCCGGAGGCTAGGAGGGGCGATGGTATATGATAATAATCCCTGGGACCTGGAGGCTAGGAGGGGCGATGGTGATGATTATTGATTCCAGGGACCTGGAGGTTAGGTGGGACAATGGTGAATTCAGGATTAGGCTAGGTAACAAATAAGAAAATAATGTTTTATTTACTTAATACCTTTCATCAAATTTATTCTTTGACAGTTTCATTCATGTATAAACTGTATTCTGTTTATTCTGAGTCCTATACATCCTGTCCTTTCTGCTTACCCCTTTTTCACTGCCCCCCCACCTTCGTTATTTACACCCTCAGCCCCCTAAGTCCCTTCCCCACACTCAAGTCTTTCTTATCCACTTCCCACTGGGGTTAACCAGGATGCGCATGTGCTTGGAGTCCCTCATTGGTGTGGTGGTCCCTGCAAATGCTACAGCCAATAGGAAAACGAACCAACCGTGAGAGGCGAGAAAGGAAAACCCAGTTCAGCTGACTGTCAGTGCTATTTCAAGCTTCTGGTGTCTGACACCAGGCAGTTTATTTTAGGCATATGAAAACAGGTACAATTTAGCTTATGAATCTGATGAAGTCTGTAATAATTCTGCGAGAGAGGGACCTTAGCGGCTGGTGGGTCCAAACCACGGAGGGTGAGAGCCCATGGCCGGTGAGAGACAAATACGCCATACGACAGAGCCTAAGTGGGGAGTTTTATTGAGATAAAAAGGAGTGGGGGAAGGAAAGAGAGAGAGAAAAAGAGAGAGACAGAGGGAAGCAGAGATAGGGGAAGAGGAAGAAGAGAGGGAAGTAGGTGGAGTTTCACTTTTTAAGGAGACAAAGTACTGCCTGTCCTGCGTGCTGGCATGAGGCAGGACGTGATACACTCTCTGTAGGTCCTCAAGGGGCAGGGCCGGGTTTATCTGGGTGCTAACAGAGTCTCTGACTGGCAAAAGTAGAGGCCATCCGGCTATAGAGCACATATGATAACATCCCCTAAGAAAGGGTTTTAGTGACTGAGAAACCTAATGATGAAGGTCTAGGGAGGGAGGACTGTGAGAAACAGACTTGAGATCTGGGTCAGGTCTAGCTCTACAGAGAGCAGAGGTGACCCGGCAATTAACAACATCAATCCTGACCTTCTGGGTGGAAAACAAATATTCCATCGTTTCTCTTGAAAAGATAACCTGTGAGTTTAACATTCCTGGTTTCCCTGGTGATCTGTGGCCTCAAGGAACTTTGTTCTCCCAATGCGTTGGAACAGGGTGGGCTCCTTGTCCTTGGGAGCACAATGAAGACCATGACTCTTCCTCCCCCAGAATCCGTCAGTGGCCAATAGCAGGGGTGGGTAGGTCCCTGTGAGCATCTCACAGATCCACGTGAGGCTCAGAAAATTCAAAGAATATAAGACCTAGGAAACTTTTCAAGCATTATTTTCTTAATATTTCATGAATGAGTACCATATTTACAAACATAATAAAAAACAGAGGTCATGAAGTTGAGAGGGAATGAAGGGAACTTAGGAGGTGTTGGAATGGAGAGACTATAAATCTTACTAACGATTTAATGAATTTTTTTTCCCAGCATGTAGCCTCTGGATATTTTAGAGTTTTTTTTTTTCTTCTCTACAAAATGGCATTCAATTAGGTGCAAAAACCAAAACCAAGCAACCCCCGCCAAAACAAAAAACAAACAAGCAAAAACTTTACCCCAGGACTGATAGTGAAATAGGAGCTGAAGGGGACGTTTATTTTTCCATTGGTTCACAATCTTTAGTAGCACACACAGCAGCAAATGTTAAAAAAAACAAGGCTCATTTTCCTCACTCAAAGAGGCTGCATTGTGCTTGAAGAGAAGCTCTGATCAGGATGGAAATGGGCAGTGAACAGAGAGAAGAGAGACATGGTGTGTCTGGAGGCTTAAGATCTTCTCAAAATAGATTGTTGAGTATCCGGGATAACTTCTGCGTTCTGCAAAATGATTGACGGCATCCCAGGCTCACCCCACTTCAGTGTTTCTGAAATCTTCAGTTTGGAGATTTGGGCTTTCCATACTAAGAAATGAACTGATCCCAGCAGTTTAGTGGCATCTCTGCTTTCTCTCAGATCATTTGTCCACAGTTTGTGTTTCTCTGTCCCACGGGGCTCTTGTTAGTTAGGGCTTCAAATCTTACGTCCATGATGGCACACTTCTTTGGTGGTCTTTCTCTAGAGACCTACCTGGATGATGACTTGGGGTGAGAGAGGTTTGTCCTAGGACTGAGCAGTGGAGGAAGGTTAGGTACAGGGAATAGACTGCATGTCCCCTTGCCATCAGGGTGAGGGATTGGCTACATTTTTAAGACAAAAGAGAAACGCGACATTCTAGTGCTTTGAATGAGAATGGCTTCCGTAGGCTCATAGATTTGAACAGTCATGGACTCATCCTCTGAAAACTGTCAGCTCCAAATAAATTCTTCTATAATTGCCTCAGTTATGGTAACCCTTAACAGCTACAGAAAGTAAGTAGCTAAGGTTAAATTGGTACCAGGGAGTGGGCAATTGAAATAACAGGCCTGACTGCGCTGGGGTTTTTTTGTTTTTTGTTATTTTTTGTTTTGGAGGAGTGTGGAAGATTTTGGACTAGAAAAGCAGTTGAAGGTTCAAAGCAGGGCTTAAAGGGCATCCTCATAAGAGCTTGGAAGACAATAGTACTGAGCAATGGGGACTATGGAAGTTTCCCAGGACAACAGTATTGCAACTAAGGATCATTCTTGTGATACTTTGACAAAGAACGTGGCTGCTTTTTGCCCTTGTAGGAAGAGTCTGTCTTGGTCTAAAGTAAAAAGTTGGGACTAATCTAATTGGCAGAGGAGATTTCAGTGCTTAACATTGCCCCTATCCTTGCCTCTGAACACCACTCTTATGCAGATCTACAGTGAGGAAAAGCAAACGGGGCAAAGAGAAATCCAAAATGTACAATTTGAAGAGAGAAAGAGCATCAACAAATTTAAGGTTGGAGCCAAGGCTTGTGTTGAAAGAGACAAGGAGAGGACCCACACAGATGGAATAAAAGGAGGGTGACCCCAGGGCAAGACTCCAGCCAGCTAAACTTAGCTTGTAATAAGAAAAGCGTATGCAACAAAAAGACACGATAAAACAAGGCTTATACAAATGCAACTTAAAGGGGCCAAGTTTCATCCCTTGCGGGCATCAGAACATGGCATCGTTGGTCTCATGGTTCTGGCTTTAGCACCATGAAGGAGTAAAGGGGTTGCAAAACCTTCCTCCATGGTTAAGGAAAGCCACTGTGGGCAGGTGAGAAGGATGCCCCGGCATGGTGGTCTGAAGAGGCCATTGTATGAAGCTACGAAAGTGAAGTCTGAATTGTTGGAGACCCCAAGATTTTGAAGGTGCCAGAGCAGTGGGATATTCATAGAGAAGAGCGGCAGATGGGAAGTGGAACCAGCCCTAGACAGTACAGTGTGGTGCAGTCATGACGGCTGTAAGGCTGGGGCCAGCTCAGCCCTTTGACAGCAGACATGGCGCTCATGGATTTGGAGTTTCAATCTTGCTTTGGTTAGTGTTTCCTTACTATGTCTCCTTTCTTCCTATTTGAATGGTAATGTGTATACTATACCTTTGTATGTTGGAAATACATAGTTTGCTTTAAAAATTAATTATTTTTCATTAGGTTTTTTGAGACAGAGCCTCTCTGCACAGCCCTGACTATCCTGGAGCTCATAATAGAGACCAGGCTGGTACTGAATTCATGGAGATCTGCCTGCCTTTGCTTCCCAAGTGTTGTGATTAAAGGTACGTGCCACCATGCCTGGCTGTAATTTGCCTTTTGTGTTCACAGGGGTTTATGATTAAGAGATTGCCTTAAATCTCAGTTTTAAGATTGGACTTTGAAACTGTATTGAGACTGTGAAAGACTATGGGGGCATTTGAATTTGCCTTCTGTATTATGATATGCATTTTGTTTTACGATATGCATTTTGTATTACGATATGGCCATAAGCCCATGGGAGTCAGGGATTGGAATTTGGTGGTTTGAAGGAGAATAGTCCCTATAGGCTCATATATTTGAGTGCTTGGTCCCTAGCTGGTGGAACTGTTTGGGAAGGATTAGGTGGTGTGGCCTTGTTGGAGGAGATGTATCACTGAGGGAGGGCTTTGAGGTTTCAAAAGTTGATGCCAGCTGTAGTCTCTGTCCCTGCCTCCTGCTTATGTGTTAGATGTCAGCTCCTAGTTCCTGATCAATGCCATGTTTCCTATCATGACATTCACAGACTCACCCTCTGAAACTCTAAGCTCCAAATAAACCCCTCCTTCTGTAAGTTTCCTTGGTCAAAGTCCCTTAGCACAGCCAATAGAAAAGTCACCGACATATTCTAAGAGGTTTTACAGTGCCGCCTGGGGTCTTCTTCTCTTTTCTATTGTCATCTGAATTTTTCTCAAGTGTTTATGGAGAATGCTAGTTCTCAGATGCCATTAGAAGGCTGGGAGCTATTCTGTAGTTAAAGTATATGGCAAATACGGCTTATATGCATACCCCGAACAGTGTGTTTAGTCTCTTTAGTCTTTCTAAAGAGACTAAAATTCTGATAGATGATTTTTTTTTTCCAGCAAATTTCCAGTTTCTATTTTAGTATCAGAACTCTGTGACATCGCTTTGAGAAATCTGGGTCCTGGTGAGAAACAGATTGTGTGAGTTGTGAAAAGGGTCATTAAATAATTTACAAGGTTGTGGGTCGAATTTAGTGAGATCACAGGGGAGCTGGCCGAGGCGGAAGCATCACCCTTGAGTTCTGGAGGGGTCAGAGACATAGCAAGTCTCTCTTGTGTAGAGTGCTTCAAGGGAGGGGCTCCTCTGGTAGGAGTGGCAGAAGCCAGTCAAGCGGCTGGTGATGGCAGTCAATCCCCTGCTGGTTCCAGGGAAAGGGAGCAGTGACTTTGTACACATGGCTGCTATTCTAAGGAGCAGGCAGGAAAGGAAGCCAGCAGAGAAAGAATTAGAAACAGATTTGTTGCAGAGTGCATCTTAGAAATTGTCCTTTGTGAGTCCCCAAATATGCTTCCTGTTTATATTTTGGAAAATGGAACAAGAAAAGACTTCTGTACCATTAAAAATTCTTAAATGACAGAAATGTATGTGCATAAATTGTAAGTCTCATCAATCCAAGATCAAGGGTTTCTACAGCTTAAATCTTCAGGGCCTCCCCCACCTTGTGTTTGAACAGCAATTTCAGATGGGGGCCCTGCTTTAGGGGCTGTGGTGCTTGTCTGGTGGTATGGGTCACTGGGCGTGGGCCCTTGAGGGCTACCCACTTGGACTTCTGGTCCAATTCTTTGCTTCCTTATCTGTCAAAATGTAATAAAGGGCAGTATAGCACAAATAATAAAAACCCAGAGACAGTTATTGGGGCTCAACCTGAAGATCAGAAAAGCAAAGCAGCCAAGCTATTAAGAGCTCTTAGAGCTTATGAAATCTTCAGGCTGAAAAGAGAGCGAGTTCCTGCTCATCTGGCTTTATATTCCTCTTTAGTGCTGGGATTAAAGGTGTGCACCACCACTGCCCAGCCTCTATGGCCAGCTAGTGTGGCTGCTGGGATTAAAGGTATGTGCCACCACTACCTGGCCTGTACGGCTGTCTAGTGAGGCTTTGTGTGCAAGCTTTATTTATAAAAACACAAACAATGTACCACTATAGGGCCTCCCTGGTCTGCCATGCCTTTCTTGCCTTGGTGGACTGAGTCTTCTAAAATTGTGTGCTAAACTCATGCCTTCCTCCCTGGAGCTGCTCCTGTCAGGTATTTTACCTAAGAGAAGTATCCGATACAAAACCCTAGCAGAGGGCTGGAGAGATGGCTCAGAGGTTAAGAGCATTGTCTGCTCTTCCAAAGGTCCTGAGTTAAATTCCCAGCAACCACCTGGTGGCTCACAACCATCTGTAATGAGATCTGGTGCCCTCTTCTGGCCTGCAGACATACACACAGACAGAATATTGTATACATAATAAATAAATATTTAAAAAAAAATCCTAGCAGATACCATGTCTGTCTGCCAAGGACCTCTCTCCTGGTTCATGGGAGATATCCTGTCCTTTAGCATGGCAGACATAGTAAATGGGCTTCTTTGGGAACATTTTTAAAATTGAGTTAAATTATATTTATTTATGACATACAATATGGTGTTTTGACATATGTGTATACATTGTAAAACATGCAAATCAGGCCTGGCCCCATATTTACCTTTCTTGTGAGGACACTGAAAATCTGCTCAGCAGTTTTAAATTGTACCACATGTTGCTATTAATGATAGTCACAAATATCAAAGACAAGTTTGTTGAACTTCTTCGTGTGGCTGGTGTTTTGTATCCTTTCACTAACCTTTTCCCAGGGCCCTTACCTCTCAACAAAATTCCTGGGAGAAAATTGCCTCTGTCATTATGAAAAGTAGAAGTGTAAAAGCACCATCCAATGCGATTCAATTTAACACTAGAATGCCATGATCACATGCTCAGAAACACAGCGAAGACAAAGTGGAAGGGAGGGTAACTGGGTGATGATGTGGGATTCCCCTCTGCATGCTGTGAATGTTTTATGACCATTGGTTAATAAAGAAGATGCTTTGGCCTATGGCATGGCAGAATATAGCTAAGTGTGAAAACTACAGTGAATGCAGGGAGAAAGAAGGCAGAGTCAGGCAGACGCCGTGTAGCCGCCAAGCAAGATGTGAGGTAACAAACCACAAGCCTCATGACAAAATATAAAATAATGGAAACAGGTTAAGATGTAAGAGCTACCTAGAAATATGCCTGAGACGTTGGCCAAACAGAGTTGTAATTATTACAGTTTCTCTGTGATTATTTAGGTCTTGGTGGCCAGGAAACAAAAGCAAGGGAGCAGAGGACACTGACTGCAGAGTCCTTCTTTTCTTCTTCATAGCATTAGGGTTCCATAGCCACCAGTTTAGCCAGAGTCATCCATATCACTTCTTGTCCAAGACATTTTAGTAGACACAAATCTTCCCCTGCCGCCTGTTCTGCTGATGCAGGTGAAGCATTGAAAGCAGCCTGGAGTCCTGGAGGCCCAGCTACCCTGAACACCTGTCGTGAACCTCCACGTAAACAAGACATGAGCTGCTGTGTTCAAGCCACAAAGCATGCATGTTTATTTGATTGCATAGTTCACCAGTTTACCCAAATAATGAAATCCACCTCCAGTTTTAATCTCAAGCACTATTTTTATAAGCTTAAATACCCAGTATGGTAACAAGATGAGCAGCTCTTTGGTTAGTATCAGGATAAAGATGTTCATTAATCTTACCTACAAATACCGACTAGGAACAGTTTATGAAATCATTATTTGGAGGGAGTATTCATTAATGCATTGTACAGGACACACCAATAACTGGAGCCTGTACATTCTATACGGATGCAAATAAATCAGGAAGGGCAGGTTACAAATCAGAAGATTTAAGTAAGGTGGAACAAAGCCTTTATAATTCTGTCTAAAAGGCAGAATTATATGCTATTCTCATGATACTAAGGGATTTTAAAGAACTTCTTACTATAGTTACTGATTTACAATATGCAGAAAGAGTTGTTTTCCATATTGAAATGACTGAATTTATACCAGATGATACAGAATTGACTTCATTATTCATAGAGATTCAAGATATAACCAGGAATAGGCTTTATCCCATATACATAACACATATCAGATCCCACATAAGTCTGCCAGGTCCTCTAGCACAAGCTAATGCAGAAATTGATTGGTAATTGATTGGAAGTAAGTTGAAGGCCTCAGAATTTCATAAGAAACATGTCAATAGCAAAGGTTTAAAGAAAGAGTTTTCTGTTACATGGCAACAAGCTAAGGAGATTATAAAGAGATGTCCTACATGTTTTTTCTATAACCAAATACCATTACATGCAGGAAGTAACCGAAAGGGTACTCAAAAGAATGAAATCTGGAAGATGGATGTGTTTCACTTTGCAGAATTTGAAAAATTAAAATATGTACACCACACCATTGACACTTATTCAGGTTTTCAATGAGCAACTGCTTTGAGCTCAGAAAAGGCTGATTCAGTAATCATACATTTATTAGAAGTTATGGCCACCTGCACAAATAAAGACAGATAATAGTCCAGCATATGTCTCTAAGAAAATAAAAGTTTTTTGCTTATTATACTATAAAGCATATTATAGGTACACCACACAATCCTACAGGTTAGGCAGTTATAGAAAGATCAAATCGAACTATAAAGGATATGTTAAACAAACAGAAAGGGATGGAAAATAGATGAGATAATGTTTTATTAACCTTGAATTTTCTTAACTCTAATGAGAAAGGAGGCAGAGTCAGAGAGAAGCCATGGAGCCGCTGCTGGAGACAGATGTGCTGAAATTTTCCTGTTAGGCCACAACCTTGTGGTGATGCACAGATTAATGGAGATGGGTTAAATTAATATGTGAGAGCTTGTCAATAAGAAGTTAGAGATAATAGGCCAAGCAGTGTTTTAGATAATATAGTTTCTGTGTGATTATTTTGGGAGCCTGGGCAGCCGGGAAATGAAGCAGCAGCCTCCTTACATTTGTCTAGTAAGAGAGATAACTAAAATTTGAAGGTGAAATTGCTACAGTACGTATCATTTGTTTGAGTAACTGTGTATATGGGAAGCACAGTTGCCAGGTGAGTAGGTGAAGGATGGCCACAAAGATTGCACAGTGTTTATGCTGAGTGGAAACTCTTGCATGAGTGTCCTGAGCTCGTGCAGGGTCGTGCTAAGTATGCAGCAGGAAGGAGGCCCTTGAACGGCCTGAGAGAAAATGAGGGGTTGCAAGGGCTCAGGTTCCTTCCATTTTAATTCAAAGTCAAAAGAGGCTGAGGGAAGATTTAATTCTTACACAAAAGATTGATAAAGATTTGAAGTGACAGACTGGTAAATTTACCTGACTTGTCACCCAGATACATGCAATTGTGATTTTAAAAAAGCAGAATAAAAAACAACGATGTTTCTGTTTCTAAAAGTCAAATGCAGAGAAGGTGAGGAGGCAAGGGCTGAGGAGGTCACAGAAGTACCTGAGGTGTGCTCGTCTGCTCGGGCCACTAATAACAAGACCTAGCTGCTCACGTGATCCCATTCTGGAGGCTGAGGCCAAGGGCCCTACAGAAAGCCACGGCTTGATCTTCTGCTATGTCCTTAGCAAGGGCAGGGGCTGGAACGCATCCCCCTCTTTCTCTAAGGGCATCCATCTCTCAAGGACGTCCACCCTCACAACTTCATTTATGCCTAATAATAGCTCAAAGGCTTCATCTAACACACTCACGGGGGCCAGGGATCAGCACAGACATTTGGGAGAGCCGTGAACATTACCCTGTCTCAGAGTATGAAGACAATAGGCAAGAACAAGGCAAGCATGCATTTCAAGTAGAGAAGGACATTGAATACGAGATGGAAGGTTAAAACGGCCCCTGCATTAGTGTGGCTAAGCCAAATAATCTGCGAATCACGTAAGCACAAAGATTTCTGTGGCTTGAGTACAATAGCAGTTTATTTCTTGTTTATATAATGGCTCAAAACACACGCTCAGGCAGCTGGAAGCTTTTGCTAAGTTCCTCAGGGTCACCTTGCTGAACTACCCACCAATGAGAACCGCTAGGAGGTCTGGCTGAACTACCCACCAATGAGAACCCCTAGGAGGTCTGGCTGAACTACCCACCAATGAGAACCGCTAGGAGGTGTGGCCGCGAGGAGAGAAGGGAGATTATAGGTGGAAAGGAACAAGAGTGAGAGGCTTGCTAGCAGGATCACGTGAAGGCTCCAAGTCAAAGCGCAGGTAGAGAGGCTAGTTTTGTTCAGAAGTGTGCTTCTTTATTTTAATTACTAAGAAGGATGGGTGGAGACAGATGTAGGTAAATCTAGCGGGGTGTGGTGGCATATACTTGCTGTTGACCTGACACCCAGCACTCAGGACTTGAGGCAGGGGCATTGGGCTTTTGAAGCTAGTCTGGGTTATACAGTTTTATGTTTTGGGCTAGAGAGATGACTCAGAGGTAAGGTCACATGCTGCACTTGCAGAAGGCCCTAGGGTCTCAGCACTCACACTGAGTGGTTCACAATGCATTTAACTCCAGATCCAGGGGCTTAAACATACTTCTCCAGCCTCCACAGGCACCTGCATACCTGTACACGCACATAAAAATCTTACGTGAATATGTATATGGGACCAGCAAGAAAAGCTAGGATTTCTCAACATCATGGGAAATGATACAGCTGTGAACAAAAATTGCGGTGCTGTTTGTGTTGATGTGAGATGACCTTTAAGGTGTATCCGATAACACACGGCCGTAAGTAGAGCTTTACTTGAACTTGCGTGGAGTACTTCCAGAGGAGACATTTGGACAAACCGTGACATATGCCTCTGGGTATGCAAGAGGAATTAATCCTAAAGTTTTATTTTTCAGAATCAAAACATTAAGGTTAGATGGAATTGTGGGGTGCCACGTGGCATCTCGACCCATGCATGCATTTCGCATGATGCTGAAATCAAGTTGAATACACCTGCTTTACAGATGTCTCATCACTATTGTGAAGCTCCCTCTCCCTAGCGTTCTGAATTACACAGGAGACCATTGCTGCCTAGACCATTGCCCACCAGACAGTCTTCCTTTGACTGTCATCTAACACCACGCTCATCAGCCTCTCTCCAATCTCTCCCCACTCGGTGCTCGCTCCAGCCTCTGACAGCCACCATCCCACTCTCACCTTCTATGCGATCAACTCTTGTAGGGTCTACAGTGACGAGATCATGGAGTAGTCGGGTTTCTATGTCTGGATTATTTCACTTATCATAGTGGTCTGCAAAGTGCGAATCTCATTCCTTTTATCACTAACTAGTATTGCGGGACAAATATACACCACATTTTCTTCAGCCAATCATTACTTGATGGGCATTTAGGTTGGTTCTCTATTGGCTATTGTGGGGAGAGCTGCAATAAGCATGGGGGAAAGAGGTCTTGTTGATGTACTGTCTTCACTTCTCTTGGGTCTGTACCCTGAAGTGGCAATGCTGGGTTACGTTGTATAATTCTATTGGTGTTTTTTACCTGTTCTAGTTTCTACCCCCTCACTAGTGTGTGAGGATCCTGTTACTTCCAGATCCTCACCGGTCTTTGTTATTTATTTATTTACTTATTTTGTGTTTTGTTTTTTGAGATAGTGTTTCTCTGTGTAGCCCTGTCTGTCTTGTAACTCAAGCTGTAGACCGTCATGGTTTTGACTTGTTTCCCTAATGGTTAGGGACACTGAGCACTGTGTGCGAACTGCTTGGTTGTCTTGTGTCTTTTGTGGAATGTTTGTTTAGGTCTATTACTTATTAATTAAGGTTATTATTATTATTTTACTATTGAGGTTTTGGCGGCTTATGTATTCTGGATATTAATCCCTTGTGTGCAGTCATTTGAAATGAATTTCTTGGAACTGTTTATGGTCTTTACTTTCCTGATTGTTTCCTTTGCTGTTCAGAAACTTTTTAGTGTGATGCAATTCCACTTGTCTGTTTTTTCTTGTTTTCTGTGCTTCGGGTATCTTCTTAAAACCGAACAAAAATGCTCTGCACATTCTTACGTCCTGAAAACGCGCTCCTGTATTTTCTTCTAGTGGTTTCGTAGTTTCAGGGCTTACATTTAAGTATTTAATCTGTCTTGAATCGAGTTTCATAACTGGTACAAGATAAAGATAGTGCTCAGATTACTGTTATTTTTGTTGTTTATCAGGTGTGTCTGTTCTTAAATCTAAAATGAAAGACACAGTTTGACTTCAACTAAACATAACCAAAGGAGAAGAGAGCTGGAATCATCCCACAGGAACCTCGTTGAAAAAAAATAGAAGTTT
>NC_022009.1:67486188-67503395 GCF_000317375.1 Microtus ochrogaster
TAGAAGTTTGGGGGGTTCCTATGGAGGATGGGGTGGTATAGAAATTTGGGGAGCCTATGGAGGATGGGGAGGTATAGAAGTTTGGGGGGTTCCTATGGAGGATGGGGTGGTATGATGGAGGAGGGTCATCTGCCTCATTGGTTAATAAAGAAACTGCCTTAGCCCTTTAATAGGACAGAAAATTAGGTAGGCAGAGTAGACAGAACAGAATTCTGGGAGAAAGAAAGCTGAGTCAAACAGACGCTATAGCTCTCCTCTCCAAGATGGATGCAGGTTAAGATCCTTCCCAGTAAGACGCCACCTTGTGGTGCTACACAGATTATTAGAAATGGGTTAAGCAAGATATCAGAATTAGCCAGTAAGAGGCAAGAGCTAATGGGCCAAGCAGTGTTTAAAAGAATACAGTTTGTGTGTAATTATTTAGGGGCATAAGCTAGCCAGGCGGCCGGGAGCTGGGGTGGCAGGAACTCAGCCTGCTGCTCCTTCTACAGTGGTATAGAAGTTTGGGGGGTTCCTATGGAGGATGGGGTGGTGTAGAAGTTTGGGGGTTCCTATGGAGGATGGGGTGGTATAGTAGTTTGGGGGGTTCCTATGGAGGATGGGTGGTATTGAAGTTTGGGTGTTCCTATGGAGGATGGGGTGGTGTAGAAGTTTGGGGTTCATGTGGAGGATGGGGTGGTGTAGAAGTTTGGGGGGGTTCCTGTGGAGGATGTGGTGGTATAGAAGTTTGGGGAGTTCCTATGGAGGATGGGGTGGTATAGAAGTTTGGAGTTTTTCTATGGAGGATGGGTGATATAGAAGTTTGGGGGGTTCCGATGGAGGATGGGGTAGTATTGAAGTTCAGGGGTTCCTATGGAGGACGGGGTGCTATAGAAGTTTGGGGGTTCCTATGGAGGAAGGGATGGTATATGAGTTTGGGGGTTCATATGGAGGACTGGGTGATTATATAACATGAAACTTCAAAGGTGCTGGTGTTCTAGCAACACAAGCTTCCATGTTGTCATTTACTTTGAGTCACAATTATCTGGTTGAAAAAGGGAGTATCTTTTCTGGAGAGCCGCTTGATTAAAGATATGAGTAGAAGATGAAAGGAAACTCACTGTGGAGAGTGAGTACTAGCGGCTGGAGAGGTGGCTAGGCAGTTGAGAGCACTTGCTGCTCCTGCAGAGGACCCAGTTCTTAGTCCTCACAACTGCCTGGAACTTCAGTTCCAGGGTCCGACCCCTCTTCTGGCCTTGGTGGGCACTGCACACACCTGGTGCACCCAAAGGCGTGCGCACGCGCGTGCACACACACACACACACACACACACACAAATAAAACCTTAAAACTCATCATTATTAATTTAAGAAAGAATAAATGTTACAGTCACTGAAGTACGTAAAGGGTGCCAGAAAGGGTCGCACCACCTTTGAGTCATTTGTGAAAGTGTATGGGTAAGAAAGAGTTGCCAGTGACTGGGCACACCCTAGGCCAGGCTCTGTGGGCTGTCTCATTAGACCTTCGTGACCCTGCATGAAGCAGATACCGTTCCTGTCACCTCCGCTTGCTAGTGAGAACACAAGCAGCTTGTCTGAGGGATAGAAACCAAAAGGAAGGTTGGCTGTTTCTCATGCTGTGTCATTCTTGTCAATATAGCAATGTATAGAACCAGTGTCCAAAAATAGTAAAAAATAAAAAGAGAATAGTCTTTAATTTTTTGTTTTTTATTTAGCTATATATTTTTCTCCACTCCCCTCCCTTCCTTTCCCCTCCCCTTCTCCCCTTCCCCCTCTCCCATGGTCCCCATGCTCTCAATTTACTCAGGAGGTCTTGTCTTTGTCTAATAAAGAACAGTCTTAAAGGTCATAGATTAGTTGTTTTAAAACCATAAACTGCAGCATATGAGGGTTTCAATGTTAGAGCTTATCTCAGTGAGAAGAGCACACAGCCCTTGAGGTCAGGGACTGCCCTCATTTACATAGACTGTGAAGTATAAACAGGGATTCTGAACAGAGCAACTGGTTAGATCACACCCAGAGCTTTCTTTAAAATATACTAAACCCCCAAAATGAAAAGATAAAAAGGAACACAGCAAAAAAAAAAAAAAACTATTAGTAGGTTTTTAACAAAATCACATATTTCTCTACTTTAATTACACCTTAAAACTTTAAATGTTATTTTCAAGTAACATTTTATATGTATTTGTTTTTTTCTATAAGTGTAATATAGTCATCATTTTGTGTTTTATTTTCCTATGTGCCCTCCATCATCATCTTAATGATCTCTTTGGGCTGAATAATCTTCTGTCATGTTGATGCACTACAATTTACCAACTAAATTGGTGGCTGTTTGCCTGTTTGCATTTCCCATCATATAAAAATGCCATTTTGATTGATTTGGATTCTAACTTTTTTTGTGTATGTAGGATTTATTATGGTTGTCCCCAGATAGCTCATGGCTAGTTTTAAATCTTTTCATTTATGGAAAATGAAGGTGAACAGGAAGAAACAAAGCCTAGAACATTGCTATATATTTTTCGCTGGTCATTATTTTGGGCAGGGCAATGACTCCAGTGACCTAAGCAAAGGAACCTGAGGTCAATGGCAAAGATACCAAAGATTGACTTAGTATATGAATAAGGCCAAAGAAGATGTTGTCTTTGGTGAGAAAGACAGACGTGAGTTCTCTAGTGAGCATTCTGGATGTTGGAAGGAAGGATCATGGTGTCTGAGACTCGCTCTATATAGTTGTGACAAGCAAGACCTCCACCCTGTGGGACATGTATTTGGCCATGCTCCTCCCAAAGCCTTGTTTTCTCTTGTGTGTGTGGGAGTCTTAATTCCTTTCTTCAGAGTCAGCTAAGCAGCTGGCAGCTCAGCAAGGCTTCCCCTTTTTCCCCATCATAGAACACTGTGAAACGCTCCTTCCTGGCTCTTCTCCCAACATCAAACCGTAGAATATAAACTGTTTTCCAGAATGACCTGGGAGAGTCTTGGAGACAAAATCCACTGATTGACAAGCTACTCACTGGCGTCTGAGGAGCTGAAACCTCTACTTAGAGGCTTAGGTGCTTCTCGGGGCAGCCATTCTTGGATAGTACCAGAATGACCTGGGAGAGTCTTGGAGACTAGGGCACTGCCTTGCCTTTCACCCCAGGTCCATCTACCATCTTGCCTTGCATCTGGTGTTCTTGTATGTTTAATGACTGTTGAATATGTTACAGAGTGAACCATGAGTTGATTTATCTGTGGCACTTTATTCAACTGTGTAATTGTCAAGAAAAGTCCCCAAGGGAAGCTGAGAGGGACCACACAGCCTATGTAATCTCTGGCAAGGGTCTCCAGGAAAAGTGTGTTGGGAGGCGGCATGGGTGAGCCATCCTGAGATGTGTGCTGGCCACCTTCTTGTGAAGATGCAGAGAAACATCCAGAATCACAGGCCACGCCTCTTACAGCACCTGGTTTTCTACACAGGAGACTTCCTCCATCGCTTTCCAGAGGCTCTCTACCTTGTAAAGTGGAAACCATGTTTATTTCTCACACCCCTCCCAAAGCCAAACTGCTTGAAGTAGTCTATCTTTAGAAGTATGAGGGATGGAAGGGAGAGGATGGAGGGTCTGTGTATTGATCGTAGAAAGTCCTAGGCACCCAGAGACAATTCTTGGAATTACTGATAAACTTTCTTAAAAAGAAAAAAAAAGCTCACTTATTCATGTTTCATTTAAGTGTCTAAATCTGTCGCCACATCCAGACATCGATTCTTACACTAAGATACAGACTTGACCTGTTTCTGTCGTTCCAGTTTTTATTTCAATCTTAGACACTCCCCTTTCTTTACCATTTCACATTTCAATGTTGCCTCTGCTGGTGTGTGAACAAACTCTGGGGTCCTGTTGCTTTAGTTTTCAACTTCTCTGATCTGAAACAAAATCCACTGATTGACAAGCTACTCACTGGCGTCTGAGGAGCTGAAACCTCTACTTAGAGGCTTAGGTGTCCTTGTTTTTGGCTTGTCTCTCTATTTTGTTGTTTGAACAGGCATTCCTAATTTTAATATATTCCAGTTTATTAGTTCCTCCTTTTGGAGTTTTTCTTTTGCTTCTCATTTTATCTCTTTGTCATAAGGATATTCTTCATTATCTTTAAATAGTTTAATAGCTTTGATTTTTATATTAAAGTCACTAATCCATAAGTATGGTATATCTTAATGATTAATTTACTTTCATTTAATATGGACATCCTATTTTATGGACATCATCAGCTTCACTGATGATGGGCACTTTCAATGCTATTTGCAACATCCACTGTTCCTTATGCTGGGATTTCATGTATTCATGTTCTCTTGTAAGTTGTGTTCTATTAGGTATGTGTGGTTGGTACTGTAGTTTTCTCTGTGATCAGTGCTCTATCATGTTAGTTACTGTATCAAAAACAAATAAATCCTTATATCTGCTATGAGTTCCACAACTTGGTTCTTCATCCCTTTCCCAGGTCATGGTCCTTTGTCTCCTTCTTTTTTGTCTAGGCCTTGAACCAGGTCTTTCCAAGACAAGTGCTATACCATGGGGCGAAGGCCCCAGCCTCCTGGGCATTCTTGATCCTTGGTGCCTTCATGTACGTTTTAGGATCAGGTTGTCAGGTTCAATAAAAGCCACTCAGTCCAAACAGTATTCCTATTCCTGGTCTTGTTTGGAATTGCAGGCTTTATTACATCTTCCCTGTCACCAGCGTCATGCTCTCATTTCCTTCCCGACCCAACTTAGATTTCATGTGCAATGACTTCCTCACAAACATACTGAACTCCCTGTCCTGTCCCTCTGGCTCCTCTTTATACTTCCAGAACACATGCTGACTCGGTGCCTGTCCCCAGTCAGCTCAAATTGCTGAAGAAGCTGGGTTTGGGTGTAGCTCAATGGTATAGGGCTTTCTCAGCACAAACAAGCTCCCAGACTTGATTGTAAGTGTCATTAAAAAAAAAAAGTTGCTGGAAAACAATGAAATTTGCCACCCGGCTTGGTACCATGTGAGACTCAGAACCACACACTGAACATGAGACTCAAGACTGTGTAGCGGTTCTGTTACACAGCTGTTCTCCAAAGTTGTTACTATTCTCCTAAATCTCCTCCTCCCCCATCTGTTCTTGCTTTCCCCAGCCATCCTACAGGGCTCTCCTCTGAGGTGAGCGCAGCGAGGGGCTGCAGCTCACTGTCTTACCTCTGCCCACAGCAGCTAAGAGCAGCCCGTCTGCGTCCTGCATCCCGTCATCACCTCCCGTTTCTCCGAGAAGCCTCCCTTCATCGCCCGCTCTTCTACATCATTCGCCTCCACTCTCCGCTTTTCCATCAGCATAAAGCAGCTGTATTTTTGCAGCTCTACCCAACTCCTCAGGATCTCTTCTGAATCGTCAGCAGATACAGGATGCTGCAATGGCTATGAGCGCAAACTTAGTTGCAGCCTCCTTAGGTTCAATTTTCCCAGACAGCCACTCTTAGCACCATCCTGGGCAAGCTTTGAGCCATGCATGTGTGTCTATTAACGTTCGATTTAATATTGATTAAACTGAACGAAATTGCACATTTATTTCTTCATTTGGAGAAGTCAGTGTGGCCAGCTACCACCGTAGAGGGTGGCGCAGATGCCAAGCTGATCCTTCATTCAGAGAATTCTGGGCTCCAACTGCAATGAACGCTTTGTTTACACCATACTCCCGTCTTAACAGCGCAGCAAATGTCACCCTGTTTGTGTTTGCCATTTGGCTTGGCTATTGCTTATCTCTTTTATCCGCCCACATACTCTGGTGGGAGCAGAGTCTGTCTTAAGTACCATTTGATCCCCAAATCCTAGAATAGTGTTCGAAGCTGCTGAGCACAATTAAGTGGGGGTTGATTGAAGAGCTTTGGGCTGAGCTGAGAGAAGTTTACCTGGCTGTGTGCACTGATGTCTCATTTCTCTATAGTTGTTAAACATGACCTGTGAGGTACTGGTAGACAGTGTGGGATACTTTGGTTAGTAGTATACAGAGACTGGCAGAGTTCAGGAAAAGGTCACTATCCTGGCACTGGGAGCTAAGCTTTGTTTTTTGTTTTGTTTTTGTTTGTTTTTGTTTTTTGGCCGGCCGGTTAGTTTTTTGTTGGTGGTAGTGATTTTTTTTTTGTTTGTTTTTGATTTTGCGACAGGATCTTGCTGTGAAACTCAGAGTGGTTTTGAACTCACAGTCCCCCTGCCTCAGTCTCCAGTGTGCTAGGATCCTCTTCCTCATATGCTACATCAGCTGTGGAATATTGTAACTCAGCTTGAGACATGATGAGACTATTTGAAAATTTGAAAACTGGGGGCACATAGAAAGCTTTGCTTAGGAATCACAGACTACATGTGGGCTTGTTTACTGCAGCAGGCTGTCTTCCATCCTTGAGAATGTTCCTGCTATACAGCGTATGAGAGCCGGCAGATGGACGCAACGTGCATGTTTGTCAGCATGGGGATAAATACGTAAAACTCTGTGGACCAGCAAGGGGACAAAGCCATACCGCCATGTGACTGGTACGGAATGGATCTTAAAAATCTAACGGCAGTTGAAAATAAATAGCATAAGAGTAAATATGACCTAAACATTTATATGCAAAACTGTTTTTTTTCCCCTTGATTTTTTAAAAAAAAGAATCTCCTGCAGTTCAGCTTGGTCTTGAAATCTTTTATTTTATATTTTTCTCACATACATTACACCCTGACTGCAGCTTCTCCTCTCTCCACTCATCCAGTCCGTTTCCCAACCTTTGCTCTCCCCCATATCCACTCCTCTTCCTCCCTTTTCCCTTAAAAAAAAAAAAAAAAAAAAGAGCAGGCCTCCCAGGGCTATCGGCTGAATGCAGCATAACAAGTTACAGAGAAACTAGGCACAAACCCTCATTTCAAAGGCTGAACAAGGCAACCCAGGAGGAGGAAGGAGTTCCAAAGGCAAAGCAGAAGAATCAAAGACACCCCCACTCCCACTGTCAGGAGTGGGACACTACAAAAACACCAAGCCTAACAGCCATAGGGTATGTGCAGAGGACCTAGCTCAGACCCTTGCAAGCTCCATGGCGGTTACTTCAGTCTCTGTGAGCCCCTATCAGCCCTGTTTAGTTGATTCTGTGGGTCATTTTCTTGTGCCCTCGGCTTCTTTGGCTCCTACAATCCTTTCTCCCCTTCTTCTCCAGGGGTTCTTCCTGGCTCTGCCGAATGTTTGGTTGTGGGTCTCTGTGTCTGCTTCCATCAATTGCTGGGTGACACTGTTCTGATGATAATTGGGCTACATACTGATCTATGAGTATAGTAGAATTTCAATAGGAATCATTTTATTGACTATTGACTTATTTAGCCAGTTATGTTGTGTTCTATCCTGGGTCTCCGGGCTATCCTGCCTGTGGTGGCTGGCCATCCAAGACAGTGTCAACTGTGGTGTGGGTCTCAAGTTGGACCAGTCGCTCGTTGACTACACCCACAAGTTCTGTGCCATCATTACCCCAGCGCATCTTCTAGCCAGGACAGATTGGAGGTCAAAGGTTTTGTGGCTGGGTTGGTGTCCCAGTTGCACTGCTGGGCGCCTTCCTGGGTTACAGAAGATGGCCATTTTGGGCTCCATATCCCCATTTCTAGGAGTCCTCACTAGGGTCACTCTCAATTCCAGGGAGTTTCCACTGCCCTAGGTTTCTACATCACCCTCCAACCCCCCCATTCCAGGTATCTCTCTTAATACTCTCCCTCTGTCCCTCCCACCCCTCACCTCACCCTCCTGTTTCCACCTCCAGTTCACCCACAAAATCTACTATTTCTCCTTCCTAGGGAGATCCATGTGTGACTCCTAGAGCCCTCCTTGTTATTAGCCTCTCTGGGTCTGTGAATTGTAGCATGATAATATCCACTTATAAGTGAGTACATAGTGTTTGTCATTCTGTTTCTGGGTCACCTCATTCAGGATGGTTTTTATCTATTTGCTTTCAATTTCATGATATCATTGTTTTTAACAGCTGAATAATACTTCAATGTGTAAATGTACCACATTTTCTTTATCCATTCTTTGGTTGGGGGGGGGACATCTAGGTTTTTTTCCAGTCTCTGGTTATTATGAATTAAAGCTACAATGAAAATGGCTAAGCAAGTGTCCTTGTGGTAGGATGAAGCATCTTGGTATATGCCCAAGAGTGGTATAGCTGGGTCTTGAATGTAGATCAATTCCCAATTTTCTAGGAACTGCCATATTGATTTCCATAGTGGGTCTACAAGTTTTCACTTCCACCAGAGTTGAGTCATGTTCTCTTTGCTCTACATCCTTGCCAACATGAGCAGTCATTTGTGTTTTTGATTTTAGCCATTCTGACAGGTGTAAGATGGAATCTCAAAGTCATTTTGATTTGCATTTCCCTGATGTCTAAGGATGTTGAATATTTCTTTGTTTCTCAGCCATCTGAGATTCCTCTGTTGAGAATTCTTTTTAGGTCTATACTCCATTTTACATTGGATTTTTTGGTTAGTCAATGTCTAGTTTCTTGAGTTCTTTATATATTTTGGATATTAGGCCTGTCAGATGTGGATGGAATTGGTGAAAATCTCTTTTCAATCTGTAGGTTGCCATTTTGTCCTATTCACTGTGTCCTTTGCCTTACAGAAGCTTTTCAGTTTCATGAGGTCCCATTTTTTGATTGTTTGTCTCAGTGCCTGTGCTATTGGTGTCCTGTTCAGGAAGTCGTCTCCCATGCAATTATTCAAGGCTATTCCCCACTTGTTTTCTAGCAGGTTCGATGTATCTGGTTTTATATTGAGGTCTTTGATCCACTTGGACTTGAGTTTTGTACAGGGTGATGATATTCAAGCCTCAATTTGCATTCTTTTGTATGTTGACATTCAGTAAGACCAGCACCATTTGTTGAAGATGCTGTCTTTTTCTAGAGTCTCTTTCTCCCTTCTTTATAAAAAAAAATTATGTGTACATAGGTGCGCGGGTTTACACCTGGGTCTTTGACTTGATTCCATTGATCCACCTGTCTTTTTTTATGCCAATACCACACAGTTTTTATTCATGTAGCCTTGTAGGGATGGAACTCAGGTCACTGGGCTTGCATGGCAAGCACCTTTACCCAGTCTATGAGCCACCCTGCCAACCCAGACTTAACGATGCTTAGTGCCGTATCTACAAATATGTCAGTGTGTCAGGAGCCTTTGGGAACTGTGGGTGTATCACAGAGATATGGTTGTCTGTATTTCTTCAAATGTAAGATTGTGATACAAGAGACTGAAAACAGAAGTCAGGAACTCTGCTGGTAACAATCCAGCAGCTGGAAGATGGGACAGAAGTCAGCTGCTGGTGGTAGGAACAGGGAGAGGGAAGAGCTAATATCCCTGCAGGGTGGGCGTTATTGCTAGACTTCCCAGAACACAGAGGGAGCAAAATATTTGTCTGAAGATCTCATAGCTATGAAGTGCCAGGCCTTAGAACTGAATTGGAGTTTCTCAGACTTTGGAAATGTAACCGAGTACTCACTTCTTATCCCATTCTGCCGTGCACATCACAATCAGACCCGTATTCAAAATCAAGCTGACCACATCCCTGTGACGCCCCTGCCGTGGTCGGTAAGTGGCTCTCCATGTACCTGCTGCCTAGAGTTCCATGGACGCAAGTGCTTGAGGAGCTGCTGTCTAGAAGATGAAAGAGGGAAAGGCTGAGAGAACAATGAGGTTCTGATTGCCAGGAAAGCGCTGGATGGGAACTAGGAATGCGCGAGGGTCAGCCGGTCTGACGGAGGAGAAAATGAGTTCAGTGTGGAGGGCGGAAAGTTTGAGCTGACGGTGGGCTTTCTAGTACAGATGGCTGTGACACTGTTGGAAGGGCAGTGGTTTAAGCTTTCGGACCTCATGGGTTGAAAGTCCTCAGCACAGATTCGTAATTACATTCTGAAGAGAGAAGTTTCCAGAAAGAACGAGTGGAAATGAAAAAAAGAGCCGAGTGTCAGGATAAGAGGCCCACACTTAGGGCTTTTCATTCTGGGAGGTGAGAGTGCCGAGGAAAGAGACAGGGGCGACCAGAGGAGAAAAAAACGAGGGCATGTGTGCTCATTTGGTTATCATTACTGTTGCTTTCCGCCCCCGGAGCCTGTTCGTTACAGAGAGTTGTAGGATTTGTGAGTTGCTTTCACAAATTTTCTCAACCAAATTACCCGACAGAAACAACTCAAATGTGTCAAGAATTATTTGGTCTTACCGTTTCAGAGGCTGTTAGCTTCTTAGCCCCACAGACTTGGGCAGAGTATCACAGCAGAGGGTGTGTATAATATAGACAGCTGTCCACCACAGGATCCAGAGGGCGGTTCCTTCAAAGGCCCACCACAGCAACCCACTTCTGCAAGCTAGACACCACCCCCTGAAGCTTTAACAGCGTCTAAGACAGCAACAAACACAATGTGGGGGATTTCAGCTTCAAAGCATAGCATACAAAGTGGGGAGTGACTATCCGCATCAACGGTAAAGCATTGGTTAAAGAGGATGTTGATTGCAACACCCTACAATTTCTCCCAAAAGCTTGGACCCAGATGAAGAAGAGTTCTCACTTTCGTGGCACATGTACCCAGCAGCAGTGGTATAGAGATTAGCATGGCAATGATGTCGCATAGAGTCTTGAAGTGTTCCATTATTTTTGGTCCATGCCTATTGGCATAACACATAGATCAACCTTTTCTCAAATGGCCAAACTTGAAGAGGAGGCATAAGCATCCAGAGGGCCTGTGGAGCAGTTGCCAGAGAGTGTGTTGCTCCTTTTGTAATCTTTATTGCTTCTGGTGCCCTCCTGATACGGGTGATAGGTGGATTTCTGGCTTAAAATTGTGGCAAGCTGCTTCCCTGGAACAATAGAAGTTTCTCTGGAGCAGAAACAAAGATGATCTTTGCTGTCTGGGCCTCTGTCCCTGTTCTAGCTATGGTGAGTCTCTGTTCACTGGGACTGGCCACTCCAGCTGCATGATGTCGGATACAGTGGTATGTGCTCAGAACGTCTTACCTACCAAAGCTGGTGAACCTCTGCGGATGGCTCATAGGGTCCAGATGGTGGCTTCTGATAGGACTGGAGCCATCCCCCATCAAAGACAGGGTAGACTGAGTATCTAAGAAGCTCTAAACCAGAGATTATTGGATCAATGTCAAAATAATTGATCTTCTAAAAATTTGAGCAAGAAGGGGAAAATCACCCAAAGCAGATGTTTAAGACTGAAGATAGAAAAGAAAAAAGAATGTGATCTAGAAAAGAAAAAAGAATGTGATCTAGAAAGAACAGTTCCTAGCCTTTTAGATTTCATAAGATAGTAATAGTTTAAAACTGGTTTACTATACTGTACAGAGAACTAAATAAGACCATTAAAAACATCACAATTTCTTAGCAATCTCATTTTCAGAAAAAAACAAACAAGCCCTTTTCACATCCATGTAGGAGATCACAGAATGGTTCAGTCTCAAGGAAGCATTTCGCCCTGTGGACTGGTGCTGACTTATCCACTCCTGAGTAGACACACACACACACACACACACACACACCCCACAATCAAATAACAAAAATAGATGAAGCAGGCGATAGACAGTGCTGGGGCCGTTCTTCCTGGTGAGAGCAGCAGCTGGGTGGGGAACTGAGGGAACGCGTAGAAGTTACCAGTTTGCATCACGAAATGACAGTTGCATTGTCACAGGTGGACAGGAGGAAACCACAGGCTGCTGATTTTTGACATCTCAAGGTATATTCCATCCCTCACCGTAATCCAGGAGTCTGACAGCTTCCCAGGCCCAGGTATCCTGGTTGTGGTGGAGTTAGCCCTTGCTCTGTGAGGTAATGCCTGATCCTAGCATTTCTGTCCTCTTCCTTTATGCCTGTCTGTCTGTCTCAGCTAAAACAGAGAACAAGAGGACCGCACGAAGCCATCACTAAGCTACATGTACCTGGCAAACTTAGACTTAAGCAGTTCCCAAGAGCCTGGACTGGCTTGGAACCAGATCAAATTTAGAGATGAAATTAAGAGGTCTTCATCACGTGTGACCCACTGTAGCACAGGCTTAGGTGGGATGTTTAGATGTGGAACCTGGTGGTTTACTAGACAAGTTTGTCTGAGATATGGTCTTATGTATCTCAGGCTGGCCTCGAACTTGCTATACAGCCAAAAGTGACTTTGAATTTTTGATCCTCCTGCTTCCACATCCCAAGTGCTGGGTTTATAGGCGTATGTCACAATGACTGCTCTATGTAGTGCTGGGGACTGAACCCAGCGCCTTCTGCATGCAAGCACCCTACTAACTGAGTTATATTTGTTAGCCCAAGGTTGGTGTATGTGTGTGTGTGTGTGTGTGTGTGTGTGTGTGTGTGTGTGTGTGTGTGTAAAATGGTTTGGGAAAGAATATAAAATTAAGCATGATCAACCAATGGCAGCAACAGTGTAGTTCAGAATCTGTTTTGATGTTCTAAAACAGATGACTCTTAGGAAGACATTGAAGTGAACAGATTTGAGTGTCAAAGCAGTCAAAAATTCTCACCCACACACTACAAAATATTATCTTTTCTCCATAGCATATGGTGCTGCTTCTGCAATTATATTGGATAGCTTTTTTCCCTCCCACCAACTGTTCTTTTAATTTTGAAAATGTAGGCTTTGGTCAAATTTCTCTATTTGTGTGGTCTGCAAGGAGTGGACAGCCCTCAGTTCTGGGGAGAAGCTCCTACAGACCAAATAACACTATGAAAATGCTAACAAAATCTCCTGGAGGGAAGCATTTCCCCAGAAAGCGCTGTTACCAAGCAGTTGCTGTGGATACACTCAGCAGCATGCCCTCTGAAGCATGGTTTTCTCCTGTTCCTGCATGACATAAGTCTGTGGAGATAGGGGCACACAACCTGCACAGTTTGGTGAATAAGGGGATAGTCACATGACCACTACTCAGAAGAAGGAGCCCCTCTACTGGCACTGAAGACTCTCCTGTCTCCCTTCCTGACTACAACCCCATCATTCTCTCTAGAAAGGATAGACATATTAAAATTTTAAATTGTAATTCCTTGCTATTTAAGACAGTTTCCTGTGACCAATTGATGGAGGAAGGTCATTGGTTAATTAAATAAAGAAGCTGCTTGCCCTGATAGGTTAAAGCATAGGTGGGAGGAGTAAACAGAACAGAACGCTGGGAGGAAGAGGAAGTGAGCTCAGACTGACAGCTCTGTTCTCTGGAGCAGAGACGCCATGCTCCCATCTCCAGAGCGGACGCGAGAGCTCTGCTCTCTGAGGCACACATGATGAAGCTCCGACCCAGGATGGACGTAGGCTAGAATCTCCCTGGTAAGCCACCTTGTGGGCTACACTAGAAATGGGCTAGTCCAGGAACGAGAGTTAGCCTAGAAGAGGCTAGATAGAAATGGGCCAAGCAGTGATTAAAAGAATACAGTTTCCGTGTAATTATTTCGGGGCATAAGCTAGCCGAGCCAGGCGGCTGGGGTGCTGGGGATGCAGCCCCGCCGCTCATATTACAACAACCAATAAGGTGGCTCAAAGGGTAAAGCTTTTTTTTGCTGTACAAACTTGATGACCTGTATTTGAACCCTAGAAACTGTGATGTAAAGAGGGAACAGACTTCCAAAATAGTTTACACACAGACACACACACACACACACACACACACACTCACACTAATAATAAATAAAACATTTTAGAAATTAAAAATAAATTGATTAAAATTTGTACTGCATCCATATTCCTCCCTATCCCTCAACAATTTGGCAGAGTTTTTTTATTATCATATTCAGCTTTTGATTTCGCATGCCAACTGTTGTCATTCTGCTTTGCTTGCAGCTGTCTTATGAGGGTATGTAAGCCCTTCCTGAACCCTCTGCTGTTTTTGGAAACCCCTGAGCAATAGGGATTTACCTGGAGGTGTAAACGGAGGCTGCTCATTCGTTTTCTCGGCCACCCAAACCCGAATAATCGCACAGAAACTATATTGATTACAACACTGTTTGGCCGATGGCTCAGGCGTATTTCTAGCCAGCTCTTACATCTTAAATTTCTATTAGTCTACATATCACCATGAGGCTGTGGCCTACCACTAAAGTTCCAGCATCTCTCTCATTTGGCAGCTACATGGCATCTGCCTGACTCTGTCTTCTTTCTCCCTGTATTCAGTTTAGTTTTCCCATCTCGCTTTATTCTGCCCTGCCATAGGCCAAGGTAACTTCCTTATTAGCCAATGGTAATAAAATATATTCCGAGCGTATAGAGGGGAATCCCATATCATGGAGGCACCAAGGCCAACAACAACAGCTGTCTTGTTTTGGAGACAAACAACATGAAAGGAGGTTTCTCGTGCCTGACATTGGGATTTCCCCCACTCTGGACCTCTTATTCTTTCAAAGTCTTTGTCTTCTCATTCTTTAACACATAAATTACAATGATTTTAGCATCTTTAATTCCGGCTATTGACTGTTCATGCACACAGGTGCCCTCATGCAAGTGTGGCATTCAGAGGACAACTGTCTGGTATTGGCTCTCTCCCTCCACCATGGGTTCCAGAGATCCACATCAGGTGATCGGGTCAGGTTTGGCAGCGCGTGACATTACCTGCCAAGCCATCTTACTGGCCTATTGTAGCAACTTCAGGCCCATGCTGAAACCTTCAGTAATGGTGCTGGAATGCATGTTCCTACTTGATGCTTGTTTTTCCTCTAGGATGTTGGTTTGTAATTCTTTTCGTTATATGCATGTGTGGAAATGCTACGACAAAACCTATTATTTTGTACATTAATGTTCTCATAGCCCCCCCAACCATTTGCTGATTAGTTTGATTGGGGTCTTGGTATCATATATAGAAATTTTAGGAGTAGTTTCAAGCTTTGGATGATTTTATAGTCTAGAGAGAACATATTGCCTGCCCCCTTCCCATCAGCCAGTTCAGCTGGGACCGGTCGATTTGCTTTGCTTAACTATTGAGCTGACTGAAAAGTGGGCTTTTGTGCCTGCTGGGGTTCTTGGTTTTATCAGCTCTTATTTCTGACTCAAAACTTCTGTGATTTTACCCAGCAGCCTGCGGACTTGTTCCAGGCTCCTCTCTGTGGGCTCTGACCTCCAGCCCATGTCCCATGGTCTCTGTCCAGTGTCAGCATCTCAGGCTGCCATTTTCTTTAGTGTCACTGAGTTGCAGTTGCTTTTTCCAACTTAGCAGACGCCTGGAAGGCTAAGGCACGTCATTGGGTCTCTCATCTCTGGATTCCTCTTCTGATTCCTGGCTAGGGCCTTGCTGCTTTGGGAGAGTTCCAAAAGTCTTTCAGCATTTCAGGACTTATTTTGGACTATTTTGGTCATTCTCACTGGTAGACTACCTAGCTTGCCTTCAACAGAACTATGAATTATTACTTATAATCTAGTTTCTATAATTTGAGAGGTAAATAGGATCCAAGTATGTTATGAGCATGTATGAAGACGTCAGAACGAAATTCTTTGTCTTATGCATTAGTAAATACTATAGAAAAGAAGTATCTTTAAAAACTGTATAATTATTCACAAATCATAGGGATTTTTCTGCCTCTTGATATTTCTATGTTTATGTATAACTACAGCTCAAGCCTTTCACTTTCATTTCAATATAATATTCTATTATATCATATTCCCTTATCATTCAAGTATATAGTGCTTCTCTCCAGCTGCAATGCTTATGTTATTTAGTTATGCCATTGTATTAATTTCTATTTACTCCAGCCATGAGGAAGAATCCATACTTCTCTGCCTCACCACTAACAAGTGAGCTTTACCAGTTTGTGCCAATCTAGCTACGTACACCTGTGCTCTAGAAGTCTTTCGTCTTGTAACTGTCTTGCTGGCCCTTGAGGTAAAGGTACTTTGATCTGCATTTCCCTGATGGTTGAAGATATTAAACTTTTTTTCATAAAATTATTGGCAGTTTTTGTTTTTTTCTATCTATAGATGGGATCTAGGTCAGCATATGACAGAATGCATTTACCTACATTCATTCTAGCACTATTCAACACAGGAAAATTCATCACAGAAAAATCAGCCTGGCGTCTGCTCATTGACAGGTGAATGCAGAGAGGAAAGGCAGAACAGATGCACAATGGAGTATTCTATAAACCCTGAAGAAGAAAACAACCATTCACAGGTGTCTTAATAATTACGGTTTCTAAAGGCACACCATAACCATGGCAACTCTTGTAAGAAAACATCTAATTGAGGGTGGCTCAATTACAGTTTCAGAGGTTTAATCCATTAGGATCATGAAGGGGAGCATGGGGGCATGCAGGCAGATGTGGCGCTGGAGCTGAGAGCGCTACATTTTGCAGGCAACAGGAAGTTGATTGACACACTGGGTGGTATCCTGAGCTCATGAAACCTCAAAGCCTGCCCCCACGGTGACACACTTCCTCCAACAAGGTCAGACCCACTCCAACAAAGCCATATCTCCTAATAGTGCCTCTCCCTATAAGATTACGGTGGCCAATTACATTCAAATTACCACAGCAGGAAAGTGAATGGAACAGACAACACCATACTAAATAAAATAAGTTGTACACACATACACACACACTTGCACACATACTCCTCATGCTTTCTCTTATATGTGGAACCTAAAAATAATTGACAACCTGAAAGCTTAGAAATCACTGTCAATGAGGGGAGAAAGAATTAGGGGCGGGGGTGCGAGGAGAGGAAGTATCGTTATTCAGTTGTAGCATTGCTTTTTAAACGGCCGTCTTTGATTGGCAGTCATCTCCCATCGTTTCTCCTGGAGCCTTGTGTTATGTGTGTTTATCTGTGTTAGTCCTTGTTCTCGTTCTGTGACTACATATCTGACACAGCAACAGTTTGAGGGTGTGGTCCATCAGGAGGGGATGGCGGGTACAGGGGGGATAGTGATGGCAGGGATGGGGATGGGGATGTCAGGAATGGGGATGGTGATGGCAGGTGTGGGGATGTCAGAGATGGGGATGTCGGGGATGGGGATGTCGGGGATGGGGATGGGGTTGTCAGGGATGGGGTTGAGGATGTCAGGTATGGAGATGGGGATGTCAGATATGGGGATGTGATGTCAGGTATTGCGGATGGTGATGTCAGGTATGGGGATGAGGATGTCAGGTATGGGGGATGTGATGTCAGGTATGGGGATGTGATGTCAGGTATGGGGGATGGGGATGGCAGGTATGGGGATGTGATGTCAGGTATGGGG